>NC_054559.1:648833-954666 GCF_017654505.1 Polyodon spathula | reverse complement strand
TGCTCCATTCCAGCATTTATTGGTGTGCTGGCTGAGGCCCGTGTGTCCTGTCTGATGGAGCAAATTGAGGGCTTTTTATGGTGGCATTATTTTGAATAGGTGGGAGATGATAATATTACTCCAGCGTTTTTGTTTTTTTTGCCTGGGGTATTTATGAGAGTACATTTACAGTGAAACCTGCCTGATCTGGCATCGCTGGACTTTACTACGTAAATGTAATGTAATTATTTACTGTATTTATTTGAATTTCTATCTTTTTACCACTGATTTTATTTTACTTTATAACTGCTGTTATCTGTAATATGATGTTTTGTAATGTGATACTTTGTACCGTGATATTTTGTACCGTGATATTTTGTAACAATTGTAAGTTGCCCTGGATAAGGGCGTCTGCTAAGAAACAATAATAATAATAATAACTAGAGCTGCCAGGCAGTTTTACGGCTCCCAAGCCCCAGTATCAGTACCCGTCTAAGTGTGTTTAGTTCTCAATATGCCAAGTTTAAAATCAGCAACTTCAACAGTTCCACAGAAGATGATTTTGAAAGTTTTTTTTTCCAAAAATACGTCAGGTGGCCATCTTGTTTAATGCACAAATGCCATTTTTGAAAATGCAAATTTTACCGACCACAGGCACGATGGTTTCCAAGTTTGGAGTGTCTCAAGTGAACCATTTTTAAACTGAAGCAGTTTTACATAAGAAGAAAATGTAGGAGTGGCAGCAGTATTGTTTCATGAAACATAACCATTTTAACATATTTGTATTCTGTTGTCACCGGAACGATGACTACCAAGTTTGGAGTCTGTTGGTCAGAAGGTTTTCAAATAAAAGCAGGCGCGTTTTGGTGAAATTTGCGGCAGCCATTTTACTATTGAATTGTATCACAGCAACTACTGCTTTGCAAGAAGGTTTGGATGCCGATAATGTCTGCCAAGTGTCAGATCAATCACTTCAACTGTGCCAAAGAAGAACATTTCGGGAGGTTTCAAGAAGAAATGTGTCACACGGCCATTTCAGTTTAACACCAGTTTCTTCAAAGTCAGTTGTATTGCTACAGTGTCAAGGATGATGCTTGTGAAGTTTCGAGTTAGTCAAGTAAATCATTTGTCAACTGAGGCAGTTTTAAATTTCGGACGTAAATGTACACCTGGCGGCCATCTTGTTTTATAAAACATAACCATTTTGACATATTTATATTCCATTGTTAATGGGACAATAACTACCAAGTTTGGAGTTTGTTGGTCAAACAGTGTTCAAATACTAGCAGTTTGCTGTTAAGGGCACGTTTCGTTAAAGTTTGTGGCAGCCATTTCGACATTAAAATTTATCGCAGAAATGATATTCAAAGTTTCAGATCAAGTGGCTTCACTTCTAAGACTTTTGAAAAAGTTTTTTATTGAAAAATGCATCATGGCAGCAATTGCAAGGATGCAGCAGCAACTTTTTTTCAGCATCTGACAGCCAATTTATCCAGCTTGTTACCTGCAAAGTCAGCACCTGATCAGTCACACAGCTTCAAAGCAGCAGCATTTTAAAGTTCTGGGAAGGAAAAATAAATAAATTTAAATTTAAAAAAAAAAAAAAAAAAAAAAAAAAACTTTAACAATAACAGTAGGCTTCCCTGCCTTTAGCTTGGAAACCTGTTAACATTATTTCCTAATTATTTCCTAATTGCTTATGCCTCAGAAGTATAGAAAATGGCTATTATTCCCCACACTTTGCTTTTGTGACCAGGACAGTGATATTTTGAAATTTACATATTTTCCAGAACATTCCAGATAGATTCAGTGCTGAATAAACTTGGAGTAACTTCTAGAACTTTCCAGTAATATAAATAGTAGTATAAATACAGGGGCCTTAAGCCCACCAGTTCAGTTTAGTTCCAGCTGCCTAAGTGGATACATATCTGCATTTTTCTGAGATGGCATCAAGAGGCTGCAAGCATCTGGCAGATGCATTTTGCTATGTCTGCGGCCAATTTATCAAGACAAGAGCGAAAAAGTACTCCGTGGAAGCATCAGCTAAGATATGTAAGGCCTACAAGGCATATTTCGGCATGCCTGTCGGGGATCAAGACAAACCCTGGGCACCTCATTTCACCTGCGAGCACTGCAAAAAAACTCTGGAAGGTAAGCTGGACAATTGTTGCTCGGAATTTTATGTTATAAAATTTGTTAATTTTAAAAATTGTAAAAGTTTTTAATTTTAAAATGTTTTTCAATTTTCAATGTTATTGAAAAAATATATCATATATGAAAAATGTTGCGAGAATCTCTTACACATTAGTCATGGGTGAAATAAATGTATTTTTGTAGGATGGTACAGAGGGGAAAAGAGGACAAATGAAGTTATACAACTCGAACGGTAACGACCATCTCGACTGCGGACTAAACTTCCGAGAAAAGAACCCTGATTTGAAGGCTCTTTCTTGCAAAGTGCTTGTCCTGTTTTGATGAAGCTGTGGCATTTATAAGATCCTTTGTACAAGGATTTAGGTCACAGTGGCTTCCTTTTTCATGCTAACAATACTTGTAGTAATGTGTTGTGCTTGGCAGGAGAGAGGTTTTTTACCTTTTTTTATTTGTATTTTTTTTTTTGCTTTCAAATCAACTAGGACCATACTTTTTTAAGTATAGGCCTGTTTAGAATTTGCATTATTAATTAAAATTAATAATGCAAATTTAAACTATTCAACAATGTGTTTTGCTTTGACTTATATGGTGCAAATAAGTATCATATCCCTCGTGATAAAAGCAAACTTTAGTTTTTTCCTTAATGTTTCTGCTTTTATATGAAGGAGCTTGTGCTAGACATGGTTTTACATTAGTGAGGTGCAGTAAACCACAATATTAAAAGTACATGAAAAACAAAACATTGATACATGAAATACATTTACAGAACAAGAAATTATCTCTAACTTACCCAGGTGTTCCTTTATGTATCGCATTAACAGTGAAAAAATGAAAATTATGAAGGTGCCACTTAAAAAAAGAAAAAAAAAACATATACACATAACTTTTCATGTAATCCTAGGCAAACCAGAGCTGACTGTAATTTGTTAATTTAGTATAGTACCCAACTTCAGATCCATTTTTTGACAGTTTTGGTTATTGTTGCTCTTTTCCTAGGAGCTGAAAAAGTTGGGCCTTGGCAACGAGGTGGAGCTGCATGTGTACGAGGTTCCTGTGGAGTACCAGACTGTTCAAACTCTAGTGCCTTCCCTGTGGAAGCAGTACCATCCGCAGGTTAGTGCCGTCATTGAAACTCTGTCCAAAGAAAGAAGGTTAATGTTGCATCTAATTGTATGGCAATGAAGGTTCCTATTCACAAAACTTAAACTCCTGGTTTATTTATAGCAACTTGCAACCCAAAAGATTTTTTGTGTTGGATTTCCATTGCCTTTGAACTATTGATAGTCCTGAGAGGAAGAAAACAATATTAGCAACTAATGAAAAACATTGGCCTTTTTCTAGAATTTTCATACTATACTTTTCTGGGTTTTAACAATTCCATGGTTGGAGTGGCAGTTTGTTATTAACATTCGTGAACAAATTGAAGAGCATCATCTTAATGAGACAAAGATACTTCCTTCTCTGCATTAATCACATTGCAAATCTTCTGTTAAATGCTTACTGCACAGCTTCAGAACAAATAATGCAAGAGCCAATGAAACTCGGTATAAAAAAAAATGCCAACCAGCGAAAAAGGGCCCTGAGCTACATCAGCGCTTCCCTACGGTTCTCAGAAGTACCTTGTTGACAACAGACCTCTGATTAATCTCAAAACAGGTTAATCTGTTTATACTGTACAAGGTGCAGCCTCACTAGCGCCTCAGCATGGCAGCCATGTGGAATGGGCTGGGTGGGGCACTTCGTAGGGGTCATCAGATGGGCACGTCCGGTCTTCAGTGCTTCGTCAGCTAGCCCATGACACCTCAGGAAGGCTCAACAGTGATGCTGGTGTCCCAGCACCACTCCCCATCTTTTACTTACCTTAGCCAGCCATCCTGCTGAATTGAATATCTCTAAGAAGAAATTATGAATGCAATATACAAATTGATATACTGTCAGTGATAAATCACTGAAATGTCAGTAAGTAGCCTAACTCTCTGTTTAGATCACACAATAAACCCTTAGGTTACGGTCCTTAAGATCATACTGTAGCATGAAACCCCCTCCTGTTAAAATATTTTAATACAAAATAATTTAGAATTGATAGTCGTTATAGCCTTTCTTTTGAAAATGTGTGGATTTTGAAGGTATGAATCGAACATCTTTTACCAGACACATTCTTTAAAACAAAAAAAAGTTCTTATTGTTCTGATTCCGATGGTTGCAATGCTGAGTAACAGAAAACAAAGTGTATATTAAATGAGAGTTAAACAAATTTACTTCAGTTTAGTTAGTAGTGTCGCTAGCATGTTGCTGTCACTTTAGCACAGCACATTAGAAATCTTTTTTTGTGCTACAAAGGAATCTGAATCTGTCAGCCTCAGAAATATATATATTTTTAAAAAAAGCAGAGCTAACCAGTAGAAAGCTCCAGTTACATACGTAAACCCGGACGGCCGCGATTAGGTGAGTACAATTGGAACGTTTTTGTAATAGCATTCTAAAATGTGTGAACATCCTTTTAACGCAATGTGCATTTCATTATTGGTATGTTTGTATGATGCATAATATCCTAAATATTAGTGTAGCCCTGCTTAAAATGACACCCTGTAAACCCTTGTCAAAATAATAAAAGGACAGGGTAAAGGTTTTTTTTTTTTTTTTTTTCCGGGACTAGCGTGACAATCCTAGCATGCTACCTCTATATGCTAAATGCTGTGGACTGCAACTTAGGGTCGAAACATGTTCGTTTGTACTTTTAACCTCCATAATCAATGAACAAAGAATACAAAAATTAAGAGATTAAGTCATTTTGATGTTATCTCTTGAGTTTTTGTTCATCAGTGTGGACATCCAAAATGATTATAGTTTTAAGCTTGGAACACAGAGGTCTGTGGACTGCATGTGCTTTAGTGTCATTATTACAGCCTGCATTTGATAAAGTTTTATGCACAGCTGTTACGAGGAGTGCAATTCCTGAAATACATTTAATTTAGACATTCATGCTTTTACAGCTGGTGGTCCACGTTGGACTTTCTGGAATGGCAACAACGGTGACCCTGGAAAAGTGTGGCCATAACAACGGCTACAAGGGGCTAGACAACTGCAGCTTCTGTCCAGGCTCTCAGTGCTGTGTGGAGGGAGGTCCTGACTGCATAGACTCTGTCATTGACATGGACTCTGTCTGTAAAAGAGTTGCCGCTTCGGGACTGGGGGTTGCAGTCTCTGTATCGAAGGATGCTGGCAGGTAGGCGTCAAAGACATGTTGAACTCAGTTGAACCCAAAAGCCAAAATACTGTATCTTCACAATGAATTTGATACTAGTTTAACAAAACTATCTGTTTTACTTGCAAAGCTTGAAGTAGCTTGTTAGATGAACTTCAGAACTTGCTGTTACTTGCTTGGCTCACAGAGTGAAATGACAGCAGGCAGATTTGACACTTGGAGATGTTTCTCTCCTGTATACAACTTGCTTGTTCTACTTTTGTTCAAAAGACAGACACAGTCTGCTTAGTAACTGGGGAGAAAGTTTTGGAGATAGTTATACATTTAAGATGGTCTGCATTATCTTGATACTTTTAGCCAATTTAATATTCATTTTAGAATGCAGATTGAAATGTGTTTTGTTCATGTAACAATTTATAAATGGCTGACTATCAAAGAGATATCATGCACAGTAAAACCAAACCTGTTTCTGTCCTCCTTTCTTTAATAGTTAATTGAGGTTTTGGTATTTTTTTAATGTGCTACATATTATACTATGCTGTAGTTTTCATTAGAACCCATGTTCATTGCAGCACTGAATGTAATTGTTGTCCAAACAGTAGCACGTAGTTGGTAGAGATCCAGACACAGCCTGTTTCCTTTGATCAGTCACAGGTTCCAGTAACTATTGTTTGCTCCTAGATACCTGTGCGATTTCACCTACTACACCTCCCTGTACCTGAGCCACGGCCGGTCCGCGTTCATCCACGTGCCCCCACTGGGCAAGCCCTACACTGGGGAGGATCTGGGCCGGGCACTGCAGGCCATTGTGCGAGAGATGCTGGACATCCAAGAGCAGAGCGAGGTGAAAATCAACTGTCAGCATGCACACTGAAGACACTGGAGACATAAAGAAGGAGAGAGAGAGAGAGGGCTAGAGAAACCCCTTTGGAACATTGCACTTAGGGAAAAATAAAAAGATTATGCCTCAACAATAATAAAAACCCAAAAATGAAAGAAGCTTGTGAGAGCGGGTCGGGACATGAACTCGTTTGACAGGAGATCTGCTCAAATACTCCATACAGACGATGTGATGTCATGTGACCTTCCCCTCTTTGCCAAGATTCCGAGTCCAGCAATCTAGATCAGCCACTTTCACCTACTCAGAACCTCAACTGGTGCTAGTTAATGCTTTAAACTGCTTGTACATTAAGAAGTCTAGGCACAAGAATCCAAGTTCTGGTCAAGATTTATACCAGCTAGCCTAATTGGTCACTTGTGCCCCCTGATCATAACTTTTGTGCAGGATCCTACAAATGTGCATTAGAGTGTACAACAAAGGATGATCAAGATACCTTAGAAGTAAACTATGTAATAGGATAATTTGTTTTTTATACATAATCTATCTTTTAGTTTTATGATCTAGTATTCTATGAAGACAGTCTTTTTAATATTTTCAGATTATATATAAATATATATACAACTGCTGCTTTCTTTTTTGTACCTCCCTCTAATTATAACAAAAAACTGTGCTTTTGTTTTAAATACTCATTTCAAACAAAGCTAAAGGTGGACCGACCATCAGAAATCCTGTCAGTTTTCTGGTCATGGGCCTAACCAAAAAAAGTTTTTTATATATCATGATCCAAATTTAAAATTCAACTAGCCCAACATTCCTTCTAGTCATTTTTAGCTGGATTGAGAGAACACTTCTTGAAACCTAGTCCAGTTAGATTTGCAAGTTTGATTAAAGATATATGTGCAGATGTGTAAATGTCGATCTTTATATAAAAAAAAAAAATAGTACTGTATTTTTTGAGAGCTAAAATCCAGATTACAGTACGTGGTTAAAAACTAATTTGCATAGCAGTAAGTAGAAGAAATAAATTCCTGTGATTTCTGTTGTTCTAATGTGTCATATCTGTGACCCTGTATGTTGAAACAGTAGCACTTGTTAATTAATAATACATGTTTTATTAGATTATTCACCCTGTTCCTTAAGCAGAACCATATGGCCTATAGCTAGGGATATCTTTAAACTATTGCACTTGCAATAGTACTGTGAGTAGGTCCTATTAGGTAGATAACGGTATGGTAGACTGATAGTTTTCTAATTCCATGTTTTTGTTTCCATGAAATTCTAATGTGAATTATTATTATTATTACATTTCCAGCATATTATTCTCATTCTATTTCTAGTGGTCTGGTTTGTAGATGGTGTTTGTAGAATCGTTTTTGAAGTGTGATCGCTATTGTAATGACATTGTATTTTTTTTGGTTGGTAGAGGTGTGCAGCCTCCCTGAAATTCAACCCCAAATTTCCATTTCCAGACTGAGCTTAATCCAAAAGGCATCCATTATTTTAAGTGTGCTACACTAAATTCAAAAACTTGTTTCATCCCTCTATAAAACCCCTTGTTCCGATGTCACACTTGGGCTGCTGGCTGTCCTGTCAGTAGTCTACAGTCCAATCTGCAAACTGACACAAAAGTAAACATTACCTCTGAGTCACTTTCTTTAAAATTCCCGTTCATACATTTTCATCTTTTTCCAATGTCTCCGGGACCTGATACACAAATAAAAATACAAAGATTTGAACTTGAACTCTGTATCAAATGGAAGCATGGCTGTAGCCGGGTTCCCAAACTCGTGCTTTCATCAGTGTTGGTCTAAATGGCACTGTATATTTTCAATACATCAGTGTTGTCATGTAACTTGTTTGTCAGAATTAAGGTTAAGCAGTTTGACGTAGATATCGCATTACTTCTGATCAATTTAATTGCAAGTAGGATAAACAGAACTGTAACTGTCTTAAGGGAATCATGTACAACTATTTCATGGATGGGTAACCAAGAGTTAGTACTTCATAGCATTATCACTGGGTTTGTCTTCAGTGTGCTGAAAATCAGTGTGTGCTGAAAATTGGTTGGTTCTTCTGGCTTTTTAGCAGGATATGCCTTGTGCTGTGGGTCACATGACTGATTGCAGTTAGACCATTGGTGTAAATCTGACCTACATCAGAGGAAGTGGTTAGGCACCAGGAAGCAGCAACAGAGGTGTGTTTTTGCATTATTTTAATGTTGAGGTGTTTTGCCCATTGACTGAAATATTTTTTCTTGATGCATAGTGCCACCTGCTGGGAAAAATTATGTTTCCCTTAAACTCTGGGAAAAGACATCGGATGCAGTGTTGTATTTTAAATATGTCCAGAACTAACATAAACAAGTGAAGAACCAAATGATTATTGGCACAGTAAAACAGGTACCAAGAATTAAAATAATGAAAAGTTAATTTCACCTGTTCGCCATTATCGTTGTTTATCCCTTATTTGAAACGACTCGAGTCCATGTTTCTTCCACATTACCAGTTTAAAACCATTGAACACGGTGTGCATTAGGAAGCGTGCCCATCTCTTCTGATTGTAGAGGTGGTGTAGGTGTATGAAATCAGTCTGCAGCCTCAGGGTAACAGTACTGTAGTATGTCACAGCTGCTGCAGACCATTGGCGGCACTGATTTTGACACAGAGGTGGCGTAAGGTGGCATTGCTCTAATTAGGCTCATGTAAGCTGTTTTGCTTCAATCAATAACGAAGTAAAGTCCTAAAAAAAAAAGAAAAAATACAAATTCCACAGGACTTTGTTGCCCCTGTGTCCCCTTTGTGCAGCCATGAAAGCGAGCTCTGAACTGGGCATTGGAAAGCAGTATCTGCAGGGTGACAGGCCTGTTGTATTTCAGTGCCACATTGGTACTGTGTGCAGTTTTTGCAGTGTGTATTGAAAGAAGTGGTGTACAGTACAATATTGCGTGAAATCATAAGCCAGTACATTTGGTATTTGTCTGAAAATGTTTAGTAGCTGTTTCTTTATGGGTGGGGGGGGTAGAGTGAAACCGAGCGATCATTTAAGGACCTATATAGTATACTGCATGGAGGTCCAGCACAGGATACAGAACTATCTAGTGTACTGCATGGAGACCCTGCACAGTATACGGGTACAGTGAACTGCTAATCTGAGCCAGTCGGAACCAGACCCTGTCTGATCGGTGGTTTAGAGCTTCATCCCGAACTACAAAACCCTTGATAATGGTAAATTTTAGAAATCCTTAAAAGTCTTTCTCATTGAAGAAATTAAGTTTCTTTTAAGAATTTCTAAACTGCCTGTGATCAGTAACACACTTACAAATGCCATAGAACAGTCTTGTATTTGACATGTTGCTTACTTCTCATTTTTGGAGGGGGGAGGGAGAAATATAGACTTCACTCTAACTGATGTTTTTTGTTTTCTCTCCCTCTCTGACGGCCTGAACTGTAATATAGACGTGTTGCAGTAGTATTTTAAATCCCTAGGGTGGAGCATTCTTGTCGTTGCAATGGAGTGCTTCGGATTGTAGTTCATTTGAGGTTTGTGGGGGTCTATTTAATACAGTCTCACTGTATAAAGCAGTTTAATATGTAGGGAGACAGATTCTTTACAACTGTGAGCTCTCTGTTTTTTGTCTATCTGCAGTGCCTTTTAAAACCCCATTGTTAACTGGAGTGTTGTAAAGGGCTCTGCCTTGCTAGTAAATAATTGTTATTACTTCTGGCTTGTAGGAAATATAACGACAGTTTTGAGTGACATTGTTTAAGCTCAGTATATTTTCAGTGTAGATCTAATACCTGAATACCTACCTCCTGTTATATTGTTCCCCCTCCTTTTGAAATGTAATTTTCTGATTTCGGGGTTGTACCATTTTTAAATATGGCACCTAGATTTATATTGATCTCCACTGTAAAGGAAATATATTTTCCAGTACCATTTGTTATCAGACTTTTCAGCTGAACCTCTTTGTCTTTGTAACTTTGTAAGTGACATTGAAATTAAAAATGGGACAAGAAAGGGTTAATGCACCTATTTTAATTGAAAATATTAATGTTTAAAAAAATAAACAATTGAAAATATTTTTAATTTGTATCTGTTAAATTTTAATGTGCTTTTTATTGTGCTTTTTTTATTCCATTTTGTTTGACAGAGGGTGCAGTACTATTAGTTTAACAGAAGGTGGCACTGTAACACTTATCTGCTGTCTTGTTTTTACACTATCTGGCCGATTTGGAGTTAAGTAGAAACTGATACAAAACAAATTAAGGTACAGCAATGGCCAAAAGTTTTGCGTCACCTAGAATGTTGGGATTGGGACATTTTAATAAAAAATGGATGGATAGATGGGTGGATGGATGGATAGATGGGTGGATGGATGTCCTCTGCTATTCCTAATCTACATTAATTATTTAGATTCTGGTATAGTAAGCAAACTTGTTAAATTTGCAGACGACACAAAAGTAGGAGGAGTGGCAAACACTGTTGCAGCAGCAAAGGTCATTCAAAATGATCTAGACAAGATTCAGAACTGGGCAGACACATGGCAAATGACATTTAATAGAGAAAAGTGTAAGGTACTGCACGCAGGAAATACAAATGTACATTATAAATATCATATGGGAGATACTGAAATTGCAGAAGGAATCTATGAAAAAGACCTAGGAGTTTTTGTTGACTCAGAAATGTGTTCATCTAGACAATGTGGGGAAGCTATAAAAAAGGCTAACAAGATGCTCGGATACATTGTGAAAAGTGTTGAATTTAAATCAAGGGAAGTAATGTTAAAACTGTACAATGCACTAGTAAGACCTCATCTTGAATATTGTGTTCAGTTCTGGTCAGCTCGCTATAAAAAAGATATTGCTGCTCTAGAAAGAGTGCAAAGAAGAGTGACCAGAATTATTCTGGGCTTAAAAGGCATGTCATATGCAGACAGGCTAAAAGAATTGAATCTGTTCAGTCTTGAACAAAGAAGACTACGCGGTGACCTAATTCAAGCATTGAAAATTCTAAAAAGTATTGACAGTGTCGACCCAAGGGACTTTTTCAGCCTGAAAAAAGAAACAAAGACCAGGGGTCACAAATGGAGGTTAGACAAAGGGGCATTCAGAACAGAAAATAGGAGGCACTTTTTTACACAGAGAATTGTGAGGGTCTGGAATCAACTCCCCAGTAATGTTGTTGAAGCTGACACCCTGGGATCCTTCAAGAAGCTGCTTGATGAGATTCTGGGATCAATAAGCTACTAACAACAAAACGAGCAAGATGGGCCGAATGGCCTCCTCTCGTTTGTAAACTTTCTTATGTTCTTACGATAGATGGGTGGATGGATGGATGGATGGATGGATGGTTGGATGGTCGGTCTACCGGAAGCCGTAATAGTAGTACAGTATTTCATGTTAGATTTTGAAAATGTAGCATTTTACAATTTTGTCAGTTTTTCATGAAGTATATGGGAAACTGCAAAGTGGTATGTAATTCAATAAACATTATTCAGTAGGTTTCATGCGACTTTATGAAGCTAATTAATTCTGCAGGGGGGGTGCATACTTTTGGCTGCAGCTGTACAAGATGGAAAGAGGAATCTGCAGCAAAGTATTGGTTCCATGTCTGTCTAATAACCTACATTAAACTTCAAAAATCAGCAAAAGTAGACTAGACCCCAATATAGTGTAACAAACTAGAGGTTGTGTTTATAAAGCATTAACATGCCAGGAAATCCATAGGACCCCAGTGCTGTAACTGGCACAGAAATACATTATGAATTTGGCCCAGTGTTTTTTACTTCTTACATGTCATGAGTACAAAATACTACAAAATGTTAGTCAATCAGAGTGATTCTAAGCGTGTCAGTCAAGTAATTTTATTTTTACTGAGTGTTTTTTACTTTTTGATACGGTGCTTTGACCCGATTCAGAAGATGGAAACAGGGACTGATGAGCAACAGAGGTAAAAGCACCTTCAAAATAATAATACATCTGAAGCTATTTAGAAGTAGAATCAATGACACAAAATAAAACTGTTTACATCACTTAACTGCATATAGAAAAGACAGTGAAGACATATTGTACAGTGCCTGTAGAAAGTCTACATCCCTTTCAAATTTTTCACCTTTTGTTGCGTTATAGCCTGGAATTAAAATGCATTAGTTTTTTTTTTTTTTTTTTAAATGTAAAAAATTTTCTACACATTCTACCCCACAACTTCCAAGTGAAGAAAATATTCTAGAAATATGTAGAAAATTAAAAATAAAAGCTGAAATACCTCGGTTAGATAAGTTTCCACCCCCCTTGTAATAACAATCCTAAATTAGCCCCGGTGTAACCAATTGCCTTCAAAATCACACACCATGTTAAGTGGCTTCCACCTGTGTTAAATTGTAGTGATTCACATGATTTCAGGATAAATTCAGCAGTTCCTGTAGGTTCCCTCTGCTGGGTAGTGCTTTTCAAAGTGAAGACTCAACCATGAGCACCAAGGTACTTTCAAAAGAACTCCAGGACAAAGTTGTTGAAAGGCACAGATCGAGATGAGTCTAAAAAAATATCAAAGGCCTTGAATATCCCTTGGAGCATGATCAAGACGATTATTAAGAAGTGGAAGGTGTATGGCACCACCAAGACCCTGCCTAGATCAGGCCGTCCCTCCAAACTGGATGGCCGAGCAAGAAGGAGACTGATCAGAGAGGCTACCAAGAGGCCAATGGCAACTTTGCAAGAACTACAGGCTTTTATGGCCAAGACTGGTCAACATGTGCATGTGACAACAATGTCCAAAGCACTCCACAAATCTGGCCTGTGTGGTAGAGTGGCAAGAAGGAAGCCACTACTCAAGAAAGCCCACCTTGAATCCCGTTTGAAGTATGCAGAAAACCACTCAGGAGATTCTGTAGCCATGTGGCTAAAAGCTTTGTGGTCTGACAAAACGTTATGTTTGGTGCAAACCCAACAGCGCATCACCCAAAGAACACCATCCTACTGTGAAGCATGGTGGTGGCAGCATCATGTTATAGGGATGTTTCTCCTGGACTGGGGCACTTGTCAGGATAGAAAGGAAAATGAATGGAGCAAAGTACAGAGAAGTCCTTAAGAAAAACCTGCTGCCCTCTGCAAGAAAGCTGAACTGGGATGGAAGTTCATCTTTCAGCATGACAACGACCCAAAGCACACAGCCAAAACTACAACGAAGTGGCTAAGGAACAAAAGGGAAAATGTCCTTTAGTGGCCCAGTCAGAGCCCCAACCTAAATCCAATCGAAAATTTGTGGCATGACTTGAAGATTGCTGTCCATCAACTCTCCCCAAGGAACTTGACAGAGCTTGAGCAGTTTTCTAAAGAAGAATGGTCAAATATTGCCAAATCTAGGTGTGCAAAGTTGGTAGAGACCTATCCCAACAGACTCACAGCTGTACTTGCTGCCAAATACAATGTGTTTAATTCTGGTTGGTTGTTCTGTAAACCCAGGCAGTTTGGAATTCATCTGTCCCATTCATTGGGTGAGGGGGTGCAGGGGGATATCGTCTATGAAACTATCATGCTAGGATTTTAGCTTAAACCAGAAAACTAAATGCAAGTCAAAAACAACTGCTTTTAGTACATGCAGTTCCATGAATCACAACTATGAGCAGCTGCAAAAAGGGCAACAGATGCACACAGTGGAAAAGCCCAGGATGCTTCACACTGTCTGCTCTCTGGTTTCAAAGCACTGTAACTGTTTACAGCAATCTGAAATCTGAAAGTGCTCAGCTCATGTTAGAAATAGTCAGGAATAAAGTAAGGGCCAAAAGTACAGCTATGGCCAAAAGTTTTGCATCTCACATTGACATTACATACAGCTCTGCAATCACAAACCGCATTACAAAGATACTGCAACCAAACACCCGCACTGCAAAGACATTACAACTACACACCTGCACTACAAACAGACTGCAACCACACACCTAGTCTACAAACACACTACAAACACACTGCAACCACACACCGCACTGCGACCACACTGCAACCACACACCCACACTACAAACACACTGCAACCACACGCCGTACTGCAACCACACCCCTCACTGCGAACACACTGCAACCACACACCCACACTACAAACACACTGCAACCACACACCGCACTGCAACCACACCCCTCACTGCAACCACACACCCACACTACAAACACACTGCAACCACACCCCTCACTGCGACCACACTGCAACCACACACCCACACTACAAACACACTGCAACCACACACCGCACTGCAACCACACCCCTCACTGCGACCACACTGCAACCACACACCCACACTACAAACACACTGCAACCACACACCGCACTGCAACCACACCCCTCACTGCGACCACACTGCAACCACACACCCACACTACAAACACACTGCAACCACACACCCTGCAACTGCACACCACACTGCAACCACACCACCCACACTACAAACACACTGCAACCACACACCCACACTGCAACACACTGCAACCACACACCCACACTACAAACACACTGCAACCACACACCCACACTACAAACACACTGCACACACCCACACTGCAACCACACTGCAACCACACACCGCACTGCAACCACACCCCTCACTGCGACCACACTGCAACCACACACCCACACTGCAACCACACCCCTCACACTGCACCACACTGCAACCACACACCGCACTGCAACCACACCCCTCACTGCGACCACACACCCACACTACAAACACACTGCAACCACACACCGCACTGCAACCACACCCCTCACTGCACCACACTGCAACCACACACTACACACACTGCAACCACACCCCTCACTGCGACCACACTGCAACCACACACCCACACTACAAACACACTGCAACCACACACCCACTGCACTGCAACCACCACACTGCAACCACACCCACACACACTACAAACACACTGCAACCACACACCCTCACTGCAACCACACACCACACACACTACCACACACTGCAACCACACACACACACACACCCACACTGCAACCACACCCCTCACTGCGACCACACTGCAACCACACACCCACACTACAAACACACTGCAACCACACCCCTCACTGCGACCACACTGCAACCACACACCCACACTACACTGCAACCACACTGCAACCACACACCCACACTACACTGCAACCACACACCCACACTACAACCACACTGCAACCACACACCCACACTACAAACACACTGCAACCACACACACTGCAACCACACCCCTCACTGCGACCACACTGCAACCACACACCCACACTACAAACACACTGCAACCACACACCCTCACTGCGACCACACTGCAACCACACACCCACACTACAAACACACTGCAACCACACCCACTGCACTGCGACCACACTGCAACCACACACCCACACTACAAACACACTGCAACCACACACCTCACTGCGACCACACTGCAACCTCACACACGACCACACTGCAACCACACACCCACAACCACAAACACACTGCAACCACACCCCTCACTGCGACCACACTGCAACCACACACCCACACTGCAACACACCACACCACACCACCACACACCACACTGCAACCACACTGCCACACTACAAACACACCCACACTGCGACCACACACCACACACCCACACTGCAACCACACAACCTCACGGCGGCCACACTTGCTGCCACGTATGAGGACGCTGGTGTGACGGTTTGCGTGTTGGGTGTGATGTTTGGTGACGTTGGGGGGTGTGTGACGTGGGTGTATGGGGAGTGACGCTGGTTGTGACGTTGGTGGGGGGGTGATTTGGTGACGTTGGTGTGTGTGTGACAGTTGGTGGGGGAGTGGTAGCTGATTTGACGTTGGTGTGTGGTGTTGATGATTGTTTTACGTTGGTGTTAGCGGGTAGTGAATGGGGAGGTGACCGCTGGTGTGACGTTGGTTGTGTGGGTGTGATGTTTGGGCGTTGGTGTGGTTGTGCCGCTGGTGTGCCGTTGGTTGTGGGGCGTGAAGTTGGTGTGGGGGTGACGCTGGTTGTTGCGTTGGTGTGTGGGTAGTGATGTTGGTGAACGTTGGCTGTTGTGGGGAGTGAGCTCCACACTGCAACCACACACCCACACTACAAACACACTGCAACCACACACCGCACTGCAACCACACCCCTCACTGCGACCACACTGCAACCACACACCCACACTACAAACACACTGCAACCACACCCCTCACTGCAACCACACACCCACACTACAAACACACTGCAACCACACACCCTGCAACCACACACCCACACTGCACTGCAACCACACCCCACACTGCAACCACACTGCAACCACACACCCACACTACAAACACACCACACTGCAACCACACCCCTCACTGCACACTGCACAAACACACACCCACACTCACTGCGACCACACTGCAACCACACACCCACACTACAAACACACTGCAACCACACCCCTCACTGCGACCACACTGCAACCACACACCCACACTACAAACACACTGCAACCACACACGCACTGCGACCACACCCCTCACTGCAACCACACTGCAACCACACACCCACACTACAAACACACTGCAACCACACACTGCGACCACCACACACCCCACACACACTGCAACCACACACCCACACTACAAACACACTGCAACCACACACACTGCGACCACACTGCAACACTGCAACCACACTGCAACCACACACCCACACTACAAACACACTGCAACCACACCCCTCACTGCGACCACACTGCAACCACACACCCACACTACAAACACACTGCAACCACACCCCTCACTGCGACCACACTGCAACCACACACCCACACTACAAACACACTGCAACCACACACCCACACTGCAACCACACCCCTCACTGCGACCACACTGCAACCACACACCCACACTACAAACACACTGCAACCACACACCGCACTGCGACCACACTGCAACCACACACCCACACTACAAACACACTGCAACCACACACCGCACTGCAACCACACACCCACACTACAAACACACTGCAACCACACACCCACACTACAAACACACTGCAACCACACACCGCACTGCAACCACACCCCTCACTGCGACCACACTGCAACCACACACCCACACTACAAACACACTGCAACCACACACCGCACTGCAACCACACCCCACACTGCAACCACACTGCAACCACACACCCACACTGCAACCACACACCCACACTGCCACACCACACTGCAACCACACACCCACACTACAAACACACTGCAACCACACACACACTGCAACCACACCCCTCACTGCGACCACACTGCAACCACACACCCACACTACAAACACACTGCAACCACACCCCTCACTGCGACCACACTGCAACCACACACCCACACTACAAACACACTGCAACCACACACACACTGCAACCACACCCCTCACTGCGACCACACTGCAACCACACACCCTCACTGCGACCACACTGCAACCACACACCGCTCTGCAAATAGTTTCGATTAAAGAAATTCTGCAAACATCATACACTTTACTGAGAACAGACTGAGAGATCAGGTAACATATCTCTTCTGATCTTGACTTTAATTACAAACTGTACAGAGACTCGCAGTCCTACATGCTACTGAATGCACCCTGTGTCTTTGTAATGCTTTTACAATAGTAAGTTGTTTAAAGTGGCTTTTCATAGGCAGCCGTTCAGAGTTGTTGTTACTGCTGTTACTAAAGTCCTTTTTTTTTTTTTTTTCGGTAAGTGCTTTCACCCGAGCTCAGGGGCTGCTCTTCACTTCTGCTCTTCGCTGTGGTTGCACTTCAAGATTTTCACCTTTTTTTGCTTTATAGGCTGGAATTAAAATGTATTAAAATATATATATATATATATATATATATAATATATATATATATATATATATATATATATATATTTAAATTTATCTGCACATCCTACCCCACAACTTCCAAGTGAAAAAAATATTCTAGAAATGTGTAGAAAATTAATTAAAAATAAAAACTGAAATAGCTTGGTTGGATAAGTGTCCACCCATCTAAATTAGCTCAGGTGTAACCAATCGCCTTCAAAATCACACACCAAGTTAAGCGGCCTTGTGGCAAGGCTATGCATTGTTCCCGCACTGAAGCAGGCAGACAGGCAGGTGAGAGAAGGAATGGAGGCAGGGAGACACAGAAGTGCAGTGAAACACGCCAGCACGGCGCTCAATATTTATTAACACACAAAACAAAAAAACAAACAATAATGTCATGTGACGCTACCAGCAATGGTAGCGCACAGAGGGTGGTACAAGACTGTAAAAATAATAAAAATAAAAGACAATACAACAAACTATACATCAAAGGTGGCGTGAAAACTGCAGGCCTTGCAGCAGCCCTGATCATAGTGATCGCTATGTTTTTATATTGATGCTCCGCTGAGACACGCCCACCTGCCTGCTGGAACAGCTGATTGCTTTCAGCTGCTGCTCCACACAAACAAGTAATCATCCCCGACGGAGCGCCACTGCAGTTAAACAATTAATTAAATCAATCTATTAACAATTAACCCAAAAACATACAATAAACTACATATTTCCCATGTGCAGGGCTTACGCCCTGCCACAGGCCATCACCTGTGTTAAATTATAGTGATTGACATGATTTCAGGATAAATTCAGCAGTTCCTGTAGGTTCCCCCTGCTGGGTAATGCATTTCAAAGCAAAGTCTCAACCATGAGCACCAAGGCTTTCAAAAAAACTCTGGGACAAAGTTGTTGAAAGGCACAGATCAGGGGATGGGTATAAAAAAAATAAATAAAAGGCCTTGAATATCCCTTGGAGCACGGTCAAGACAATTATTAAGAAGTGGAAGGTGTATGGCAACACCAAGAGCCTGCCTAGATCAGACCGTCCGTCCAAACTGGATGATGGAGCAAGAAGGAGACTGATCAGAGAGGCTACCAAGAGGCCAATGGCAACTTTGCTAGAGCTACAGGCTTTTTTATGGCCAAGACTGGTCAAAGTGTGCATGTGACTACAATATCCCAAGCACTCCACAAATCTGGCCTGTATGGTAAGGTGGCAAGAAGGATGCCATTACTCAAGAAAGCCCACCTTGAATCCCATTTGAAGTATGGAGAGTGGCAAAAAGTTTTTTCGTCTGACGAAACTAAAATGGAACTTTTTGGCCTAAATGCAAAGAGTTATGTTTGGCGCAAACCCAACACAGCGCATCACCCAAAGAACACCATCCCTACTGTGAAGCACGGTGGTGGCAGCATCATGTTATGGGAATGTTTCTCATCGGCAGGGACCGAGGCACTTGTCAGGATAGAAGGAAAAATGAATGGAGCAAAGTACAGAGAAGTCCTTGAGGAAAACCTGCTGCCTCTGCAAGAAAGCTGAAACTGGGACGGAAGTTCACCTTTCAGCATGACAACGACCCAAAGCACACAGCCAAAACTACACTGGAGTTGCTAAGGAAAAAAAAGGTAATCGAAAATTTGTGGCATGACTTGAAGATTGCTGTCCATCAACACTCCCCAAGGAACTTGACAGAGCTTGAACAGTTTTTTAAAGAAGGTGTGCAAAGTTGGTAGAGACCTATCCAAACAGACTTACAGCTGTAATTGCTGCCAAAGGTGCTTCCACCAAGTATTAACTCAGGGGTGTGGAGACTTATCCAATTATGATCTTTCAGTTTTGTATTTTTAATATATAATTTTTTTTCTCAATAAAAACTTTTTTTCTCTTAACACTGTGGAGTATGGTGTGTAGATAAGTGGAAAAAAAAAATCCTAATTTAAATGCATGAAACTCTGAGGCACTGACACAACAAAATGTGAAAAAAAGTTCAAGGGGGTGTAGACTTTCTATAGGCACTGTATATATATATATATATATATAATATATATATATATATATATATATATATATATATATATATATATATAGACATACACACACACACACACACACACACACACTGTGCTTGCCTCTCTAAATCCAAGAAGCCTGTAACTCCATCCATTGCTTTGAATTTAAACACAATTCCAAGCCGTTCCCTTGAGTGTGGGAATGTTCCGGATTAAGAAGGAAAAAAAAAAGCTTCAGTCTTGCTACCCACACCCAACACATATCGTTTCTCTGCCCTGGTGAATGCTGGACCTTGTTTGTTTCTGGAGACGCTGAAAACAAATTCAAAACAGCAGTCTGAGCTGTACTGCACGTCATTCTTTGTATTGCGGTAAACAGGCAGAAAATGTCTGGGCGGGGGGTGGGGGCGGGGCTGTAGAGGGATGACAATGTTCCAACTTTCTACACAGTATTTACAGAACAACAATTGTAAACCTCTCTTGGCTTTCACTTGTTTTATGTCAGTTGATATTATATACTGAATTTGGGTCAGGGTCAGGGTTCAGGGTTCCTGCTGTTTTCCTAAGCTCGTTTGCAGCATTGTATTTGAAACTTGGTTTGGAAAAATGATTAACATTGATTATATAGGAAAATTTTTTTTTTTTTTTTTTTTTTATTATTGTTTTTGTTGGTATTTTTTAGGTTGACAGCTAAGTGAATGACAATAAAAAAAAAATATTATAATAATCACAGATGCTAGGAATCTGATTGTGTTGATTAATGGGAGAAAATGCAGATTTGCTGCCTTTTCAGATAATGTTTTTTTCTTTTTACTCTCCGCAAGAAAACTTTGCTGAATTAGCTTTACGTTTAGATAAACTACTTCCAATGCACAGAAGTTTATAAATCAGGTGGATATACAAAATATAGATTAGAGAATGTAGTTTTTCTCTGTTTTAAGACACTTAAATCAACTATAGTAGTAGATGCAAATGTAGACCCTGTTTACAGTTATAGCCAAATTCCCATTACAATTCTACTTATTAATTATGTTTTTGCTGGAATTATTTTAGTTGTTTGGTCATCTGAATGGTAAAACAGCCTTTTCCCACTAGAGGTCGCTAGCTCTACGAGGAAAGAACAGATTAAGCAAGCTATTTCCTTGCAATTACTCCGACTCCCTAGCAACAAAAACAAATAGTCAAAGTTCAGGCACTTTCCAAGAGGCGCTTTCCAATTCGGGGTAGAAACACAAGAGAATAAGATGGGTGTGCCTGGTAAAAAGAACAACAACATACAATTATTTAAGCGCCTCTTGGGCTTTTTCCTTTTGTTTTCAGCACGAAATAACGCAGATATCAAAAAAATATATACATTTGAGTACGTCAAACAAACCAACATTTTGACTCATACGCCTTCATCAATGTAAAAATCTTTTTGCTCTTTAAATATAGTTTGGTTATGTGATTTTCATATTTTCTATGCGTGGAAATGCAGACATTTGAAATACAGCTGGAGTAAAAAAGAGTTGACTAAATATTTTCTAAGCATTAAACGGTTCGAAAATGCATGTTAAATATAGAGATCAGCTATAGGGTTTATGAAGTGTAAGATTATTTATTCAATATGCATTATTTTCCATACGCACAGAATTGTCGTGCAGATTGATGTTGCAGATCAACATTACACACTAACAGCGCTCATAATGGAAGGCTTCTCCTGGTGGCTGTTTTGATTGGTTATAATAATACTACAGCAGTGTGCACATTCATTAGCGCACCCCATTGCTTCTGTATATAATACAGCAGTGTGCACATTCATTAGCACACCCCATTGCTTCTGTATATAATACAGCAGTGTGCACATTCATTAGCGCACCCCATTGCTTCTGTATATAATACAGCAGTGTGCACATTCATTAGCGCACCCCATTGCTTCTGTATATAATACAGCAGTGTGCACATTCATTAGAGCACCCCATTGCTTCTGTATATAATACAGCAGTGTGCACATTCATTAGAGCACCCCATTGCTTCTGTATATAATACAGCAGTGTGCACATTCATTAGAGCACCCCATTGCTTCTGTATATAATACAGCAGTGTGCACATTCATTAGAGCACCCCATTGCTTCTGTATATAATACAGCAGTGTGCACATTCATTAGAGCACCCCATTGCTTCTGTATATAATACAGCAGTGTGCACATTCATTAGAGCACCCCATTGCTTCTGTATATAATACAGCAGTGTGCACATTCATTAGAGCACCCCATTGCTTCTGTTGTTTTGATTTGTTGTGCATCTGATATTAAACTACTGGAATTGAAAATCCTAGAAAATGGTCGATTTAGGGATTATCTAATTTAATGGATTACTTTAATAGGCCACATGCAATTCATTTAAAATAGTAAGAGAAAAGGAACACAGTGCCACAAAATCTTATTTAAGATGCCTAATTAAAGCACAAAGTGGTCTGACATTTTCACATAGGAGTGCCTCTTGTTTCCATATCACTGATTACTGACTGGAAATTTAAATTCTCATATCCTGAGGTTTTCGTTCAGGCAGGTATAGGGATATAAAAGACCCATCTTGAGTTGTGCTAGGAAATTTGCACATTGCTTTAGATGTTAAGTTTAAACGTGTGAAATCCTAAAGTTTAAGCAGTTAGGAATTGTAATCTAAAATCCCAGACAAACAATCAAAAGAGAAGAGAAGAGGACAGATGAGTCTTGAAAGCTGTAGTTAATGTTCCTTGCAACAGATATTCAGCATGGCTTCGGAGCTGTGCAGTGCACAATGCCTTTAATCCTCCTGCAACCAAGATCTCGGTTATATTCCTGTCTGGGGAGGGGTAGCATTCTGCAGCCAGATCTGGCTATAGCGGTCCCCAGCTGACCCAACAGTTATGCCCCCAATGTTGTCATGTGACAAGTTTAATGTGCACTGCCTGGATATGGAAACAGGGTGCCAGAAATAAACTTCAATAAAGTGCACAGATCAGGATGGCTTGTTTACTGACTTTAGTTTTTAGGGCTAAATGACCTGATGTATTTTAGCGCTTCACAATTATACATTTTTTCTTCATGGCTTTTTTTTTATTTTGATATGTCTTGATGTGATAAATACACAGAAACACAGGATTATGTGTGTGTGTGTGTGTGTGTGTGGGTGTGTGTGTGGGGGGGGGGGCAGGGGTTGCATTTCTTTCAAAGCTGCTATTTATAAAGATTATAACAAACAGTTTACTAACAAGGTATAAAATCATAAATACTTCTGAAAAAAAATAAACGCATCATTTAATTCTTTAATTATTTAATTCTCTGTGGAAACTCCTACATGACACCCCAATTTTCCATAATATACTTGCTTAGTTAAAACAAAAAAAAAAGCACTTGGTGGAGGTAAGCTAACTTTTCCACAGTTGTGGTAATAAGTACATAACGTACGGTATATCGAATATGCCATCAAACACAAGTCAGGTTCTTCAAAGCAAAAACAACAGAAAAGACAGATAGAAATTTCCCAGAAAGAAGCAGAAAATGCTAAAAAAAAAAAATAAAAAAAAAGGGTACTGTAAATGGTTTAAAAGTGGTCCGACAACAGCACATGGAAGTATAGTGCTGCAGCAGAACTAACAACCTCCTCCTCGCACAAAAAATTAACAGTTGAGCCAGAGAAAAGACCTGAATCAGAGATATCAAATTGGAAATGTACAGCTGCAGCAAATACAAGGTACTGAATCATGTATTGTAAACCTGGGACCCAGTCAGGCACCTTTATGTGATTTTCATAATCCAGCTACCTGGTCTGACTTTTGTACCAAAGAGCTAAGAGTTGAAATCATGAAACATAAACCTGTGCAGCTAAAGAAACTGACGTTGAATTCCCCAAAAATCACACATGATTTGTACTCATTTTTGGATTGCATCGTGTCCTGCTGTCTGTCTGTGTACACATGTCCTTTATGACCCGGGTTCATCATTTCACATGGGTCAGCAGATCTTACCGGCACCTTTTACTGTGGGGAGGTTTTCTAAGAGAACTTGCCTGTCACATGTGCTGTGTTTGGATCTAATGACCCTGTACAGTTACACAATATACATTAGCATGAGATGTACATTAAGCAGGAAATTTGCCGAATGTGTTGTTTGAGTTTCCTGCGTTTGCAGTTTGGGGTTTACTCCAGAGCAATTCTGCTCTTGTCTCGCCTCATTGCTGGGTGATTCTCTGGGTGATTCTCTGGGGAAGGACGGAAGGTCAGGTCACGAGTCGAGACAGAGAGAGGCCGGGACCGAAACCCAACAGATAAATAAAAAAAAGAAGCATAGTAATAGCGGGGAAACCATGGGCAGAACCCCTTTGTGTTTTTATAGAAGCCTATGGAACGGTCAGGGTAGGATGGAGACCCGGGCCGTGTGGGTAGTGATGGCTGGGGTAACGCTGCTAAAGTGCAGCACCTTTTATTTATAGTTTTGATTACTGTTTTCTTTTCCTTTTTCCTTTCACCTTTGGTTTTTGGATTATTGTTTTGAACACCCGTGAGTGCGCCCGCACTTGAACTGTACCATCTGTGGTATTGCCGTATCTCTGTTTTTACCATCGCTGGTAGGCAGAACATGGTGAACAGCGCCCTCTGTGGGCTAAAAAGTAAAAAAGCACCCTGAAAATAAAACTGGGCATCTGTGTGGTGTTTTCAAGTATACCTCTCTGTCTCCTTTGTCAGTGAATTACCCACCACCCTTCCACAATGCCCTTTTTGTATTTTTAATTAGTCTGCCCAAGTATTTTACCCCAGTGTTTCTCCTCACTTTATAATGTTCACTACAGCAACCTCCCACAACAGCTCAGGAGGACTGAAGGTCAGTGGGTGTCCTCTGATTCCTGATCCAATCGCCTCTTTACATCCAGGATTTTGAGGAGAAACAGTCCCTGCTGATTTGGAGTCCCTAACCCTACAGTGTGCCAAAGACCAGCAACTCGGCACAGCCAGGAACCTGCTTCACCTGACTGCATAACTCACCCTGCACATCACGCAGTCATGTCTTTACCAAGTGAGTCACATAGGGACCCTATAATATTAGTTAACCCTTTAGTTAAAATGCTTTGCCCAACCCAGGGTCACGAATGGTAAAATACCAAGGTGAATGAACAAATACAGGTTGGTACAAACAACAAGACAAGGCTGGTTTTGACAGGAAAGGCGAGTGCATGTGTTTACATCCCATTGTAGCAGCTGTAATATATGCATGATCATGTATAGAGAACTGGGATCCAGGCTTATAAACAGCCTGACCAACTGGTTCATGCTGGATCCTGGTGTGTAAATGAAAACACTGCCTCACTGTAGATGCGGCGTCTTACCAACTTACAGAATGCATGATTTAAACATTACTTCAGTGACAGTGTTGTGTTTTGGGTTTGTCAAGGAGTTCAGACTTTGATTGCCTTAAGCTGACTGTAGCAATCCCAGCAACATGCTCTCTATGCACACTGTGCATGTTCTCGTATATGGGCTAGTCCAGCATGGATAAATGATTGGTCTTATCAGTCTAATATTCTCATCCAGAATAGAAAGTTAGGTGATGTTTAACAAAACTCCCTTGTCTCTTATTGTCAGTCATAGTATTTTTATTGTTAAGCAGACCACACAAGCCTTTTCAAACAGTAGGGAAGTAGCAGCATTTAAATATTACAGTTAAGAAACACAAAGTCAATGCACAAAAGAAGCATCAATAATTTTCTATCTAATCAGATTGATTTATGAAATACAAATGTAAAAAAAAAAAGTTTGTTTGGAAAGAAGTACAGTATATTGGTGTTGAAAACAAACAGACACATTGAAATGATTCTACAGGTAGATGTTAAGGATGCAAGATTGCTGACTAATGTATATAGAAGCACAGTTGTAGAGTTGATTTTGGTTAATGACCATTGCTATATGACCAAGTAAATTATTTATTTATTTATTTATTTATTTATATTAACCCTAGCATCAATTTATCCCTAACCCTTATTAACAGCCTATACCTTGTGTAACACAGAAAATTACAGATGCGTATAGGACAGATGATTTCTGGCTATTGCATATATTTATCTAATTAGTGATGTCAGCACAAATACGCTGTGACACGCAAAGCAGAACCATGAGTTAGATCAATATTGGACCCATTTCTGGAATCAGCTGTCCTATTTATATGCCAAGTATTTTATATATGGAAATACATTTGATTTGGTTTATTGTGTAGAAAGACGGTAGGATTTAGTGTAACCTAGCAACCGGCTTGAGTTCTCTTCAATAACTCTGGTGTTAGCTCTGATGTGGAAAGCGAATCCCTTATCAGTTACATTACAAAGCTTGCGGAGTACTGGCATTCACAGGCTCTAATTGCACTTTTGTCAAGCTGAGGGATATAGGGTTTTGAACACTAAATATTTTCAAGTATAAATATATCCAATTAGCATGAAACACACATTTCACTCCATTACAAAAAGGATATTATGGCCTTGGAGTGAGTCTAACAAAAAGCATTTAGCCTAATCCCGGGCCTAAAATGTATGAGTTATGAAGATCTGTTTAGGGCACTGATCCTCCCTTTCTGCTGTTGTTTATTATATACATCAAGGCTGCTCAACCCTGGTCCTGGAGGGCCGCTGTCCCTCCTGGTTTTGGTTCCAAATGTACCTTAAATGTACCTTAAATTTCTTAATTGGACCAATTAAGTTCTTATTAGAAGCTAAATTGGTCCAATTAATCAATTTTATGTACAGTTAGAAAAAAGACCAGGAAGGACAGCGACCCTCTAGGACCAGGGTTTAGTAGCCCTGATATAACGACACTCTTCTCTGTCACCAACCGCACAGTGCAGGGAACCAATTAAAAAGGCAAAAGTGTAAATCCAAGGGGAGTATTATGAGGCTGTGCAACCCATTGATGAGACCACACTTTGAATTTTGTATTCACCACTTTACTAAAGACGGTGGAGAGAGTCCAGTGAAAAGCAGCCAGACTACTCCAGGGCTTAAAGAATAAGTAAAATACTACATTCCATGTCCCCACATATTGCTACACCTGTTTAAATAACTCACCTGTCATTTTTCTTTTCATTGTTAATATCCTGACAACTTTTTACATTTATACATTTAAAGTACGTTTCAAAGCTCTTTTCAAAATAGCTGCTCTTGTGCACTGATAGTGTGAGGATTACTGCCCACATTGTGGAAACACAGTGGTAATGACCCATGGTGTGGTGCGGAACAGAAAAGTCAGAGCACATGTTATGTGTTTTTTTCCTGCAGTAATTTAGATTAGAAAGCAAATTTCAAACCCCAGTGCACTAGATCGGCCATTTAGAAAAGAGCTTTGAAAAGAAACTTTAAAGTTATATGTGTAAAAATGTGTCAGGATGTTAACAATGATAAGAAAAATTATTAATTTTTCAGAAACATGCTATTTACTCTTTAAAGGAATGAGCTATGACGATCTAGTTTAGTTAGCTTTTAAACTAAAAATGAATGGGCACTTGACTGACGTCTTTAAAATCTCAAAAGGAGTTGACAATGTAAAACCCAAACCAATACTTTAAGTGCAGCACAGAAACCAGAGGATACTAACTGAAATGAAGTAGCAACACTTCTTTACACAGAGAGTGATGAGGGTATGAAATGGGCTACCAAGCCACATAGCTAATGCTGAAACATCCTTTAAGGCCCACTAGACAAATTTTGGAGATCAATCATCTACTTGGAAGCAGAAGAGCAGTGGTGGGCCGAATGGCCTCCTATTGTTCGTGAATCTTATGTTTCTATGTCATCACATGCCTCAGATATTGTCTTCTTTGGGAACTCAGTTCTGTGGTGCATAGCAGGAGCACAGCTGGCACATCAGCAATGTAACCCACACAAACACAGCCCTACCTAAGCATCACATTCATCTCCTATTTATCACAGCTCTCCGCTCTCTCAAAGCAGAGGCCAATGCTCCTTAACATTTGGGGGTTCGCCATCACAGCAGTGTTTACAGCAAGCTCCTAGCTGGCTCTCGCTGCTGTTTCTGTGTGGGTGTTGACTTCAGTCTTGGCCAGCCTACACTCTCAGTACCACAGCGTGACTAATCCAGGCACGCCGCCAGGGCTGTATTTACATGTCTGTGGATGTGAGAGGGAGGGAGAACCGGTTTTAACCAGCAGGCACTGACTCGATAGAGAGATTCCAGTTACCCGTTGCTTTCAGTGCTGAACCCAATGAACTGTCCTAAAGCTGTTTGTCACATTTCGTTTCATAGAGTGCTGCTCTCAAATTCTTGTTAAAACAGGAACACGCTGTGATAAATAAGATATACAAATCTGTTGCTTGTAAGGGGTCAGTGGGGTTGAGGGGGTCTTAATTAAATGCAAAGTCATAAACATCACATATCTTCATGGTATGATAGGCACTTAAAATATCACCTCTCACACTATCAAAATGTAAGCCCCGTAAGATTGCTTTCTTGCTGTAAGCGGAGGAAGGGAGAATGATTGAAAATGTGTACAGCAGGTGGGGTGCTGGTGCAGTAATCCAAAGAAACAAACAGACAACAAAGCACGGGTGAAATGGTTTGTTTTTAATGGTTTTATAATCCAATGGTCTGACGACCAGTCAGTAAACAATAATGAGTTTGCAGAACACAACAATGTGTATTGGGAAAAGGGTTTCAATCCTGCAAATAATAAGCACAGTACTAACACACACAATTAGACACACACACGATCACAGGTCCAAAGTGAGTACTCTCAGTGCTGGTGGTGAAGTACAATATAAATATGTGCTACAGTGGAGAACAAGTGGTTCTGGCCTTTAGCGACAGCTCCAGAACGTGTTAGCCGTCTATAAACACAGAAGTAACAATTATAGACAAGAAAAATGAAACAAACACTCACAATTATTTATTTTGCGCACTGCACAGGTCCTTCCAGGTTAGGTTTCATAATCAAAGCGAGGGAAAAGATTTATGATTCTCTGGCCTCTTTATGCTATCACGCATGACCCCTTGGTAAGCGATTGCAGCTGTCTCTATTGCTTGCAGCTGCTACCTCGTTTACCTTCCGGGTCAAAATGTTCCTGCAACAGAGTCTCGCCTTCTTCCAGGCTGATTGACTTCCCGACCTGGGGAAAGAACTAGCAAGCCAGCCCATCCAAAGACTTCCTCTTTCGCTAATTAGCACCCTCACAGGTCAGGAGGGAGATTTACAACCAGAACTCTTTATATTTCTGTCACATATCCCACTGCTCAGAGTGGAGCTGAAGGAACACTTAGCTGACTATCTTTCCCACTACTGCCCCCGCCCAGGAAAAATAATCAGCATTTTGATTTTCAGCATTTCCCCACACGGTATATGTGGTACATGAAGGGTTGCAACACCAGATACCACTGAGTTATCTGGACATTGCTGTCTTTCATCGTGCTTAACCACTTGAGTAGGGCGTGGTCTGTGACCAAATCAAATGAGTCTCCCAGCAGGTAATATCGTAAAGAGTGAGTAGCCCATTTATGGCCAAACACTCCTTTTCGACTATGGAGTAGTTGCGTTACTGAGGTAAGATCTTTTTGCTGATGTACAGTATCGGCTGTAGTAGACTCCATCTACCTTTTGAGACAAGAGAGCACCCAAACCTACATCCAATGCGTAAGTGTAGAGGATGAATCTTTTGGTGAAATCTGGTGTGATAAGAGTGGGAGCCTGGTAAAGTCTAAGCTTAATTGTATCAAACGCCCCCTGACAGTCAGCTGACCATTTAATTAAATTTGGAGCACTTTTTTGGTGAGATCAATTAAAGGGTTAACCACTGTGGCATACTCTGGGATAAAGCGTCAGTAATAACCGGCTAATCTCAGTATTGACCTCATCTGAGTCTTGGTTTTGGGGGTGGCTGTGTCCACCAAAGCCTGGATTTTGGTGACTACGGGTCTCACTCTTCCATTCCCCATTAAAAATCCCAAATATTGAGTCTCTGTCTTGGCAAACACACATTTTCTCAAGTTAGCTGTCAGCGGGGCTACCCTTAGAGACTGAAGGGCTGCTGCAATCCTAGCCAATTGCTCTCGCCAGGTGGAGCTGTAAATAACCACCTCATCAATATGCGCTGCTGCATATTCATGATGTGGGCGTAAAACCTGATCCATCAGTCTCTGAAACCACATTTTCAACACCAGAAGGGCTGTTTCACTTTAAAACCATGCCATTTGGTGTAGCCCAAACGGCATGGTTTTAAAGTGAAACAGCCCTTCTGGTGTTGAAAATGTGGTTTTCTCCCTAGAATTGCAGGTTAAAGGGATCTGCCAGTATCCCTTTCTCAGGTCCAGAGTGGAGATAAACCTCGCTTTTCCCAGTCTATCTAAAAGTTCGTCGACCCGATGCATAGGGTGCACATTGAACTTGGCAATAGTGTTTACCTTCCTGAAATCTATGCAGAAGCGGTTGGTGCCATCTTTCTTGTCCACTATGACAATAGAACTGCACCAGTTACTCCTGGAAGGTTCAATCACCCCAATTATGAGCATGTCCCATACCTCTTTGCGAACGCCACTTCGTCGACTTTCTGGGATCCGGTATGGTCTCTCTCGCACGGTGACACCTGGTGGAGAGATAATGTCATATTCAACCAAAGAAGTTCTGCCAGGCAGTCAGAAAAAACATTGCTGAACTCCTCAATAAGCTTACGCAGCTCCCGTTGCTGATCTGGAACCAATTGTTCCCCATTGAAATGATTTTTGTGCTAGGAGTCTGTGGACAGGGGCCTAAATCATCCTTTATTTTGCCTGGGGCTATAAACAAGACCTTGTGTTACAAATCGTCTCAGCATCGACTTTAAGGTCTGATTAAAGCGTTCCATCAAACAGTCCATCTGTGGATGATAAACAGACATCCTGATGGGAAGTATTTTCAATATTTTATATACCTGCTGTAACGTGTTAGACAGAAAATTGGTTCTGTGATCAGTCAAGATCTCCTTGGGGATCCCTACTCTAGCCATAATCTGCACTAATTCTGTTACTATCGCAGTGGCACTAGTTGACCTCAATGGAACTGCCTCTGGGTATCGCATTGCATAATCTACCACTACTAATATATGCGTATACCAGGAGTCAGAAGGTAGAAAAGGGCCCAGGATGTCCATTGTCATGCACTCAAAAGGAGTGGAAATAATCGACAGTGGAACCAAAGGGGCGGGGCGCACTCGACCTGGCGCTGCTCGCTTGCTCTCTCGACATATGGCTACATATCTCGACACATCAGTATGAAGACCTACCCAATAGAATCGAGCCAATATCCGCCCCCTTGTCTTGTCAGCTCCAAGGTGCCCTGCAAAAGGGATATCATGCACAAGCCTCATGACCTTAGATGGGGGAACCAATAATTGTGTTACAGGCTGTCCTGTGCCCATGGCTAGGTAATTGCCCCTTGATACTGAAGTGTGGATACACTAGTGCCCCAGCGTCATCAACATCCTTACCTTCAATAGACCGGACCTGCCCCCAAGCGTGCACTAGTGACGGGTCATTGTGTTGGCCCCACACTATGTCCGCACATGTCCGGTATATTGAGAGGGGCCGGAGTAGCATCTGCCCCAGTAACCTTGCTCTGTAGGTCACATTGCGTTCCGACTGGCGTTTGTTACCATCCGAGCGCTCTCCCAGCAGACCCCAGCCTTGTCTTAGTAATGCTCCCTCCCTTTTTTCAGTCCTTCTCTCTTTGTTCATTTTTCTAGGATGGAAAACAGGGGAAAACATTTCAGCTTTGAAAGGAAACACTTTGCCAATTTGTTCCTTTTTCTTTTTGTCTGCCATGTTTACATGTGCGGTTGAGACGCCATTAATTTAACCAATTCTCTATAATTTGGCCAGTCTTGACCCAGAATTATTAGGTGTGGTAACCTTTCCGCCACCCCAACTACTAGGTGGCGTTGTATTGGTCCTACCGATAAATATACTTTTAGGGTGGGGTATGTCGCCGTATCTCCATGGACGCAGGAGATCGCCACCTGGCCTCGTGGCTGCCATGACACACCGCCTAAGAGAGCTGCTAACCCTGTGTCCACTAATGCACAGGTTGTCACCTTACCTAAAACTGCATTAACCATACAAGGCCCCTCCTGACCATTCATTGTCCCCACGCTTACCTGCTCCACATGCCCAATTGCACGCTGCCACATCATACTTCATTGCCGCTGGGCATGACCTGGCCTGGTGCCCCTGTTGGTTGCATCTAGAACAGATAGGGGAGAAGGGGGGAACATTGGTTAGATTCATGTCTCGTCGCTGGTATGGTGACTCGGCTGGGGTAGCAGCTTTACCCCTGCTTGGGGTCAACCTTGATCTCCATGAAGAGGAGGCAAGGTTGCCCATAGGGACCGGAGATCTAGGATCTGGTCCCGGTGCTAACGGTAATGGTGGCAGATGGTGGCAGAGGAGTATCCCTGTCCGGTCGGAGTCCAGGGAGTCCTCGTAATCTTCGATGAGTTTCACGGTGTCTTCCAGGGTGTGGGAGTTGTGACACCGTATCCAGGCTTGGGTATCAATACCGGCTACATGGCAGAATTGCTCCACAACCACTGCTTCCCCCTTTTGCAGGTTTTTTTTTTTTTTTTTAAAGAAAATCGATGAAAACAGCCTTCCTAAAATGTATAAACCTGATTTTCTTGCAGATTATGGCTGAACTGTATTTCATGAACGTTGTATTATCTGTAGGAGTTAATAATAATTGCCTCCACATCTGCATCCTGACACATTGTGGTTTATCGTCTCATATAGTGAACTTGGCTGTCTGATCCCAGCTGTGTCAAAGCTAAAGGTTAGGGTCTCTACTAGCATCCTGAAAATGAATTAGACAGCAGTCCAGGCCAATTCGCTGGGAACATTCTGTTCAGGAACTTGGTAGATTTCAGCTGTTTACAAAGTTTACAAACACAGTCCTTGCTGTTCTGTTCACTGTATACAGTAGACATCATGGAATAAAGCACTGCAGACACAAGCTTTTTTTGGGGATGCAATGTATAGACAACCACAGGGTCCAACTTTATATTTCTGGCAGTTTTTACCTCATGTTTTCTCCATTCTTGTGTAAGAAGTGCATCCATTCGCTATCTTTTAAAGAAACAGATGTTTTAGCAAACCTGTATTTTCATTTAAAAATATCTGGTACTTCACCAGGTTAAAGAATTAGCTGTTTGCTGGCCTGGCTTTCAGATAGCCTTGCCCTTCAGGGCCTTCTTTCCTATCAGCAACCAGCCAGCTGCTTCCCGTAATGGCTGGCATGCTGTGCAGCCAGTAAGATGCATGGCCCAGACAACACTTCTGAGGTTGATTGATCTAGGAAGTTCGAGTGTTGGGCTTCCTAGAGGGCAAGCAAACAAACTGAGAACGTTCTTTAAGTAGTAACACAGTAGTAACAGTTTTAAATGAAAAGACATGCTTGCAATATTTTGTTTAAGTTCGATCTAGTGAAGGAAAGTGCACATATAAGATTTATGAAACTGTTTCGACAGCTTTTGGCACGGTAGTATCACAGCCCACATTGGTAGAGACAGAGACCCAGACATAGGAAGCTGCAGGTTAAACTGCGTTAATATGCTCTTTTAATTCAAGTAAACAAAAATAGCATGGACAAAACACTTACAAAAACACAAGGGCCAAAACAAAAGCTTTGACACACTCTCACCCTGCTACACTGCTACACAGCTTCAGACACTTCTGAAGAATATCTTAAGACATGAAAATGACATTTAAAATACCATCTAAACTGACTGAATATGAGCACTTGTTTAATAATGTTGTTTATCTTGGTGTGCACTTTGTATCTGCATATGAGTGCTTGTTTTTTTTGGGAATCACCAAGTTTTTTTTCTCTTTTTCTCCCCGATTTGGAAAGCCCAGTTATTTTTCTTATTTCAGTAGGGCTCATTTGAACTGGCGACCTTCAGGCTATAGGGCGCATCCTCCACTCCACGCGGAGTGCCTTTGCAGGATGCGCCACTCAGGAACTACCCTATGAGTACTTTTTTTAAAATGTTGTTTCTCTCAGTGTGCACACTGCATGTTTATACCAGGATTGTTTTAATAACAATGGAGACTTGTGACAGAAATACAATAATTCTTGATTGTAAACCTCCCTATGAGGGTGCTAAGCAGTGAGAACAGAGTTCCGTGGACAGGCTAGTCTGACAGTTCTTTCCCAGGGTTCAAGGGAAGTAAACCAAGCTGGAAGGGGGTGAGGCTCCGTTGCAATAATGCATCGACCCGGAAGGGAAACGATGTGGCAGCCATAGAATGGAGAGGCGGTTGCACTTGTTTTCCAAGTGTTCATGAGTGTTTTGTTTGTTTGTCTGTAACTGTCTTGTTTTTTTAAATTACTAAATGGTTAAACACGATTCCGGAGCTTTCACCAAGGGCCAGCACCAAACCGGAACAGCACTGCACAATTATCACTAATAAACTGTATCACCCACCACGAGCACTACTGCACACACCCAGGACTGATGATTGTGTTAGTATTATTGTGGGGCAGATATTTGTGTTTATTATTTGGGATTGCGACCTGTTGTTATTTATGCCGCGGAATAGACATTGTTGTGTTTTGTGACTCTTTGTCTGTTTTATCACGCACTGCATCACTCCTGCACCTGTACCCACGAAACCACTTTGACACAAGAATGTAAGCAGATCTATGGGTAGTAGAACCTTTTTACCAGCTTCTTTTTATATGTTCCCCTGACCCATGTAAATATGAAAATCCTACCTCTAACACACTGTTTTCAAACAAACATGGAACAAACTCAATACAGTGGACAGAATGTCATGGAAAATGACCAGAAAGTTGCAGCTGAAGTGAATTGCGAACTTAAGGTATGATTTTTTTTAAAACACGTCACGTCAATCGTATCAATATTGAAAATAAAGCACGGTAGAAACTCAATATGGTATGGTCGATGTCATGAGTTTCTCTGCGACATGTCTCTGAATACTGCAGGTGAAACGTGCGCTCTGATTGGCTGAAAGGTCCTCGGCAGTCTATCCCTAACTTTACCAAAGTAAATCTGCACAGTAATCTTGCAGGTTTCCTCCCATGCTTTTGCCATGTTTTTAATGAGCTTTACCATGCTTATCTGTTCTTTACCATGCTTATCAAGTCTTTACCATGCTTATCAATTCTTTACGTTGCTTATCAATTCTTTACCATGCTTTTCTATGTTTTTATTATGGTAAAAGAAAATAAATGGCAAACATTTTAAATGTTTGTTTTTATTTATTTTTTTGTTTCCCTCAATGGAATAATTTGATTAGCTCTGTGTACTTTAAAGCTTTGGCTATGACACTTAAACAAACGAAAACATGTGACAGTGAATGGCCGCCACAGTGCAAGTCACTTTCCTTAGTATAGTTTTGTCAGTAACGACATAATGTTAACTGTGTTATACCCCGGTCACTAGAACATAATCCCAAACTACAGCAGACCCACCACAAGAAGGACCTTGGTGTTTTAAGAGACTCATGCTGTCAGCAACAACAGAGTATGGGGAAGCAATCAAACAAGCAAACAGAATGCTTGGGCATATAACCAAAAGTGTACAAATCCAAGAACATAAGAGGTTACAAACGAGAGGAGTCCATTCGGCCCAACTTGCTCGTTTGGTTGTTAGTAGCTTATTGATCCCAGAATCTCATCAAGCAGCTTCTTGAAATATCCCAGTGTCAGCTTCAACAACATTACTGGGGAGCTGGTTCCAGACTCCAACAATTCTATGTGTAAAAAAGTGCCTCCTATTTTCTGTTCTGAATGCCACTTTATTTAATCTCCATTTGTGACCCCTGGTCCTTGTTTCTTTTTCAGGTTCCCTGGGCCAACATTGTCAATACCTTTTAGAAGAAGGCACAGATAAACCAACTCCTTCTTAACTAAAGTACTGACTCTTCACAAAAATTTGTTGAAATTCCAGAGACATATCAATTTATCTGAGATATTTTATCTGACTTGGTTGTGTTTCCATTATATTGCTGTAAACATTGTATTGCTGTGTTGCTGTGACAAGACACATAATGGTCCAATTTTAGTTGCCATGCTAACACCCATTACTTGAGTAAAAAACATTTTAAAGTTAGAACAAGTTCAGACAGTCTTTTATTTGCATTAAAACACTTCCTTTTAACAGGTGAAACAGTTTTTTTTTTTGGATGTACACAAAAGGTTTCAATGATTTATTTAATCATGTTAACCTCTTGTGTAAAAAACACTTTCCATTGTTGCATTATTTTTTTGTTCGCTGCAGCTATACCTCCATTGAAACTTCTATAAGACAGGAAGTAGCGAGAACATTGAAAGGTCAGCTACACTGTGAGAAAACAAGGACTGCCAAAATCTGGGGGAAATGGAACAAACACGAGGACCAATCACATTCAAGCTACATGCCACCCCCAGCCAATCACGGACACGCGCCCTTCCTGCTGCTCTTCCTTAGCAACAGCTTCACTTGAGCCCAGCCAATGGGGCAGGTACCCAAGCCTCCTATTTAAAGTGTTGAAGGGAGGCAGAAGGAGGGCCATTTCCTTTCTGTGAGTCTTGGAGATCAGCACAACTGATAATGCAGGCTTTCCTGTCACAAGCTTGCACATGTAAGCTGAAAAAGAGACAATTGTTTTTTTTTTTTTTCTGTGGTTGAACAAGAAAGCCACTGCACTCACGTGGGAAGGATACAGAGGTAATTGCTTTAAATCTTGTGTCAGTTTATCCCACGAATGAGGAATGCCACAATTACCCTGAATTATATAAGCTTATTGAGTGGCACCAGAATATTTTTTCATTTTTCTTAAAATGTATTGTTAGCGTTGCATGGAAAATGAAGGAAGCTCACACTGATATTTGCAGGTTCTCGAATTCAGGGTTTATTAAGCCAGGTGTGACAAGATATGACTGAGTGGTGACGTCAGGCCAGATGCAGGAAGAAAAAACACTGACAGGTACTGCAGGCAAAAGACGCTTGCAGTGTCCTTTATTAAAGACAAAAAATAAAATAAAATAACAAAAACACTGCTCACAGAACAAAATAAAAAAGATGAACAAAAACAAAACACAAACACAAAAACAAAAATAAAAACGCGGTTCAGGCTGGGCAATCGCCTTCACTGATCCTACGCGTTTTTTAACTTTCTCTCTCCTCTCGCTCAACCGTTCCTCCTCCAAACACCCACCTCGAGCAGGGAAAACTGAAAGGTTTTATGCAGGTGACCATCTCCCAATTAGCAACAACTTAATCTTGCCTCTGCCAAAAACACACACACACAGCTCTCACCATCATAAATAATAAATAAACAAACACAAAATAATATAGGGGCGGAGGGAGAGATCCTGCCAGCATCTATTCTTGGTCCTTCTGGTGAAGGGTGAGGCAGCTCCTGCTCCTCTCCCCCTGATGGTGATGGAGGCAGAGGCAGCTCCAGCTTCTCTCCTCGTGATGGTGAGGGAAGTGATACCAGCAGGCATTCATCCTCTGCTGGTGGGGGAAGTGATACTAGCAGGCATTCATCCTCTGCTGGTGGGGGAAGTGATACTAGCAGGCATTCTCCCTCTGCTGGTGGAGGTGTCGGAGGCAGAGGCCTGCTGCTCTGCTCCTGGCGATGGAGGTGGCGGAGGCATGTACTCCTGGCGACGAAGGTCGTTACAGTATTATTGTATTCATTATTCATTATAATTGTTTATTTCTCTAACATATGCATCTGGCATTGTCCATATAGACTCATTTCATGTTTCAATTTTTGTTTCAAAACGTACTGCGAGTTGGTAACCAAGGCATCGGACATTGCGTCACAGTGTAAACTAAACAACATGAAGCTGAACTATAGTGTCAAAGTCTTTTTTTGATTTGAAGTCATCTTGTGTGGTTGATATATAGACAATACTTAAACAACAACTTGGTTATCAGATATCGGATATTGGTTATTGAAATATCAGAGTTGTCTTAGCGAATGCATTCTTTCTAATTGTTAACATTCCATTAGTATAGTTTTCTGTTTCTGTTTCACATCCTGGTGACTTTTTAAGACAGTTTAAAGCCCCCCCTTTTGGCCTCTGTAGAGCTCTCAGAATCATCTCTGGGACAGCTTTCCCCCTTCAACGCTCTGCCCCTAAAAAACACATTTAGTATCACAGAAATGCTCGATTTATTATTTCCGCTGGGAGTGTTGCAGGGGGGCAGGTTAATGATTAAGTTAAGATAAGACTGTGCCTCTCTCAGAAGATGTAGAGGCTAGTGACTGCTCTTGTCTTCTCAAGACAACCTTTTATGCCTTAGATCAGTGTTTCTCAAACTGGGGGTACCGACCCAAGAAGGGGTCATGTCATCACAAAAAACACTGACATAACCTTGAGATTAGGTCTTCTGATTTTTGGTTTTAACCAATAATACACCCTATACAAAAAATGGGAACACTGGAAATGGTTACTCAATTCAACTGGACTTTACCCATTTCCCATTAAAAAAAAACAAAATAAAAAAACTCTACTACAAAACACTAAAACAAAACCGCTTTTCCTACAGTGCGTTTATTTGGCACTTCCAATCCTGTTCAGATCTGATTACAGATCAACCAGATTCAGAAATCCTGCCATGTAAACTCTGCAATCAGATTTGGGAATCAGATTTCTCTCCGCAATCCCATTCCAGGTAATCAGATTTGCGGACGCGGGTTACCAGATTCAAATCTATTTTCAAATCCGATCTCGTTGCCTTGAGAACGCGATGATGGGATTACAATGTTATTAATCCTTTTCAAATCCGATCTCGCTGCCTTGTAAACGCGGTGATCAGATTACAATATTATTAATCCTTTTCAAATCCGATCTCGCTGCCTTGTAAACGCGGTAATCTGATTACAATATTATTAATCCTTTTCAAATCTGATCTTACTGCCTTGTAAACGCGATGATTAGATTACAATATTATTAATCCTTTTCAAATCCAGTCTCGCTGCATTGTAAACGCGGTGATCAGATTACAATATTATTAATCCTTTTCAAATCCAATCTCGCTGCCTTGTAAACGCGGTGATCAGATTACAATATTATGAATCCTTTTTAAATTCAAATAAAATGTCTTGACGAATTAAATGGGATGGGGTCTCTGACACACAGGTGTATATCCTTTGGGCTCATAAATGGCTTTACCATTTCACAGAGCTTTTCAAATGAAACTCATGCCATACAGAAATTATCTCTCCAATCTGCATCTGTAAATTTTGTAAATACAGTTATGTACCACCAATCCCTACCTCTATCTTCAACCCATACAGTACGACTGGGCTCATTGAAAGCAATAGCTGTACGTAATAGAATTGGGATGTAATCGTCAGTCTGGCCCTGTCAGGCCTGCTTTAGAGCTAAACACCGACAACAGAAAAGCATGAGCATTGCAAGGGTCGCATTAATATTTAATTGCATCAACATCCTCAATGTCGAAATGCACATTAGGTAAAATGTATAATCGATCAGCATCCTGACTGGAAAGAAGTTGTGAAATAAAGAGAGGAGAATAGCTGCAGCCTAGGAGGCTTACCTGTGGTGGCTTGACTTGTGGCTCTGTGCCTGCAGCTTTGAAAAACCTCATCGGTAGCATTTAACACCTATCAGGTAAGAAAACCAAGAAAAAAAAAAAAAATAATATATATATATATATATATATATATATATATATATATATATATAAAAATTCATCAATTGTAAGTAGGGAAAGAAAATTCTATTACATCAACACCATGCATACCAGATAACTATCGCATTGGTTTACCCAATTGCCATGTAAACTCTATATTCCGATTGCGAAATCTGATTCCGTGGAATCCGACTACACAGTGGCAACAAATTTTATATTTCTACTGGAGACTCCACTTGCGAGATTTAAGACGAGATTACAGTAAAGTGGCTTGTTCTCAGGATTTAAAGCTACATTACAGTTAGACAGTGAAAATTTAAAACAGAATTGCAAATTGAGGCGAAATGTTAAAAAAAAAAAGCCTAGACACATGAAAACCCCAGAAGGATGTACCCATGACCAGAAGGATTTTGTTGTGGAAGACAGCAAAGGAAAGAGGGTGCTCCTAAGTGTGTACTGTACTGTTAATACTATTGTGGTCATACAATCATATACTGAAAATGACAAGCTGTTTTTCATCACTCAAACAGTTTAATCCACTTTCTACATTCATATTCTTATTGGGACTCTAGTCTTGTGCTACACTGAGACGGGGAACCAGTCAGGATTGACCTTAAATCCAATCTCACAAGTTTTATTTTGCGGGTTGTACAATGACTGTCACGGGTCTGCTGATTTTAATGTCAATTTGCTGGTCTGACCTGTGAAATATGGATCACTTAAGGTACTTTCACCTGAGTTTAGTTCTAGTCGCCATATAAAATAATTGAGCCCGACAAAAGATTTTTAGTCAAAACATTTGTCATATACTGAGTTTCTTTTTCTAGGGTTAGGGTTAGGGTTAGGCTGAATAACTTGTGGTGCATATATAGTTTTATTAGTTTTTTCCCAGTTGCCTACCTGCTGTGCAGGCGACACGGTCTCCCCATATACAATATATATATATAATATATATATATATATAATATATATACTATATATATATATATATATATATATAAATTTTTGATCCATTCCTAGACGAGTAAGAACACTGCTCAAATTAGTGATAGGGTTAATTTGGCACTTAATACAATACCATTTTGCACAGCTTTGCTTTGCCATCCTCTCGCCCACACTACACAAGATGACACCTCTTACACAGTAAGAAACACTCCACATACAACACAACACTGTGGGCCACTGTGGAAAGGTCTGTACATTAGGAAATAAAACGAAAGTGTATCTACAGTACATTTCCTGAGGACTGTTATTAAAGAACCCAGGTGAATTCATTTTCTGATGTCCAAGCAAACTGGCATGCAAACCTTTCTGAAGCAGCACTTTATACACTGTCAGTGTGTCAAGAAAGACCTGGCTAACACTTTACATTAAGCTCTCTGATTACTGTGTATTTACATAGTAGTTACTTAGTAAACACAAGTGTACTTATACATAATTGCAATATTATTATGCATAGTTGCAAAGTCCTGACCCTAACTTTAAACCTAGCCCTAAACCTTTTCTAATACAACTGTATCAGAAAAGTGTTAGGGCTGGGTGTAAAAAAAAGTGTTAAGTACATTGTAACTATGCATAATAACATTGTAACAACTATGTAAATACCAAGTAATTAGAGACACTTAATGTAAAATGTTACCAAGACCTGTTTCCTAGAACCCAGTGTTGAGAAGAGCAGCATGGCCAGTCTCAGCCCTGCACTTCACAGCTGCCTGCAGCATTGCGGGGGTTAACAGTACTGTATTTCCCTTTTAAATGCTTGTGGTTTAAAGTTTCAGTGCGGTGATGTCAGTTAGAATCTTAAAATAGGCTTTTAGAGAAACAAGAACATTTTTGCTGCATCCTGATTGGCTGCAATTTGCAGCTCGACAAGCTCTGAGTATGCCTGACGACAGGTCATCCAATCACAAAGCCTGACGCTCCGGGTTTGTGGTGCAATGAGTTTTGCAGTACTAATCAGCTTTTAATAACATCAGCGCCGCTGTGTTGGTATTTAAATAAACAGGAGTTTACCCATTTCTGCTCTGTGCAAAACCACATCCTGCGTTTAATTATTTTGTGAAAATATTAATTTAACGGGAAATGTTTTCTTAAATATGAATATTGTATTGATTTCACAAACAGCAAAAATAAATTATCAGTTAATCTGCTAGTGAACAATAAACAAATCACAAATATGAGTCAATTCATACACATAGACAAGCTGTGGCACCATCCACTGTGTTAAATTACATTTTACCGTGCTTTTACTGTGGGGAACTTTTATAAGGCTTACCATAACTTCAAAATGCTCAATCAAAATTCGAAAGTAAAACTAAGTCAAGCAGACAAACGTTTTGGCTAGCGTTTTCATCAGGGAACAAATTAAGGACTTGTTTTGTGGTATTTGTATATAATTATATCATTTTGGTGAAGCAGTGTGAGTTTGTTAATTTCTTATGGATCCCAGTGATTGAGCAGCAGCTTGGCTTGATAATTCATACCATATTCTCTTCACTCCACCAATTTCCAGCTGTGTTCTCTTTTTTTTAATTAAAGTACCCAATTATTTTAAGCCAGTTTTTTACCCCCTGTTTAGAATGTCCAATTAGGTTCCTTCACTGCATCAATTTCCCACAAACAACGGTCAATGGGTGTCCTCCAATCCCCAAGCCAACCACCCTGGAGTGTAAAGCAGCAGGCAAAATCGGCTATAAAAAGGGTGAACTATGGTGTGGTCTCTGCGATAAAACTGAAGACAATGCAATATGTAGTTTAGTTAACCTTTTAGTGTCCGCCCAATGTTAAATATCCTGCTGGCGACCGGGCCCTTTAACTCTTTTTACTCAGGCACGGTGAGAGACAGTCCAGTCATTGGAAAGAGCAGATTCCGACCTTTAAAACGAGGTTCTACTTGTGTATTTCCAGTAGATGACCATATTATGAGGTAGCCTTGAATGCTTTTTGGAATGTTGCTGCTTTATTGAAAACAGACCTACCTTAGTGCAGTAAACAAACATTTTCACACAAAATCTTTCCAAAATAAGATAAATGGTGACATTGAAAGTGTTTGTGGATCAGATGCAGAAACCAGAGCTGTTTAGGGTTATTTTGCCCTGGTCGCCACCTTGCTGGCTATTCTAGCCACAGTGAACAGCCCTGTCGTGTGTCATATGATCAGAGTGCCTGGAATGCATAATATGAATGTTTTTTTTTTCCTTTTTTATTCTTATTTTTGTTTTCTTTTGCACATTTTCAATTAATTAGGTTTTTTGGGGGGGGTTGCTTTTGCTCCCTTTTGTATATATGACCATAATTCCTTTATTTTGCATCCAATTTGATCAATTTATTTTTTCCATGTTCTTTGCATATTGAAGTTTTATTGTGCACCATCAGATTTGAGCTGGCCATGCTAAAATATTTTTTTAAAAACAATAAATGTTTTTTTCTAAAAAGTGTCTCTGTGTTTTTTGTTATCTGTATTGATACCTGTGTTATCTAATAGTTTCAGACTATTTCACTTTTTTTTTTATGAAAGTCTAGTGTGTGCACATTCATTTCATGTATGACATGTACCTGTAACCTTTATAGTTAGAGTTATAGCCACAACTCTAACAGTAAAAAAAAAACCAAAAAAAAACACTTTTTAACCTGTCCTGCATCTTCTACATGCTTGAAACTGGTTTCTCACAGATTGCTACTGAAATAAAATGTTTCACCAGCAGGTGTCACATGCTGAAGCTCGTGAATGCGAAAAGCGAAAAGCTTGCATTGAGTTAAAGTTTTTATAATAAGTAATTAAGTAATACATTTTTATCGATTGCAGTAACAGCTCGAATATGCCGAAGCCTACAGTATACCAAGAAGCTAAGCAATGCTTTTGCTGAAAAGATGGATAAATGCAGCAATGCAGCAGTGCATCATGCTACAACCCAAATAAAATAGTTCTGCTGATATTATATAAAGGAACCACAACAACGGTGTCAGTGCTGCTCTGGCCCACCGCATGGTCCTGCTAAATGTTTAAATGTATTGATTTCCACCTGTAGTTCAAGACAACGAAACAAAATAAATGAAGTGTTGTTTTTTAAGCTGATTTTAAAATAGTGATTCTAAAATGTAAACCAGATGTGTTTAGAATTGAAACACCATTTACAAATTGCAAAACATTAGCGTTTGTCAGCAGCCGTGAACTCCCATCTACTGATAAGCAGATGACGTGGTTTCAGCTGATGAGACAGGAGATTAGACACATGGGATCCTCTGTATTCTCGTTGGATTCTTTCTCTCGTATCGTTTAAATGCTCTTGCAGGTACCTGAGGGAACTTATTTTTTGGCTTGTCAGGTCTGTCGTTTACACCGTTTGCCCTGATCACAGCCTTAATGTGGCATTGACTCCACAAGGTACTGGAAGATGTGTTCAGGGAATCCATTCACTAATTAATATTTCATGCAATTGGAGCAGAGAGACAGGCAAAGGATTGTGATGATGTCCAAGTTCATCTAAGGCATGCTCAGTTTTATTTGGATTGCTGCTCCTCAAACTATTTGCACACAATTCTTGCACGGCGGTCAATACTTGAAAGTAACCATTGCCATCAGGGTTACTGTTGGATGGCCTAAATCCACAATGATGCTTAAGCAAACTGCAGGTTTAGTTCAGCCTTTCAGAGTAATCAAGGGACCCAAAGCATACCAGGAGAACACTGCCCACACAAGGGTATACCAGGAGAACATGCCCCACACCAGGGTATACAAGGAGAACATGCCCCACACCAGGGTATACCAGGAGAACATGCCCCACACCAGGGTATACCAGGAGAACACGCCCCACACCAGGGTATACCAGGAGAACACGCCCCACACCAGGGTATACCAGGAGAACACGCCCCACACCAGGGTATACCAGGAGAACACGTCCCACACCAGGGTATACCAGGAGAACACGCCAGGAGAACACACACCAGGGTATACCAGGAGAACACGCCCCACACCAGGGTATACCAGGAGAACACGTCCCACACCAGGGTATACCAGGAGAACACGCCCCACACCAGGGTATACCAGGAGAACACGCCCCACACCAGGGTATACCAGGAGAACACGCCCCACACCAGGGTATACCAGGAGAACACGCCCCACACCAGGGTATACCAGGAGAACACGACCCACACCAGGGTATACCAGGAGAACACGCCCCACACCAGGGTATACCAGGAGAACACCCCCACACCAGGGTATACCAGGAGAACACGCCCCACACCAGGGTATACCAGGAGAACACGCCCCACACCAGGGTATACCAGGAGAACACGCCCCACACCAGGGTATACCAGGAGAACACGCCCCACACCAGGGTATACCAGGAGAACACGCCCCACACCAGGGTATACCAGGAGAACACGCCCCACACCAGGGTATACCAGGAGAACACGCCCCACACCAGGGTATACCAGGAGAACCAGGGTATACCAGGAGAACACGCCCCACACCAGGGTATACCAGGAGAACACGCCCCACACCAGGGTATACCAGGAGAACACGCCCCACACCAGGGTATACCAGGAGAACACGCCCCACACCAGGGTATACCAGGAGAACACGCCCCACACCAGGGTATACCAGTATACCAGGAGAACACATACCAGGAGAACACACACCAGGGTATACCAGGAGAACACACCCCACACCAGGGTATACCAGGAGAACACACCCCACACCAGGGTATACCAGGAGAACACACCCCACACCAGGGTATACCAGGAGAACACACCCCACACCAGGGTATACCAGGAGAACACACCCACACCAGGGTATACCAGGAGAACACGTCCCACACCAGGGTATACCAGGAGAACACGCCCCACACCAGGGTATACCAGGAGAACACACCCACACCAGGGTATACCAGGAGAACACATCCCACACCAGGGTGATGCCAAGCCAAATCAGATAGACAGGTCCTAAGTGGCCAGGCAATGTATAGCATTTTACCAATTAGAAGCAACACATCCTTTATTTTGCCAATTAACTCTATTTTTTTGTTTTGTTTTACTTCATGCGGGGTGTACTGTTTTAGCCACACAGGATTAATTTAAATAAGATTAACTCCCTTTTAAACAAGTTCTGCTTGTCAGTTTATTAAAGTAAGTTTAGCCTTGCTGGAACACAAATAAGATCTACAACAAAAGGGGTTTGGTTGTGACTACCTCTTTAATACAAACTGAAGGTGAAGAAAGCTTGTCTTACAGGTGAGATGTAATATAAGAAAAGTGTGGGAATCAGGAAAGGTCATTCAGCCCATCCAGGCTCGCCCCTTGTTAGTGCACTATTCTCCGTTACCAGGGGGGGATCTAATATAAAAGCACAGAATCTAGTCTTTATTTTATGTTCCCAGTGTTTTAGATCCCACTACATCACCTGGTCTGCTATTCCAAGCATTTCTAACTCTCTGTGTAAAAAAAGTGCTTCCTACCTTCAGTTCTAGACTCAGGTTACATTTATGCCCTCTAGTTCTTCTCTCTGTGCTGAATCTGAAGACACGTCTTGGGTTCACTGTATCTAAACAATCTTAGTCTGAATTAATTTTACCTTCAGTTTCCATTCCTCATCTATTTAAGTATTGTATTAATTGTGACCATTTTACAATTCTTTTGTTATAGTAAGAAGAAATAAATTCATTATATCTCCGCGTGTAATCTCACACACTGCCAAAGGCCCTGTCTGTCTGTGGAAACAGGATAAGATCTGATTACTTTGAAGTTCAGAGTACTCTTTGAACTGGGGTGGAAGATGCTGGTTTTCAAGGTGCTATTTCCCTATATCGAGCGGATTTGGGCAAAGGTGTTAAAAACACGATTAAACCCGACAGACAGGTTCCACAGTCAAAGTGTCGGGCTTCAGCTGGGGGGGGGGGGGGGGGGGGGGGGGGGTTGGTCTGCTTTTTCCTCTATTTAAACCTGTATTTCTGTACTGGACCCTCTTTCTTCAAGCTCATCTGATGACGATGAAGGGTCCTGTAGGGTCAAACCTACAGTATTGCTTGGTTTGAAGATTTGTCCCTGCAGTTCGTATGTGGTTACTTTCTGTTACAAACAAATATAACTTTCTAAGGACATTCTGTATCCATGACTGTTAAACACTATAGTGCTGCATTTAGAAATATTAGAAGAAATGTAATAAATGCAATGACAAAACGTTTGTTTCAAAATCTTGCCACTGAATTTATTAAGTTTCTTTAAGTATTCTAATGAAATTCTTTAGCACAGGGTTTTCGTGACCTGGGGATAGATGAGAGCTGTCTGTCTGTCTTTGTCTGCCTGTCTGTCTGTCCATGTATCACATTTACATTTTTGCTGAACGAACATGGTTTTTAATGTTTAAATCTTCTTTTGTATTATCTGGAAACTATAAATCTGACTATAGGCAACATTCTCAGTATTAAATAAACCCAGTACCCCATCAAATGACCTATTAAAGAAAGGAGAGAAACACTGTTCTACACAGTAGAATCAGTAGAACTGATTTCAGACATTGTTGATGCATTGTTTTCCTTTGCTTGATACAGTCATTTATAAATTCTGTTGTATGAACAAATACGAACATGGTCATTTTTGACAACAGATACATTTCAAGCAGTGTTGAATATTTGTCCTAGCACTACATATATCTATACATGTATCAAGCTATGATTCATGCTGCATTTTCTCTGTGTGTACTGTAAAAGGCAACCCCCATTAGCATATCATCCCATTTCATCAGAACACCATGTGACTCTTGTGGCTAAATTGATAGGCACCGCTTTCGGCAGCATAAACTGTAAAAAAAAGTGTGGCATTCTTTCTGCCTGTTAAACAGAACAGAATTGTATTTACTAACTAGTTGTGGCCTAACATGTTTTTGAATTATCACACTTCTTTTGTAAGTTCGTCTTCAATAAAACATATTTTTACATACACCCAATGTTATGTCGACGGAGATTAGAATTTTAACAGTTAACTTGCCTTAAAGGGTAAGTGGCAGAGCTCCAAAAAATATAGCGTTGCACATCCCCATGTGTTGCTGCAACTGTTTAAATAATGTGCTGTGACAGAGAGCGAATTAATCTGAATCAACAATCTCGACTTGTGAGAGCACTGCACAGCAGGAATTACGTGCCCCGTACTGAATGGTTGGGCAGTTCATTCCAGGGGCAGTCGGAAGCCGGCCATTCAGGAAGGGGACGACGTCACGGTACCAGGAGTCATCGCCCTAGTACGGTGAACGAAGTTTCAGTCATGAGTTGGAGGAGACGTGATTGAACTAGCTAAAGGAGAGGGCGGGGCTATGGGTACTTTAGGGGGAAGTGATGTCGTGATCGGTTCCTTTGTTGTGGTTAATGGGAGGAGTAATAAGCCACGGACTTCACTGCACCTGTACACAAGCAAGCACCACTGTTTCAAGCACTGCACCTGCACCCAGAGCACGCACTGTCCGGAGACGTGTCTGTATCTGTGTTGTATGTCTGTGTTTTGTATTATTATTTCGGGACTGCAACCCTTTGGTTTATATGCTAACAATACCCATTGTTCAGCAGCCTGCATTATTATTTAAACGGTTAAGGAGACCAGTAAAAGAAAAGAAAATAACTTGAACTGTGAACTTTGTGTTTGTCATTGCCTGGAGCACCTGCATCAGCCTTTCACCTATGCACTTTCACTGTGCCATCTTTCTTTTCATTGTTAACATGTTGACAACTTTTTACTCGTACAACTTTAAATTCTGTTTCAAAGCTCTTTTCAAAGTGTCCACTCTAGTGTTCTGATAGTGTCAGGATCATTGCCCACATTGTCAAGCAGGAAACACAGCAACAACGATGATGTGGTACAGAAAAGCCAGGGCACTTGCTGTTATGTTTCTGTTTTTTTAAGCCCTCTTCCTGCAGTGATTTAGAGGACAGATCTCAAACTAGTGCGCTATTTTGAAAATACCTTTGAAACAGACTTTAAAGTTGTAGAGCTGCTTATTCTTTAATCAGCCATGAAAATGAGCCTACAGTAGCATATAATTACTGCTATGTGCATCAAGGCTTCTCAATCACACTGTTACTGTACAGATGATATCATACAGCTCTTTATTGCTTTCATCACTGACACTCACTTGATGTGTGATGGTTGCTACCAGGTTCCAAACAACATGGCTCTTTCAATGTTTTAATCATTCATTTTTTTAAAGGGAAGAACAACTAATTAAAAAGGGAGAAAATGCTCTCAAATGAAGGGAATTTCAATCATTCTTATATGACGGTAAAGCCAGTTAATGCCAGTATGAAGGCTAAAACCTCCAATGTTGATGTACGTTTCAGACTTTATAGTTTGATATACAAATTCTTAAAAAAAAGATTTTTGGACAAGAATAATAGTAATAGTAGATAATATTAATGGAAAAGACGTGGAATAGCCAGCGCTGGTTTATTATTCAGCTGTACATTTTAACACAGTTTCATTTCGTTGTTCCCCGTATCGACACATTACCTCAGAATATTGTACTGGCATCTATTTTGTTTAAACAAAAAGCTAAAGCTTTTTTTTTTTTTATGAAAGTTGAAATGTGTTTTAAAGGTGAGGTGCCCTATCAGTAACGTTTAAGCTCATGTTGAAAACAGTCCTCGGAAACTGGGTTCGGACTGGTATTTTAAGTTGCCCCCGAGTAAAAGTAATAATATTAACATATTTTGAGTGGAAAATCTTTGTTAAATTGAAACTCTTGTTATCGCGAAGCAAACTTACAATAGTCTACTGCGAAAAAAAGGCCTGAATAATAGAACACTAGCTTAATTGTGTCTGAATGATTAAGGTCACCTAACATCTGGAATGGCTCAAATTGCTATGAAATGAGCATTTTATTTCCTCACTAGGATTGTTAAATTTGTTACTGATATGGCTTACAGATGACAAGGGTGTGTGGACTACATTTTTTCAGTTTCTGAATGGTGGTTGCAGTCTGCTGCAAAGCACAGCAAAACAAGCTATAATTTCATTTATATTAAAATATGACCTCTTACTATGCAGTTGTACAGCTGCTTTAAAACACACTAACTACTGTTACAGTGGACTGGCCGGTTTGTTTGGAACCACCTAGCAACATTCACTGTGGATGCGACACTGAAGAAACGTATTAAACAGTTTTTGTAACCAAGATTAATACAATGAGAAAATCAGTGTAGACGAAGACTGGCTAAATTACAGATCAAAAAGCGTTGTACATACAAGTGCATATAATGTTAATATTTGTTTTTATTAGGTTAGGAGTAATTCGTATTAAAAAAATGTTAAACTGTATTCAATGGTTATTGTGTGAGATACAGTATGGATATATATATTGCTATTTTATACAAACCTGCATACAGTTTTGCATTTTGTGCTTTTAAAATACATCTCTGGCCCTGATTTTCATCCTGAAAGTGACCAGACAGTGGTTTTATGTTTAATTAGCAATAATTTTAAAATGCTAATGTTTTTAATTAATTGAACCACATTAACTGAACAGAGGTTTGTTGTTTCTTTTTGGTGTCAGTGGAGGATTGAACTGTCCTGTGGGCAGGGCTGGTGTAGCCTTCAGACTCTGAATGGGGAGAATGCTGCAGCTGTGCAGACACACTGTCTCAGTCCCACTCATCACCTCTACTGTCAGACAGACCTGGGTCTCTGGAGGTCCTAGTAAACGCTGTCGGGGGGTGAGCAGCTTGTGCTGAATTTTTTGCATTGTGAAAGCTGGTGCTAGTGGTAAGGAGACAGCCTGTTTAGTGCAGCCCTAGCCTGCACTGGCCCAGTAACAACATTCAGAGACTGTGTAGGCTAAGGACTGGGCTGGTGTTTGAGCAGTTCCTTTCATTTGCTTTTATTTATAGGTCTGTGGTGGTGTGACAGGATGGCGGTGTGGTGACGTCAGGCCAGATACAGGAACTGAAAACACACAGCCAAGTACTGAAGTCCAGAAGACGCCTGGTGCACCATTTATTTAAACACAAACAAAAATAAATAAAATATTTGAACAAAAACACTGTGCACAGAGCTAAATAAAATAATCAATAAAACAAGTCATGAACGCAAAATAAAAACCAAACCCAGGTAAGGCTGGGCAATCTCCTTCACTGATCCTATTAGTTTCGGTTTTGTTTTTAAATTTCTCTCTCCTCTCGCTCTCCTGTTCCTCCTCTGAACACTCACTTCGAGCAGGGTTTTTATACAGGTGACCATCTCCTGATTAGAAACAAATTAATCACTTAATTAATTTGGGAGATGGCCGCGTTCTGCATGGGTTTTTAATGTGGATGGGGCTTCCCATCCATGCTGCAAAACAAATACAAAAAACATACGGCCACACCTCGAAACAACGGCCCGGCTCTTTCCGTCAAAAAAATAACACGGCTCTTACTGTCAAAACAATAACACGGCTCTTACTGTCAAACCAATAACACGGCTCTTACTGTCAAACCAATAACACGGCTCTCTCCGTCAAAACAATAACCCGGCTCCCGTCTTCATTTTTACACATAATAAACACAAATAAATAAATGCAAAATAACACAGGGGCAGAGGGGGAGACCATGTTCTAAAAATTAACAAATCAATGTACAGGACTCCTCGCCCTGTTACAGGTGGGTTATCTGCCATAGTTCTTCTGTTTAGTAAAGATGAAAGTGGAAGATAAAACAGTTTTTATACAATTGGGGTTTGTATTTTCTTTTGTGATTGTGAAGTTTTCAACACTGACAGACAACATTAACAGTTGAAGACTTAAACTGACATGACTTAAATGAATGATTGATTTACTAGTTTGGGGGATTTCAGTTGTTTGGGGAGGTACTAGGGAGGTGATTATGTAGTGAGTAGTACATACAATATGTAGTAAATATGATGAGATTAATAAAAGAAGGCAAGAAATCTCCAAGACTTTATATTTATTATTATTATTTTGATGTTATTTGGGGGTGTTTTCAGATATTTGTCTTTAATATTAGACTGTGTCACACTGGTCCCTCCTCCTGCCCCTTGGGTTGGCTCTCTAGCTAGTCATCTCATCACTGCTCTACTGGAGACAGAGCTGATTCAATGCATTTTTTAAAATATAAAACAATGTATAGTACTTTACTTTTTGAAAAAATTTTATTTAACAATTAAATAGAATACACAAAATCAATATTTATAAAACAGATATTATCATGAAATCAATTCAGATTCACCCAAGGTGAACAAAACAATACATAAAATACTGTGGACACATAACAATTCACATCACAGATACTCCTCCAGATCACCATCCTTAACAGCACACAACACACTGTCTACACACCAGGCTTCCTCAAACATTGCTATTTTATGCGTTTCTTTCTAGAAATTAAAATCCAGTCTAACTCGTGTTAATACAAGCATCCTAAAAATGACAGAAGGATTAAGAGTAAGGTATTAAGTGATAGTAAGATAGTAAGTGATAATAAGATAGTAGGTGATAGTAATGTGGTAAGTGATAATAAGGTAGTAAGTGATAGTAAGATAGTAATTGATAGTAAGGTAGTAAGTGATAGTAAGTGATAGTAATATAGTAAGTGATAGTAAGGTAGTAAGTGGCCTATAGATAGTAAGATGTGCGCACACAAGATATATATATATATATATTTTTCTCATGTCCCCTCTCGGGCTCCGTACAAAATTACTTCTATAGAACTTGGAAAAAATGACCATACTCGTTACTAATACTCATTTGTATTCATACTCGGGCACACCCCTACTAAATACGTACTTATTAATAGAGCTTTCAGAATCAGCCTGCAGTGAGACGTGAGAGCTTAGACTTCTGATATACAGTGAATCTAAACAAGAAGAATACATTAAATAAGATAACCCTGATCCTTCACACCCGTGCCAAGTTGCACCAGGCTTCCTAGAGTTTCAGTAGTGTTACATCACACTGGTGTGGGTGATACACTGACAGTTTGGAGTAAATCGGAGCTGGAGTTAACACTTTGTGACATGCGAAAAACTGATATTTATATATTGATTAATAAATATATATTGTATAACTGAAACTGTTATTGAAAACAGCCCAGTATTGCAGCTGGAATGCCACGCATGGCTAATTCTAACGAAAATCCTCCCTGCTAATCCTAAAGAGTGGGTGTGAGGGGGAGTTACACCTACTGATGCCAGGGTACAATGCGGTGAACTATGAGTAATCCCCATTGTGATTTTAAAGAGATTGCACGACATACCACTTTTTTCTCTGACTTGTAAATATTTGCGAAATTCACCAGAACTTTGTTTACTCCCAAAAAATAAATATATAATTTATTTTTTGTGCGTGATGCTTTGGTAAATGCTGAATCCATTGTTACGGACCCGTCCTGTCTCATTTCCATCTGCCACTGGGACCGACTTGAAATCGATTGTTCATTTCCATCAGCAGCAGAGATAAAAATCAATTTCAACTGAGACTTCATAGGATTGCAGACTGGCGGAAGTAGATCTCTCCACACCGTTGGCTGGATTTACATAATGACTTAAAGAATGCCACAGGTGGGTTTCAAATCCTCAGAAACTAATATGTAGGTGGGACACAGCTCTGCAAGTGAGGCAAGATTCCTGGGATCCGGGGCCTCTGTGTGTACCAGAGAAGCTAGAGGCAGTGTGTGATATTTGTTTGAGCTGCTCAGAACTGTCGTGGAAATGTGTTTTCTTTCTCGGTTGAATTGAGGGTCTGTTTAATGCTTTGGTATTACACAACCTCATCTGTCGAATCAGAAAAAGGCTGAACTGCTTGCCTAAGCACATGGTCTGCCCTCAGGTTGAAAGCTGTTTTTGAAAGCTGTGGTGTTTGTCTGTGTGTTTCTTAGAACAGGGCACGCTCACACAAAAGAGGAGTTCTGTTCTCCATGCTGTGCTCTGCTCAGTTATTCTCTCTATCAAACGAATGTTTAATTAGGATTGTCTACAATCATTACTACAAAACAGCGCTGTGGACAAGTATTATTTCCTATAAAGCACATATTATCAACTGCCTAATGTTAGCTTCACTGTATAGTCACTGAGTTAAATTTAACCATTTTGCCAGTTCTAATGGAACTTTCTATGCTATAAATTGTGTAATATACTTTGATGCTCTTTGTTAGCACAATAGTTAATACAGTATATAGAAGAATATTCACTAATAAAAGCATGCCATGATAAAAGCATAGTCAAGTGTAATAAAGCATAGGTGAGGTAGAGCATTAAAAACATGGTAAACTATGTTTAATGCATACTATGCAAAATGACAGTGCAAAATGACTCTGGTTAACTATAACGAGGGTTAAGTAGCAGGGTTTCAAAAAATATAGTATTACACGTCCCCATGTGGTGCTACAACTGTTTAAATGACGTACCTGTACTTTTTTTATTTATCTTGTTAACATACTGACAACTTTTTATACTTATAACTTTGACGTCGCAGTAAAAAATCTGGGAATTACTTTCATTAGATCAAGTAGTTTGGAACCATGTGATTTGCCCGGTCATTCTGTTGTTGGATTTGAATGAATGAAATTGAAATTGTTTGGTGTAATAGGCCCAAATCACATAGCTTTTCACTCTGGTGTAGAGCATAGTTACCTTTCAGTTGAGGCTCGGTGTCCCCCCTATTGCCTGTCTCTCTCAGGTCTTGTTTCTGTTGAGAGAAGAATGTTCCTCGAGTGCTGTGCTTTTTAGACAGCTATATTTCTCAAGCCAGAACCCCTGAGCGATTTCAACAGGTTGTGCCAAAAACAGCCCTGGCTACAGTGCTTGTCAGGGTTTCCACACTATAGTGCTAGTTCAGCAATGCTTTATGGACATTTTTAAGAATATTCAAATGACAAGTAGTCACTACTGAGGTATCAGCTCTATAACCCAGCCAATACTGAACAGTCACGTTTTATAAACTCCTTAAATTATGTTTCAAATCAAATACTTTCCTTTATATTCTTGTAGTTAACAGACAGATCATTTTAGACCATGTTTTATCTTTTGCAATACAGTGTGTTGTACATGTGCAGCAGTGTGCACACATGCTTCTGTAGTTTGATTTGTTGTGCATATGAAATCAAACCACTGGAACTGAAAATCTTGGAAAATTGTTAAATAGGCAAATTAGTGATTGTCTAATTTAATTGATGGCTTTAACAGGCCACACATGCAATTAGGGCAAGGAACAAATAGCCACAAATTGTAAAATACAGAAGACTTTTTATAAGTTGTTTAAGATGCCTAATTAAAGCACAAAGTGGTCTATTCACACATGAGTGCTTATTGTTTGTATATCACTGATTACTGACTGAAAATTGAAATTGTCACACCCAGAGGTTTTCATCCAGGTAGGTATGTATATAAAGGATATACATGACAAATCCTGAGGTGCTGTAATAAACGTGCACCCTATTTATTGTATGATATAGTATGCAATTTCACTTTGTTGAAATCAGTAATGCTACTATTATAGTTCTAGTTCCTCAAGGGAACAGTGGTATGTGTTGTATCAGCATTTCTGTGTTTTAATTACACAATTACACAATAATAACTGGGGGCTTGGCAGTCACTCTGGCCATCCTCATGTGTGGAATCACTACAGTGCCTGCATGGTGTATTCTCATGTGTGGAATCACTACAGTGCCTGCATGGTGTATCCTCATGTGTGGAATCACTACAGTGCCTGCATGGTGTATTCTCATGTGTGGAATCACTACAGTGCCTGCATGGTGTATTCTCATGTGTGGAATCACTACAGTGCCTGCATGGTGTATTCTCATGTGTGGAATCACTACAGTACCTGCATGGTGTATTCTCATGTGTGGAATCACTACAGTACCTGCATGGTGTTTTGACTGTTTATTTTAAACTGCTTTTAAAAGTTAAAGACCAAAGCTGTCTATGAGACGTGAATGCCCTCCACAGAAACTCTCACACAAATACACAGCACACACAATTCTGGCCTACATTTTTACAAACAGGCCAAGGACTGCTCGACAGATGAGGCGTGACATGTTTGATGTATTCTTCCACAAACAAGAAACAGCCCTTGTATCTTACACCGCAATCTGCTTTTGGAAAAATTAGCCTGTTCTTAATTTTAGGGTTAAGACACCCATCGCATCTCTAATCGTGTGTCACACTTCAGTAAAACGGGAACTGGTCACTGAGCTCAATACAGCAATTCTGTACAGTCACAGAATAATTCATCGACCCACTAGAATTCCACTCCCGTGCCATGCTGGTAATACAGCAGTTAGAATTGTACTCTCGTGATTTGAATTTGATTTGTTTGTACACAAACAAACAATCTTTAAGATGTGGATTTTGCCGACGCCCAAGAATACAATTCCTTACTATGGAAGTTGTTTCACCTTATTTTAATGTTTATATTGTATTCAAATATGTCTATTTGATATTTATCACATAATGCTTGACAACATTCTGAGCACTGAAGCTGTTTGAAGAGGGCACTCGATTAGATTCAGATCTGGATGTACCATTGATGCTTGCAGTCCAGTGTTGAAATGTTTATTCAAAATGAACAGTTCTTGCATGCCAGAGGGAATAATGATGATATGAATAGAAGAGGTTAATACTTATGTGCAACACAGTATGCATGATGTATATATTGTATATTATAGCTGAAAAAGGGGTATAACATTGAATCTAGTAAACACGAGCACCTCTTCAAATCAACTTCATGCAGCATACATAGGGGTTCACTCGAAGCACAATGAAATCAAACCACAGGAACTGAAAATCTTGGAAAACTGTCAAAATAGTCAAATTAGTGATTGTTGCATTTAATAGATAACTGTAATGGGCCACACATTAAATTAATTAAAAATAATATGAGAAAAGGAACACAGAGCCACAAATGGTAACATGCATAACTTCTTAGAGAAATTGTTTAAGATGCTTAATTAAAGCACAAAGTGCTTATTGTATTGCTGGTTACAAACCTGAGGTTTTCATGCAGGTAGGTACGTATATAAATTTATATAAATTTATATAAATTACAAATCTTGAGGTGTTTTAATACATTTACACACTACTGTATATTATTATTATTATTATTATTATTATTATTATTAGTGTTATTGTTATTATTATTATTACTGTGCTGTTTGCAATCATTCAGAGTGGTTCCGTTGCTCCAATTTTGAGTTCTTCATTTTTCTTCAATCTGCCTTTCCCTGGCTGTGAGCTTGCTTGGAGAATCCTAAGTGCCAGCAGTGAACACCCTTCCTCATTTCATTTAAATCATGTGACTTTCCTCTCTGTCAGCCCCACTTCCTCAGCAGATGAATACAGACAGAAAGAGTTGGTTGTCAGCATTGAAAGGTCACATTGTCAGGTGATTTGAATGCAACGAGGAAAGCTGTTCAGTCCCAGGAGTCTTCAGATCAGCTGAAAGCCGGAACAGATTTTGAGAAAAGGGTAAAAACTCACATTGGAGCAACAGAACCAGACCCGTTCAAAATGATTGCAAATACCATTGTAAGGAAGCTATAACAGCCATTTAAATGAAGCTTCTTAACCCTGACGTAGTAACACATTTTTTAATAAAACTGTACACAGAATTTTAAACTTTAGCTCACTGTTGGTGGCATTTGAATGAAAAGGTGTTGGCACCACCTCTACAGCACTTACTGTCAAACATGTTTTTTGCCAACTGTATATATTGCAAACTGTTAATGATTAATTGCCCTACAAATGACAAGCTTTCATATCAGTATACATAGATTTAAGACCTGCTGACATTTCTCACCTTTTATATTTCTTTAAATTCTCTGTACTAATTTCTATAATCGAAACTGCAGTTGAAACTTGCTTAATATCACTGCTATTAATGTCCCCTCCACTTCTCATCACCACATTGCAATGTTCTGACCAGAACAGAATGGGAGCCAACCGCAACAAACTCCTGATCATATCACAAGCAGAAGACTAGAAGGGTTAAGTGTAAGCATATACAAACAAAATAATTCCATTCATTTTCCACGCCACGCTCATTAACAACATTTTAGCACGCATGTATTTTCATTTAAAACATGGTATCTGGTACTACACCAGGTTAAATACCTCTCTGTTTGTATGCCTTGCATTTTCATGGTCATTTACCTGGAGAGTGAAATTGTCCCCACCCCTTCAGGATCTTCTTTCCTGTTAGTAACCAACCAGCTGCCTCCCCTAATGACTGACATGCTTTGCAGCCAGTAAGATGCTTCACCTTGAAGAAACTGCTGAGTTAAAATTACTCAACAAGTGCAAGTGTAACACATTTCCTGGAAGACAAAGCAAGCAAGATGACTACTTTCTCTTACCAGGTGTAGTCCTATTTAATGGCCAGTAGGGGAACTACATCAGCTGTCAAAAGCACCTGGTATTCCAGGTGGTCTCCCATCTAAGCTTCTAAGAACAGGCAAGATCAGGCTTACTCAGGGTGATGTGGGTTGTGTGGCTGATGAGACAGCTGATGAAAAAAATGACTACAGTGCCCCCTAAACAAACAGCGGTGCTAACAAAGACTGGCCATAACTAAATTTAAAGAAAAAATGGTGAAAAGTCTGTAAATTAAATGTTCGATTGTAATAATGAACCAAAAACAATCGTGCAATCGTGCCACTTAGAGCCCACTGGTCAACAAAAGCTGTCATGTCGCCAGCAGACTCCACGTTGGCGTGCTCTAAAACAACCCGGGAGCGGACCAGGGCCCAGAACATGACTCTGCAGTCAAAGACACCCTCCCTGGGAGCGGACCAGGGCCCAGAACATGACTCCGCAGTCAAAGACACCCTCCCTGGGAGCGGACCAGGGCCCAGAACATGACTCCGCAGTCAAAGAGACCCACCCTGGGAGCGGACCAGGGCCCAGAACATGACTCCGCAGTCAAAGAGACCCTCCCTGGGAGCGGACCAGTGCCCAGAACATGACTCCGCAGTCAAAGAGACCCTCCCTGGGAGCGGACCAGGGCCCTGAACATGACTCCGCAGTCAAAGAGACCCTCCCTGGGAGCGGACCAGGGCCCTGAACATGACGCCGCAGTCAAAGAGACCCACCCTGGGAGCGGACCAGGGCCCAGAACATGACTCCACAGTCAAAGAGACCCACCCTGGGAACGGACCAGGGCCCAGAACATGACTCCGCAGTCAAAGAGACCCACCCTGGGTTACCAGGCGTAGTATTAGATGTCATGTTTTAAAATGAAAGTATATGTTTGATATTTTCATTCGACACTACACATTGGAGACCTATCTAGTGAATAAGCGTGAAGTTTACTGTGTACAGTAGTCGGGTACTATGGTCAAATGTCTTCTTGGAATAACAGATACCCAGTGTTGCCCTCATGTTTTCTCTTCACACTCCCTCCTGTTTTCAGTGACTAACTTGTTTGACTAGGTTAGTGTGTGTGTGTGTCAGTGGAACTTTTTGCCTTATCTTGAAAAGGGTTCTATTGAAATCTTTAGTTTAGATTTAGAAATGACTCACTGAGTCCAAGTTTCTGTTTGTCAGCTTGGAGATAAGTTTAGGCATGCTACTCTAAATGAGCTGCACAACTACATAGAGAGCTGATTCATTCTTCACCAGAACTTTACTTAACCAATCAAAGAATCTGGCAGGTATACTGGAATCACAGAATGCGTGTGTTGAAGAACTCTCGTGGTCCAGTTCTATGACAGCATTCAAACTGAATGTCCTGTAACCCTAAGCTTCAGTCCAGCTCAAGTGGACTGCTCTTTTAATAGGGAAGGGGTATTTAAAAATATCCCAGTGTATACAATTATTAACCCTGAAAAGGGGGACAAAACTCGGCATTAACATTATTTAACAAAGTTATTCAGCATTTCAGATTTTAAGGATATAGGGTCGTGTCTCTCTGTCTGTTCATCCGTCCTTCTGTTACACTTACATGTTCGCATGTATCTGGAGAACTGCTGATGAAACAATTCCTCGCTCATTCGTATTCTATACTATTGTGTTCATACGTTGTGGTCATCGACTCTTTCATCATTCTGATGGATCTGGTTTTGAATTTACAGCCCTGGAAGGGAACACGTTACTGCCAGGCTTGTTTAACTGGTTAACACTTTTCTTGATAACATTTACTTCAGTTCTTTTTTTTTGCAAGCTGTTCTACGTTTTGAAAGCAGTCGATGCCACTTCTTTGTTGACTGAGAGCTGTTTTATAAATAGAGAGAGAGAGAGAGAGAGAGAGAGAGAGAGAGAGAGAGAGAGAGAGAGAGAGAGAGAGAGAGAGAGAGACTGACTGATTGTGGTACTGTGTATGTTTTTTATTCACTGCAGTAAACCATGAGCCCGACATGAAAGAGGTGTTGATCGAAGTGTCATCTCCTGAGTGCAACAGCAGAGCTGGGGTAGGCTGTGCTGAGTCAATGTTAGAAGGCAGGTGCTGGCTGGTCTCTTTGTACCTGCACTGTGCTGTACTGTACACAATCAAAGAGAAATGCGCACTGCCCGAGGTGGGGTTCTTTCTTGGTTTGTTTTACACATATATGTATTCGAGAAAAGAAAAAAAAAAAAAACACACTATTGGCACACTTTTATTATTACTAGATGCTAGGGGAGGTTATTATTAGGTGGCACTGATGGCTTAAATAAGTAGGTAGCAACTGTCGTTTTCCATAGTAAAAGCACAGCAAAGTGTAATAAAGCAGTGAAAACACAGTAAAGCTTAGGTAAGCACTGTAAAGAGGAATAGTAAAACATGGCAAACTATGATAAATGCATAGCATAAACATAGGAATAGCATGGGAAAATTACAAGAGTACCATGGCAGTCCCTTTAAATTCACAAGTTCTATAAATTGAAAAATGGCTATTAACCATGCTGAGCTCAAACTTTTTAAAATAAGATTCAAGGATGTAATAAAAAACAGAAACTAAATAACTGGAAAGCAAACACTATGAACGATATGTGCATCAGAGAATGAATTCTCTTTATACATCATATTTATTCTACCTTTTAATGTTGAATACAATGGAAAAATAACCAACTAGTAGTGATTAATTGACTTGAAATAGCTTAGTAGTAGATTTCCAAAAAGAGAAATACATGCACTCTTATTAGCGTATGGTTAAGAAAACAATACAATTTAACTGTATGTGTATTGTTAGCATTGTGAACATAATGACACAGATTATATAAAGTCTGAGCTGTTGTTTTTAAATACAGATGGCTTGCCAATGTGTTCTCAAGCCTTGCGTGAGTAGAACTGGCACAGCAGCATTTAGGAACTATTATTGTCATCTTAATTGAGAACACAAAGGGACTTGAACATGAGCTTCCCTCCAGCTCTGTTTGTTTTTTTTTAACACATTCAAACTGAGAAGAATAATTAGACATTTGAACTATGAGAATGTAATGTTTTTTTTTTTTTGTTGTTTTTTTTAAATAACAGCAAGCAATGGAAAACAATAACAAAGAATCTTGCTAAAAAAAAAAGTACAGTTTTCATGGAATGCCCCTAAAGAAGTGTAGAGTATTGTTTCTGTTGTTGAGAACCTTCAGGCTGGACATTTCAATGTGCTTTGAACCCCTGAACCCCTGAACTCCTGAACCCCTGAACCCCTGATCCCCTGAATTCCTGAACCCCTGAACACCAGCCCTGCTTTTCCCTACAGCTGTATCACCCCTCAGCTCTCCTGATTCTGGTTCATCACAGCCTTGTGGGGGTCATCTGAATGTTTCCAAGAACATTTTGCCTGATAAAGATTTCCCCTTGATCTCTCAACCCTATGTGCGTTTTTCCAACAAATTCCCAAATTTGTGTTGATAGAGAAAGCGTGATGTTCTGTTTACATGTGGACTGTAGTCAACATGTTTCAACACAAAGCAAGACCTTGTTGTCTTCCAAACATCATCGGAACATCCATCAACACTGACGAGGACGGGAACAACAGGGGGAGCGTGCCAAAGCCATCAGGTTCTCTCGTTATGCATTAAGGACTTCTCTCCATGTGCTGGACTCAGCATTCTTCTGCTGAAGTCACAAACACAGGCACATTTTTGGAAAATTATGAAGATCCTTAAATTATGGTATCATCAAATACTGTCAACTCTCATTAATACGAATTTCAAGGGACTGGCAAAACTTTTTTTTTTTTTTTTTATCTTATCAGTTATTCTTAAAATACACTATATTGTATTATATTCAATATATTGAAGTTATAGTAACACTGAAAACAAATTTCAGTGACAGTACAATAAAAAGTATTATAAATTCAAAAGTACTGTGCATTTTAGGGAAAATGCAGTTGTAAGTGAACTTTTAAAAATTATACATTGCAACTTGAAAATCTGCATGCCTGTGACAAACTGCCCGCCCCTGTGTATATTATCTGTTCTATGTTGCATGTGGTGTGTTAAATGTTGGTGTATAGTCATTGGTACACGGGATATGAACAGGTCTGTGTAACATGAGTGTTTAAAATGTATATTTGTATTTAGGCACGAGGATTGCACAGCACTTCACATGCAAGTAAAAAGTAATAATATGTGAGCATGGGAATTGCACTTTATTAATTCATGTGCAGTTGTACCGAGACTCCAACTGAATGATTGATTAGCAATAGAGTTTTGGTACAGCTGCATAAAAGCAACATGTTTTCATCCACTCTGGGTTTTTGGGTGGTCGGTGAGTGGAGAACGGGATAGAGAGAAGGAGGAGAATTAGAATTAAATATAAATTACTATTGCGTGCTGGTGGGACCAGCATGATACTTGTTTATTTATCTGCTCAGCGTGTTTGTTAGTGTGTCTGTCTGTTCACTGTGTTTGTCTGTATAGTCCGTTTTGTGTATCTATTTATTTCGGCGTAGAGTGCCGTGTCCTGTTTCTGTTTGTTTAACCTGTTTTATTTTTCAATAAACCAGCGCCAGCAGGCGTCACCATCAATTCACCTCATCTGTCCTGTCTGTGTATTTCATTCCTTCCTGGTTCTGACGTCACCCACTCACCGTCTTTGTGACAATGCCCCATTCTGATCAAGGGCACTTTTAAACCAAGGCAAGGCGTCCTCAGCATCAGGGTACTGAGCTAATCAGAAACGCTGACGACATGCACCCACAGCTTGCTGTTCATAGGCCTCTGTTAGTGTATCTCATGTTCTTCAGAATGGTTGAGAAAGTGTTCTTTGGAATGTTGAGGTTTCTTTACCTTGTGCAGTGCTGCATTATCCATCGCTTTCAACACCTCCGCTTTTATCTGCTAGGATAACGCATGTCCTTTTCGCTGTCACTCATTTCTAAATGTCTTGAATTTGTCCTCTCCTCAGCCGTGCTTTATTGGCTGTTGTGTTATTGAGTAATAACAGCCTCCATAGTAAACAATGGGAGAGCTGAGCCTGGTTGTTCTACAATCAGGGATAAAACACCTAGACAACACATGCACCATGAATGTGAAGCTGTGAAACCTATTCTACACAGTGAAAGCCCAGGACACACACCCTGTGCCATTCAGAAGCTTGCAGCAAGAGAAAAACATCAAGCTACGGATTAAAGTCCAAAGCCTTAGTGGTGTTGAGTTAGTGTGTAGATTTCATCAGTGTGTGAATCGATAGCCTTCTTTGTTTGCCCCTCGTTTATAGTATTGGCTAACAAGTGGTCAGATGATGGTATTCTATGCTTTATTACAGTTTCTTTCTCCAGCTATCTTGCAGCACAGGACAGAAGATAATCCTAATCCATATAGATGAAATCTGAAGCCATGTGCTGTGAAAGGGATTTTTTCCATATTCAGATTACACTCAAACTAGCACAAGTCACTGAACAACAGTTTTCAGAAATAGCACAGCTAATCAAACAGTGCTATCAGATATGTTGGAGCCATTCGTCTCTCCTGCAAAAATCAAAATAACACAGACTCGTAAGCAATGACCTTAGTAAAAGCATAGTCAAGTGTCATAAAGCACAGTAAAAGCATGTTAAAGCATAGGTATGCCTTGTAAAGCCCAGAGAGGTATGGTAAAGCACATAGGCAAACCATGGTAAAAGCATAATATAACTATGGGAAAAGCATGGGAAAAATGCAAAATTACTTTGGTAAACTTTTATAGGGGACTGAGGAAGGCACTAAACCAGAAAAATGTGTCTCCATTACTAAGTAGGGGTCAATGTCAGGCAGGTATAGTGATACCAGGACTGTGTAATTGATCGTGTCAAGCAGCACACTTCCCTTGAGATCAGATCCCATAAGGCCAGGGCAGTGAATGCTGATTCACATGGCCTCCACACAGTTCAAGACCCATTCTGGAGCTGCAATGTTTCTGTGCTCCTCGTCAAAATACTGTAAGAAGACCCCATCTGTTACTGTATTTATTTAAGGGAGCTATTTATTTTCATCTGCTTCCTAAAAGCTTGTTTTCACTGCCGTGATTATTCCTGGTTCAGGTTAAAGCACACCTGAGGAACAGAGAGCTTGCAGTAAGTGATATGAGTCTCCTAGATTCACCGGCATTCCCAGAAGCTGAGAGGAATTCAGCAAAAGGGGGTGCTGGTAGAGAAGCAAGTTGATACTCCAGATGGAAGCTACAAGACATAGCCCAGGAGCCAATCATAGTGAAGAGGCTGCACTGGATCTCTGTGTTTGCTAGAGGAAATATTCAATATAAAGCATATGTAATACCCCACAAGAATACTAGACATGGCCAGACAAGGGTGGACCCAAACAACAAGGGTCTAGAAGATGGGAATTTGACCTGCAAGTGACGGCCAAAAAATGTGCATTTACTAAGTTGTTTTACTTTTTTTTTATTTTTGAGTGCCCAATTATTTTCTCCCTGATTTTTGTCATCTGTTTCAAGTGCTTTGGGTCTGTAACCCTAACAGCCCATGCACGATGACTTAAAGGTAGTGTCTTTTTTTCCCAGGGCTGGGTTTGACCCTGGGCAGCATTCTAATGAGGACCACTGTGTTGTAAAGTGCAGGAATTGCTAGCATTTTCGATCACTGGGCTGGACTAACTTTGGTGTGGTTTGTGCTGAACCAATGAGAACAGGAGCTGCATTGTTGTGTCAGAGTGGATATTATTGGCCACGAGTCATGTCCAAAGTGTACTCTTGTGAGATTGTTTTACATGCTGGCTAGGTCAAAGCATCTCTAAGCATCTCTTCTGTGTGTACTGTACTTTAGGGATGTCTTAGTGAACAATTTTTTCTTACTAGAATTTATATGCTTTTGATTTTTTGGTGAGTTGCTCTAATATTTCCTCAAATTTTCTGCTGAAGCTGTAAGCTTGTACTACGATACACACATTAAAGAGAACCTCTTTTGCTTGAACTTGTGCTAAATATTGCCCTTAGCCAGTTTCATCATAGTTAGGTAAGCGGTTTTCGAGACGTTTGTAAAGGCGTAATCGTGACACATGTGAATAGTCTCCTCCACTGTATACTTACTGTAGACTGTGTTTACATTGAAATAAGTATTGAGAAAGGTTAGTTTAGAAAGCAGGCAGCCTTTCTGAAGTATGAGTTTAGAAAGGCTGGCTTAATGTGGTTCTAGCTGACAAAATAGATATCTACTACTACACCAGGTCTGTTTGCAAGCTATGTTTTCAGATATTACTGCAGTTCCTAGGTCACCTATATACACATGATATATAACATCTGTTTCAGTTAGGGTTACTAAAGATGTGTATTTATTTATTCCAGTGGTTATTTAGAAGAGTCAGACACCTTATTTATGAGCTGTTTGAAAAGCTGGCACGCAGTGTCTCAGTTCTGAGAAGCAAGCCTTGTGGAAGTTCCCTATTCCTTCCCTGAGCCTTGTGGAAGTTCCCTATTCCTTCATTTCGGAGTACATCACTCCTCATCTAGCAGGGGGGGGGGGGGGGGGGGGTGGCGCTTCTGACATCATCACAAACAAACTTACCAGGAAATACACAGCGTCATATACCCGGCACAGCAGCTCCAATTCAGCATGTACAGCTCTGTCATGAGCAGATAGACCACCATGACCTACATACACACTCTGCAGGTGTAAAAAGGTAGTTTCATAGTTATAAACAGCTATGGCCAAAAACTTAGCTTGAAATTGTAGGATTGAGACATTATAAAATAAAAAAAATTTAAAAGAAATTGTGTGTATATATATATCCTCATGTAAATCAGAGAAACTACAAAATTATATTGCAAGTCTACCAGAATCCATAATAGTAGTTTAGTATTTCATGTTAGATTTCAAAATGTCACATTTGTTTAATTGTCAGTTTTTTGTTAAGTATATGGAAACTACAAAGCGGTGTGTAATTCAATAGGTTACCATAAAATTTTTCAGCAGGTTTCATTCGACTTTGTGAAGCAAAATTAGTTCATTCAATAGTAGGGTGATACAAAACTTTTGGCCAGAGCTGAATGTGTCGCACAATCCTGATACATTGGGTTACGGGCAATGGCCAACAACTTTAAGTTGCACATAAGCAGTGAATTCATACTGTAGGACAGGGTTTTGTAAATCATTCAAATGCTTCAAGTTCATTAGCAGAAACCCAATTTACAAACAGAAGGAGGTAATCTACCCCGTCAGTGCTCGTCTGCTTCCCAGGAGCTGCTTGATCTTTGTCAGGCCTTACAAGGACCCCAACGACACAGCATCAACATGAATGACTAGGTAACCCGGTCCACACCCTCACTACTCTGTGCACAGAGGAGTCTCCCGTCCTTATATTGAGTGTAAATTGAAAACAATACATCTCGCAGATAAAGAAGAAAGGTATTTCTTTTGGTATTTTTTCTTTTTTTATTTATTAGAAAATGTATAGCAAAACATACACAAAAAAAAAAAAAAAAACAGGTACTGAACACAATTTCTTTGGAGAGACATTGACTCCTTTTTGTGTAAACACTACTTACAAAACATCTAAACAATCTTTGTATTTGCTCTGTCTTGTGTTACACTCCCACACCAACACAGGGCAACCGTTCCATTTCCATCACAGTATGGGAACTGAAAGACCGCTCTATTACATTATGGAATGTGTTGTAATAATCAGTCACTACTTATTCACAAACAGGATGGCTCAGATAATAAAATCAGGAGGAACTATATTTTAAAGCAATGGATTCCCAACCTCCTGCACTACCCCCTGAAAGAGTTTAGCTTCTTTGGTTATTTGTTTTAACATTTCAAGCATAGTAAAAGCTCTTGTTATATATAAAGTACTGGTGCCTGGTTCATATATATTTATACGTCTCATTCTCAGTACTGCTTGTACACTCCTATAAAGAACACAACTGGCTATGCATCGTCCATGAGAAGCTGGATTCATAAAAACAAACAAAAGCAACTTAAAATTCTGTCTCCCTAACATATTGTTTTTGGCATTCTGCATATTCCTGAAAGGTTGCATATCTATGAGGTGAAGGCTTTGCATTAGTGTGTACCACAGATCAGTGTACCACAGATCACAGAACTCGGATTTCTACAGTGCAGCGAAAGTCCCACTTCTTGCATGGGCGTAGAAACAGAAAGGCTGATATGATAGAATCCAGATTCTCTCCCAGGCTATGGTTGGAAGGATTTTACTTTCATCCTTGTATGCCACAGAACGGCAAACAGCATGTGCTTTTTTTCTTCTGCAGTCTGCATTGTATCACTGTTAAGTTTTTCTAGCACCAGAGCTGTGTGCGGGAGACCAGTGGATGCAGATTTACGGTTTTCCTGGCATCCAGTTCCAAATCCCACCCGCGCTCCAATCCTTGGAGATGCAATGGGGGGGCGGGGGGGCAGGGGGACGGACACATTCTTCAACCACGCCCCCTAGCAAAATACGCTTCGGGACTTCAATCGAGTCTCTGGATAACGAATCCAGGCAAAATCACCTCCATTCAGTCACATCGTGCTGTTCAACATGTCATGCAGCGTCGCCTCATGTTGGGGGTCTGAGGATGGGGGTCAACCTGGAAAAAGAGAGGAGGGTTATTACCATCACTAATACAATGAAATTAGATCAGAGTCTGAAATCTATATTATGGGGCCAGCATCCTGGTTTCATATTTGTATGCATTATCTTGTCATTTAAAGAAGCAAAATAGATTATTATTTAAAATCATACATTCTAAAGACTAAAATCAAGTTGACAACAAAGTTGCGTCTCAAACGTCTTCATCTGGTTTCAAGTTTTTCAATTCATGTTTTCCGTTTCTTATTTATTTCAAATCAGGTGAATTTCATTCTAAAAATTCAGCTTGATTCAACTGGGGCTACATCTCGAAGCAAAGGAAATAACAGTATCACTATACAGACAGTATAAAACCATTAAGAAAATACAGAACAATAATCCAACTACTCCCTTATGTGCAAGTGGTTTCTTTCGAGTTTCGTATTTCATACAGGCACAACTGGTAACACACCCTCTCAGACCACAGGTAGTATGGATGCTCAGCCACTCACCTCCGAGTAGAAGGGAGGGGGGCGGTAACGGAACTCCTGCACGTAGGCAAAGAAGGGGCGCTGCAGGACCCCCGTGAAGTCTTCCTCTATCAGAGGCGGGGACATGTTGCGCTCTGCTTCCTCGTCAGAGATAATGGCGCAGTAATCTGGTGGAGCTGAGGGGGGGAAACAAGGACACCTTACACAAGCTGCAAAGAATATACGAATATAAAAACTTTATAAAATGCAAGAAACTATTATAAACCACAACTGCACTGTTTCCTCCTGCAACAAAAAAGTAGTTAATTTTAAATGTTACATTGTAACAATCCTAGAAAACAACGGATCCATAATATCAAAGTTACACTGAAGAAGGCGTTCGCCAAAACTCCCTGCAAGTTTCTGATGCTTGCGGTTTGCAATGAAGGAAGCCGCAGTTGCAGGAAGGTGAATCAGAGGCACTACTCACGCTCAGGCTGCTCAGGGATGGCCATGCGGAGCCACTCCAGGTTGACGCTGTACTGGCTGCTCACGCTGGAGGTGCGGCTGCCGAAGGGGTGTAGTGGGATGGTGCCCATGACCAAGGGCAGCTCCAGGGACAGCTTGGAGGTTCCAGGGACATCCACACACACCTGCAAGAACCAGGCAACAGCTCAACATTCAGCAGCCATTAGAGCTGCTATCTCCTCTATTGCATATATAGTCTGCCTTGTTGTAATGTGTTGCCATGCTGTTTTGTTTCTTGGACAGGAATCATCTGTAACATCTGTGTTATTTGTCTTGATTTTTCTTCATTTTTTTCTAGAGTAGAATTGCTTGTTATCCATTTACATGGAATATAGGCTTGTAACTAATAAAAAAAATCTTTAATTGTTTGTCTGAAAGCAATTTGCATTAAAAACTCATTACAATACTACTAACAAATATGTGTGTGCGTGTGCGCATGTGTCTTATAACTCAGGGAGTTTCTCTTTAGTTCATTGTTCTCTATTAATAAGTTCATTGTTAATAGTTTTTAGGGTCACCAAACTTGTATTATACACTTCAGTTTTATATGGCAACAATCCGATAACTCTGGGTTTTATGGAAATGTTTTTAACCTTTTGGGTACTGTGTGAGTATTGCAGGATTAGGAGCACCTGCTTGTTTATGATCAGTTCACCCTTTCGTATAAACAGTGCTAAGCCTAGCTCCCTATCTGCGAGCTCAGCAGTGCAGCGCTTCTCGCTGGCGTGGGGCTCGTACCCGCAGCGTGTACTCCACGCGGATGATGCGACACTGCAGGATGGACGGCCCCACGGGAGGGATCTTGATGGCTCGCCCATGCCAGGTCTCCCGTTTCCGTGCTCCGACCGCGTCACCGCTCAGAGTGGCCACAACGGATTTCTTCTGCTTCATGGTGCCGCGGGCAATGAAGGTCTGAGTCTGAGTGATATAAGCCTTTGGGACCACGGAGCGGTGGGTGCAGTTGTCGAATTCCGCAAAGATTGGGATCACTTCACCTGGAAACACACAAACACAAGAGGCATCCTGTGAGTGAAATAAACACACCCCCTCAACAAAACATCTCTTTAGGGTTGGTCACACAGCAACCACCTGAAGCTTCATATTCAAGCACAAATGGAGAGAGCTATTGTTTACCCGGTGTGTAGCCTTTTCTGTCGATCTTGGCAGTGAGGGAAACTTGCCCCAGGTTACGGTACCAAATCCGCACCATTTTGTCTTTGGTGCCAGCTTGAGATGCCTGTCAAAGAGGAACAGAAAAAAACAATACATAAAAAGAACCGTAGTGCAATCCGATATCAAATCTCAATTTATGGACTGAAACTGGGAACACAGCCCTGGGGGCCTCACTTCTACTACTGAAGTCAATCAGACAAGCAGAAGTAAAGGACAGTGCATTGACTATACAGACTCCCACTCCAACCACAGTCATCACTCACTTGCCACTAATGGTAGATTCATATATATTTCCTCTTACTAGTAATGCTGGCGTGTTGATATCAATGGGCTCGATCACTGTGAACTCCTTCTTTATTTTCTTCACCGTGTTCCAGGGCCTGTGCAGCTTTGCTTTCACACAGTATCGGATGCTGCCATGCTTTCCCTCAAAGGAGGTCACCAGAGTTCTACTGAAAAAGGAGAAAGACCTAGTTAAATTTTTCTTTTGTCTTTTCCAGGCACACAGCACCTTAGAATTCACATTTTAGCGTTGGTCAAGCTGACTTTCTTATAGTCGCATCCATTGGTGTTTCTTGTAGTTCTGCTAAGCCAGAGAGAGAACAGAGTTCTGAATGAAGTTTTGGGAACACTTACTCTTCAGGAAGCTGGAAGCTGAACGGAAATTCGTGCTTTCCAGCCTGCAGAACGGTCAGCTCCCCGTTATCTGAAAACACAAGGGCAAAAAACACTGTGAATTTATTTGTAACATATTATGGTAGTGTGTGCGTCTCCTCCCCCACTTGTTTTCTTCCTGAAAAAGGATCAGCTGATAATGCATTCTACATGGTCAATTGTAAAGTGCAGGCAGTCACGTGACCTTGTTACCAAAACAAAAAATATATAATAAGTCCATATGCAAGCCTCACCAAACATTACACTAGAACATGAGGCCTGATCGCTGCTGCTGTGACACAGGTGTGGGGCAGCAGTTTGGTTTGCCAACTGACACTCCGAACGAAGTGGACCACACAGCACTCGGGTACATATTCTCTGCCATCTAATCGTGACAGCACTATGCAGAATGTCACCTTTAAATACTAGGGTTAGTGCAGTGAAGTCTGCTTATATTTAGCCTATATAGACAATGAGGTAAGCTTGTTTCAGTTGCCTGTCACTCAACCTCAAAACGTGTACGGAAACCACGTGTGTTTATAAACATAAAAAATACTTTTGGCTGGTAACAAAGTAAATCGCATACCTTAGCTACCATTGGCGCAGATATTTAGTACAACTATGTGGTCTGTACATATCATTTTTATATTACACACTGTATGAGTAATTAATTGTTAGTAGCCTACCAAGTTGTCACGGTATTTTTATGGCAGCTATATAGATAGAATACATTAGATCAGATCAGTTGAAGATTTAGCTTCTCTATCCAGTCGTGTAACTCTTTAACCCGACCCATCTCTAACCACACTGACCTGCTTGCATGAGCGTTTCTCGCCGGTCCAAGTACTCCACCTCGTCGCAGTAATTCTGAGTGTACGCTGTGCTGGAGCCCGCACTCCGAGATTCGGTCCAGTGGACCTTGGCGAACCCTTCGGCGTGCAGTTTCAGCGACTCCACTTTGGATGCCGTGTCCAGCTCCAGCAGCACTTTCCCGGACACAACGTCGCCGCTGCTGAACACAGGAAGTGAGTCGACTTCGGGGGAGTCGAATACAATGTCGAACTTCTTTACTTTGTCGAAAATCATCTTTGGGTTAATAGCAGGTAGCGCGCGGGTTTCTCCTTGGTTCTGTATGCAAGTCGACACTAACTTCTCATTCAAGTTCCAAAACAAGACTATAGAAGTGCAGATCAGGACTTCCCCCAAGTACCTTTAACACGACTTCAGGGGGCGGGCCGCTGCTAATATATGCAAGGCAATCACAGGCAACATGAGATTGCTGCTGGCTAATAAACATCTTCAGAGGGCGTGGCGACAGCGACAGGGCTCGGCTTGGTCAAGGTGATTGATGCTTCCAGGTTTGGAACAAAACAAGCCCACTGAGCATGCTCCTATTTGACGTGATATTATTTTGCAAAACTTGCATTATACCACATATTCTTAATTATTGTGTCCCCGTTTAAACTAGCTTTTAGTATTAAAAGTTTATATTCGTCTTTGAGGAAATGCATGCATAAAAACTCCCGAGTCAATAGTCTGCAGTGGTGTTTTGCTTAATATTATAAGAAAAGTTTGAAAACTCGTGCCAATATTTAATACCGGTATTTATCATTTATATGCATACATTAACGTGCATTTTTATTTTGAATGAGATTTAAAATAAATTTAGTTCATGTTTTCGTTGCAATATAGTAAAACGCGTTCAACATTGTACTGTAATAAATTATATAGATAGATAGCGAGATAGATGGAACGCAGGATAACTGAATTTATTAAAATACAATCAAAAACAAGTTTGCATTTTCTTCTCTCCCAGGCTGTATTATGTATAAAAGAACGCTGTGTCCCCTTCCGTGTCGCGTCTCACACAATGTCTTGAGCTTATTAAAAACATGTTTACTGTCTTCTCTTTCTTAGGAGGTTCCACTGTGTGCAAGATCGCCATCTTGTGGAGATACTGTCCAACTACACACACGATATACGTTCTTTCGGTCTTTGTTTCGTTACCCTCTTCAAAGACACAGACAGCCCGCCTGCCCTCAACCTGTATCACGGCTGACAGGTAGGTACAGCGGACGTTAAACCGTAACCTCGCAAACCACAGGCATATTGGTGTCATTCAAAAGAACAATGCATGTTATGCTTTTTGTTTTGTCAGATAATAGGCAGCCCATCTTTAAAACTCTGTGTATTATCATATTTCATGCGCGATAATAAAAAATATTTTTTCATCCCATTACGCTACAGGTTACAACGCTTTATAAACGTTTAACACTTTTTTCACGCTTTTTTTTTGGTTTTGGTTTTTTAAGTAGTGCATTGTGGTTTGTATGCCCGAACAGTTAATTACACAAATATTACAATATTACCAGAGCGCAGCAGAAACAAAACGCTCTTATGACCGTCAGTTAAGACTCTGAATGTGTGAAATACTCCAGTCAAATGCGCAGCTCTGTTTCAAACAAAGGTAAAGGAGAGTCCCTCGTGTTCTTGACCAACTTTACATCCTTTTTCGTTGCAATACTCTATTTTACCTACTTGACCTAGCGACACAACAATAGACATCAGTTTACCATTGTGTATTCTAAAACAGCGTATCATATGCAGTTACCACACTGAACACATCATCTAGGCAAGCCTCTTGTTTCTGTAGAGGAATACAAATTTAAGTGTACTGTGCTAATTTCACCACAAGATGGCGCCACACAACCCTGCATTTACTGTACACTCTAATCCATGGGTAAGTGTCTTTAGTTGATGTCTATTATCATCTCATCAGACACTAGATCGATTCCAGTAGGCATCGCCTTGGTTCTATATTGAGAGTCAAAGGAGACTGGAAGGTGGTAATGACATCACCACAGGGGGTACTTGGATACGGCAATAGTATCAGAATGGACCCAACCACACAACCAACCAGTTTAGCAGGGTTGCAATGCGTGTCTCAAATGCAATGCCACTGCTGGTAAGACGGCATTAATCGTGTGTCTTGAAATGTCCTAGAGGAAGCCCTGAAGTAATGTCCCCTTCTGTTTGAAGCACCACTGTGACGCCCGTATCTGAGGGTGGGGCTTTAGGCTTGCTAGGCTACTGAGGGACTACGTGCTTGGCTGTAATCTCGATTTCACCAGACACCTCAACACCGGCCCCACCCACACCACCCCTAGCCAAGTTGTTGTGTTGCTTTGCAGGGCATAAACACATGATACTTTTTTATTAGTCTGTTTCGGTTGGTTCAAGGTGCAGTGATAACTGCAAGGTGGTAAAATAAAACACAAATCTCTTTAAAGAGCTCCTGGGAATATGACGTTGTGTAATGTAAATGTGGATGATACAGAGACCACACTAACACTGCTCTCACTCTTTGTATACACAAAATAAATACTGGATAAATCTGCCCAGGCGCCATGAACTTTGTATTTGACACCTTTGGACTGGAGGATTGGGGGAAGGAGGATTGCAGCTCCACACACACTCACTCTCACGCACACACTCCTGTCCCCATACTCCTAGTAGAAGATATTGTAACGCCAATGCATACATTACATCTGCAATAAAGAAGACACACTCTGCTGTACAGACTGAAGAGTGCTCCTCTCTTCATTAATAGATTGAGGGGTATCAGATTAATTTGACTCCCATAAGATTTCATGAATTGCAATATGGTACAATCTGTATTTTCCAGCTATTTGTTGATATTTTAAAATAATCTTCAAGCATGACAAACCCATGTTCCTCTCAGCACTACCTAAACACTTTTCTGAAAATACAAAACCGAAACAGGACTTCCATTGCATGACTATTGTGTAAATGGCATAGCTATACCCAACTGACAAGGTGTTTCAATTTGCCCAAGCTGTTAAACACACACATTTCTGTTTAATGAAATTTTGCAGACTGGAACGGAAAGCAGAGGGTTTACTTAAGAGAACAAACATTAGATTGCAGTCCGACTGCTTAAATAAATATTTCTATGAACTGCAAACTCCGGCATTTCCTGGCAGTCAGAAACTCCAAATCGGCTGATCCTTCAACTTCCCTTTCAAAGGACAGCTACAGAAACAAAGCCTGCTTTGTGTAGCGAGTTATATGAACATGTGGACAAAATATGTTCAAAACAGTGGTAACCAGCGAGTCATGGTAGCTGAATCCAATCTGCAGAATCAATCAGCCCTGCTTCCCCATTGGGATAATTGTTGTAGTTAGACAACAACTTCAGCAGGATCTCTGCTGTTCACGATTTCTAAAGCGAAACAATCTTTCCATTAGAAATAAAAGTTCTTATTTGTTTTTAAAACATGTTGATTTTAGGAGTAGTTGCCCTGGGTCATAAGTTTAGTACTGTCAATATCACTGTTTGCTAACCTGGGTGAAATGATTAGTATAGAATACTATACATATATCTGCCTGCAATTAAATGGTGTGGCCTACAGCAAAGGAAGTGATATGTACCAGCAACAACGTTTAGCTTTGTATTTAAAAAATGTTCAGGACATTACATTTTAAAAAGCAAATAACTAAAATATGTTTTTAAAGTCCATCTCTCCTTTTAACATGTTTGCACTACTACCAAATAAAAGGGGGCGATAGCACTCAAGATTTGCCATGCTCTTCAATATAGCTGACCACAACCCTCTGCGCTTTACAATGCTATGCGTTTACTATGGGGAACTTTTAGAAGGGTATGTACAATGTTTTTCTGTAGAGGATAAACCAATGCAACGTTATACAACTACAAAAGGTACAGCTTGCAGCAAATAGATGACGGTGTGCTTTTTCTTTAGATCCCCTCCTGGTTTGACATGGCACCTGCTTCAAAGTTAACTCCTGACAAGTGCCCCTACCTCTGATGAGACGGAGCCGCTTTCTGAAGTAGGTCTGGCTGGACGAGTAGTCGTTGTAGACGATGTTCACGCCCACGCTGCGGTTCTGGATCCAGTGCACGGTCGCCTCGCCACTACCAACTACCTTCAGCGACCTCACCCTGATCTCCCTGCCGAGGTCGAGAACCACCTTCCCGCACACCATCTCTCCGAGGGTGAACACCGCGTCCTCGGGGGCCTCCAGCTCCACAGAGAAGCTTTTGAGGCTCTTAAAAAACATTTCAGTATTTTAGCATCTGATTTTTTTTCTCGTTAGTTGCGGTCACTTCTTGTAGAGGTCTTCAAAAAGCATACGTAAGCTTTGGAAATTCAGTTCACAAAAAAAGCACTTGATCCGTCGCTGAGCGTCCTGATAACTGCTGATCAGCAGTAAAACAACGATGATAGCTATTCAACCGGAGCCAGATAAAGACTTGCTTTCTCAATCCCTGCAGGTTTTACTTAGTTTTCTTATTTGCATGTGTTCTGTGATGCCAATAATGACAGAAACTATTTGGAAAGAGCAGTCACGTGATAATTCTTGTGCAAACAGCCCACCCTCCTTCACAAATGATACACAGTACTTCTGCTTCCGTTTGTACCTCTCCTCAAACCTGCTTGTTTCCAGAAGCGTGTTACCGTTTCGGTTTCGAGGTTTATTTATAAATTAATTGAAGTGCCCGCCCCCATGACGTGTCCGCCAATAAGATTACACAGTTGTGTTTCTTCTCTCAACGAATGGAAGTGTTTTGTTCTTTAAAACTAAACACCCAGCCCCCAGCACACGTCCTGTAGAACTCCGTGCATGCTTGTGTTGTCACGTTCTATTTTGTGTGGGGGGGCAATGATTAATCTGACCTAAATTAAAATTAGATTTAGAATCAATACAAGAAAAAATAAAGCAACAATATTGGTTAATTTAAACTTCTGTAATTTGCAACTTTAATTAATAACTTCTCCATGAATGGAATGTTCATACAATCATATGTTGATAATGTCAAACTGCAGGTTTTTTTAGTTGTTTTTTTTTTTTACAATCACCCTAACAGTGATCTTACATAGAAGTTGTATTTTGCGGGTTGTACAATGACTGTTGCGGGTCTGCAGGGTTTAATGTCAATTTCCGGATCACTTGGGTGGTCAATGAACTGGTAATATTTTTTGCATATGATTAATATTAACGGCTTGATAACCTTACATCTATTTCACCCATATCCATGTGTCAGACTTACATTTTTACAGTTATTTAATGAACATCGCTAACCTGCAAGGTCTGAATTGGATAGTTACATGTGTACTTACACATAACCCTGAGTCTTAACCTAACCCTAACCCTAACTCTTAACCTAACCCTATCTCTTAACCTTAACCTAACCCTAACCCTAACTCTTAACCTAACCCTATCTCTTAACCTAACCCTAACCCTAACTCTTAACCTAACCCTATCTCTTAACCTAACCCTAACCCTAACTCTTAACCTAACCATAAACCTAACTCTTAACCTAATCCTAACCCTAACTCTTAACCTAACCCTATCTCTTAACCTAACCCTAACCCTAACTCTTAACCTAACCATAAACCTAATTCTTAACCTAACCCTAACTCTTAACCTAACCCTAACCCTAACCCTAACTCTTAACCTAACCATAAACCTAACTCTTAACCTAACCCTAACCCTAACTCTTAACCTAACCATAAACCTAACTCTTAACCTAACCCTAACTCTTAACCTAACCCTAACCCTAACTCTTAACCTAAGCCTAAACCTAATTCTTAACCTAACCCTAACTCTTAACCTAACCCTAACCCTAACTCTTAACCTAACCCTAACCCTAACCCTAACTCTTAACCTAAGCCTAACCCTAACTCTTAACCTAAGCCTAAAGCAAACTAACCTTAGCCTAAAGCTTTTCTGATACAATTGTGTACTTGCATATCAATCAATCAATCAATCTTTATTTTTTATAGCTCCTTTCATAGTGGACCACCATCACAAAGTGCTTTACAAGATGCAGTAACAACAAGAAAATCCATAACACTTTAAATACAGAGAATGCATAATACATGCTAAACAGTAAAAAAAAAAAGCACAGTACATTAAATACAGTGGCATGTGCATAATAACATTGTACAGATGTGTAAGGCTGGTTTATACTTCCGACTGCGACCCAAATTTTGGTCTCAGTCAGTGGTCTCCAATGGTCGGAATGACATCATCCGCACTGCCGTGAGCTGCTTCTTTTTTGAAAAGTCGTATGGCCTTTTCCTGTGAGTCTGCGACCGCAAAACGCATCGGGTCAGATGATGTTGAAAAAATCCAACATTTGTCGCATGGTCGCAAGCCAGTGAAGTGCGATAGAGCAAGTTTTTGAAGAACCCAATAAACATGAACAACAGAACAGGATTTTAAACTGGCCTCTAAACTGAACGAAATGAAAGCTTAAATGAACCTTTGCTAAAATGAACATCGATGCTTACATAGGCTACCATGCGCAGCAACCACCTGTATAATAATAATAACAACAATAACCTTTTCAAATGCATATGATCTTGACACATTTATAACACTATGGAAACTGTATCTATAGCCTAGAAACTACAAAAATTAAACATTTTCCAACACTCCATTTGTGCATTGACATTAACAAACGATCTTACAGTAATCAGCTCCAGATAGCTAACTGTCTTTCCCTGTGATAGCGGCCCCGTCTCCTCTCTTCATAAACTTCTTACAGTTCATACAGGCCACACATAAGTAACAGTGTCAGTCACAAGACAGGGCTGGTCAGGAGAGCACTATGTGAGCAAACAGAAACCCACCATAGATTCCCAGAGAGGCTGGTTCTGTATTGGTCACGCGAGCAACACTGCTCTGATCCTGGATTCACAGAGATGCTGGTTCTGTATCGGTCATGTAAGCAACACTGCTATGATCCCTGTCACAATTTGCTACACTGGCTTGTCTTGTGTTTAAATATATGCAAAATACACCAATGCAGAAAGACGTCTTCGTTTCACCCAAAAAACATGCTTCTGTGATGGTGACTGCCAAGACTGGTGTGAAACTGTGGTTTCATTCCTGGTGGTCACCATTGCAGAAACATATCTCAAAGGGAATGCCCTTATAAATGTACTGTTGTTAACTGCAGCAAAGTAACTGCAAAGTGCAGTAAAGCCTCATGCAGTCTTAGTGATGGTAACTATAGCTAACCATGGAAGGGAAAGTAGGGTTAGGTGCAAAAATAACAAAGCAAATATACTGTGATAAATTTTTATACAGGGGTGGACCGCTTGCAATCCTTGAGCTCCCTCTGGCATCTCTTACTGGTACTGCGCCTCATTGTGAGGTGTGTTCAGAGTGGCAGGTTGCTCCGGAACAGATTCCCATGCTCTGCAGTGGGAGGGATGGCTTTAGGGCAGTAGGAATCTCTCTGCAGGGTAGTGAAGTGGTACTGTTGGCTTGAGGGTGCAGTGATATGGCTATACTTCAGCTGTCAACAAGAAACTTCATTAGGCAGTCTGCAAGTGCATATGAAAGGGTTCAATGGGGGATTTGGCCCATGCCTGGCTTAAAAAATTCAAAGGTCTTTAAGATGTGAATTTTGCCTTAATGTTCTGACCAAAAATAAAACGTTTACCTTCTAAAGAAACTATTGTACAGTATATTTGCAGAACTTGCCTATTGCCATATTTTTTGGTGTGTATCATATTCTATGTAACCCCACTTGTGCAAATTTTCCAATCCATAAAATATGGTATTATTTAAAGATGGTGCTCACATTAAAAATGATGTTAAAGTAAGAAAAAATAACTTTAAAACTGGGCCTGGATAGGATTTGATAAACGTGTTGTACCACTGCCGTCACCTACTGGAGATGTTAAGTACAACAATAACAACACAAAAACGAGTGAAACAGCCCTAGGTCATTCTGAGGGTTAATATAAGACCACCAATTGTCAGATGATCTGAATTAATAAATACCTGCTGCAGGTGAGATTCATAGAGACGCTGCTTGTCTTGCTTTGGTATTTGGTAATCACTCTGCATTGTTGTCTGCCATGCTTTTCTATCTGATCAAACAGCAAACAAAAAGGTGTGATTAGAAGCAGCTTCAGCTTTGTCTTCTTTTCTTTGAGTGTCCCCTCATAGCTGTGTGGTGTTTGCAAACATGCAGATTCCTATTGCAACAACTTTGGGCAGTTTGACACAAACTTGCTGTTGATATACAGCAGTGTGCACCATTTACTGAGCATTATGTCAAGTTTTGCCTGACTGTCAAATTATGTTAATTCTCTCTCTTTTTTGTCATTTTAATAGTATCACTACTGCCCTGTAATACCTGTAAGTTATCTTGGGTAAAGGTGTCTGCCAAATAAATAAATAAATAATCATTAACAGGTATCACCAAACTGTACAGCTGTACTGAACCCTAACCCTCCCTGCATAAAAACCTCTGCGGGTGGGTCAATATCAGTATTCAGTGATATGGAAACAATAGGCACTCATGTGTGAAAATGTTAGACCATTTTGTGCTTTAATTAGGCATCTTATACAACTTCTAAAAAGTCTCATGCGTTTTTTCATCTGTGGCTGTGTGTTGCTTTTCTCTTACTGTTTTATGGTGAATCTGCAGAAGGCAGTGAATTCCGTGATTTCCAAGGAATTTTGTTACCCGCAGATTTGGGTTGCCTCTGGTTATTGCATGATGCTGATCAGCAACTGATCAAGAAAGAAGCCATTGAAGACGGGCGACAATTTAAAATAAAAATACGTGTTTCCAATAGCATGTTTCCAATAGCATGTGTTTATTTCAAAACTGCACATTATTGTGTTTGCTTTAATCATGTAATTTAACTGGGTGTTGGAAAATGACTTTGATGCAGTCCCCACTCTACTGTGGTAGAGAAGCAACAAGCTAACCACAGTTAACCAAGGTGGATCAGAGTGGGTGCACATCTAGTATGTATACAGCCAGACCTGGGATCAATATTGATTTCAAATATTTAAATATTTCAAATCATTTATTTGATACGATTCTAAATATACAAATTTCAAATAATGTTGTTGAGAATATTTATAAATATTCAAATATTTATAAATGTTTTACAATAACGCGCAACATAACATTATTTAGTATTATCACCTTCACATTTACACTAAATAGTTATGCAGTTATGCAGCATGTATATTTACAGTTTCAAAGCATGATTTAACTCATTAAAATGTAGTCTGCTATGTTCAGTATGGCCTATTGTTTTCCACTGTGTATTTTAACATCACAAGCCCTTCCCCTGAGACGCACAAGCAGGTTTGAAGGAGATTTCACTGCCTGGCATTGTCTGGTAGAATGAAATACGAATCAGCCCTAGTTCTAGGAAAGAACATGCTGGTAACATAAGCAAGTACTGTGTGAGTGCCTTGAACTGCAACTGGAGACTTATATAAGAACATAAGAAAGGTTACAAACAAGAGGAGGCCATTCGGCCCATCTTGCTCGTTTGGTTGTTAGTAGCTTATTGACCCCAGAATCTTATCAAGCATCTTCTTGAAGGATCCCAGGGTGTCAGCTTCAACAACATTACTGGGGAGTTGGTTCCAGATTCCCACAATTCTCTGTAAAAAAGTGCCTCCTATTTTCTGTTCAGAATGCCCCTTTATCTAATCTCCATTTGTGACCCCTGGTCCTTGTTTCTTTTTTCAGGTCGGAAAAGCCCCCTGGATCGACACTGTCAATACCTTTTAGAATTCTGAATGCCTGAATCAGATAACAATATATACCAAGTCCCTTTGATTGACTTGGAATTGATATGTTTGAGTTGGTTTTCAAATGAGGAGACAATTAGTAAATACAACTTCAAAGTTACCCAATTACCCAGATGAAGAGACAAGAGCTATAGAGTGAAGAATTAACCCATTCTGTCACCATTGGTTAAGGACTCTGTTAAACTTGATAACACACTACTTGTTTGATTATAGGGCTCCAAGGAGATTTACTGAACTTTTAAAGTGTTATTTGTATAAAATTTAAAATTTATTTGAAGCTTGCCCAATATTCAAATCATTTCAAATAATTATTTGTTTGGAGACAACATATCTAAATATTTTCAAATAAATATTTCAAATATTTAATATTTATAAATCTATAAACTGTAATCTCAAATATAAATATTTTATTTTATTTATTTATTTATTGCATTTATATAGCACTTTTTATACAAAAGTATCGCAAAGCAGTGTACAGTACATAGCAGAAAAAACAAACAAATCACAATACATTTGTATAGCATGTCACACATACAACTGCCACAGTCAGACCATTTAAATAACATATTTAAATAACAGAATACACATAATACAAAAGCAGCAATTTTAATGTTACATTAAAACCCACTAAGCCATTTTATAAAAGTGTGTTCCAGTTTCCCTGACAAATGAAGGCAGAGCATTCCATAATTTCGGAGCTCTATAAGAAAAAGCCCTCCCTCCTCCCGTGTTGCTTTTGTTGACACTAGGAATAACCAGCAGCCCCGCTCTTGTGATCTCAGAGTGTGGTTTGGAAGATACAGGGTCAGTAACTCCTGCAAATAACTAGCCGCTAATCCACTGAGGGCCTTGTAAGTTAACAGCAAAATCTTAAAATCAATTCTATACTGCACAGGGAGCCAGTGTAGAGGCCAAAACAAGGGTAATGTGTTCACTTTTCCTGGTTTTAGTCAGAAGTCTAGCGGCGGTATTGTGAACAAGCTCCAAGCAGGATACCGCACATTTTGGGACACCAGAAAAAAGTGCACTGCAATAATCAATTCTAGATTAAACAAAGGCATGCATTAGTCTCTCGACATCAGATACAGAAACAATTGGTCTAAGTTTGGCTATATTTCTCAAATGGTAAAAATACACTTCAGTAACTTCTCTAATATGAGTTTCAAATGAGAGAATAGGATCTCTCATTTGACCCCCAAATGCTTAATTTCTAGTTTAAGTTTTCATGAGAGACTGAAAGGGTCGAGCTCATGTAATCCCACATTTTCTTTTGGTTGGTTCTGTGAGCCCACTAGCATAACCTCTGCTTTACCTGAATTTAACATTAGAAAATTCTGTGATATCCAACGCTTGATGTCTGTAAGGCAAGTAGCTAATAACACCCAGGCAGAAAAGATTCCTGGCTTTAGTGACAAGTATAGCTGGGTATCATCAGCATAGCAATGGAAGTTCACTCCGTGTCTGTGGATAATGTCACCCAATGGTAGCATATATAATGAAAACAGCAAGGGACTTACAATGGAGCCCTGTGGCACAGACAACTTTAAAGATGATTCAGTAGGATAGAATGGTCTACAGTATCAAAGGCAGCACTTAGATCTAAAAGAATTAATACTGATGGAAAGCCTGAGTCAGAGCTTATCAGCGGATCATTCACAACTCTGACAAGGGTTGTCTTGGTGCTATGTGTAGCACGAAAATCAGACTGAAACTTCTCAAATATACCATTACGAGTTAGAAATTTTTGTAATTGAATTGCAACAACTCTCTCTAGAACTTTATCTAAGAATGGTAAGTTGGAGATTTGATTGGCGCTAGAGTATCCAAGATACCAGTCAAGGTGGTGTTGTAGGTATTAACCAGCTCAACTACTGATAAGGACTCAGAGAGTAGTAATGAGCTCAATACATCAGAAAGTAACAGCAGCTGAAGAATTAATTACCCAGGATTTAAATATATGGGCCAGTCTTTGTAGATAAAAGAATGGCAAGATGATCAGAAATAGTAACATCTAGGGTTATACGTTCCTAACAGCTAAACCATGAGAAATTACCAGATCTAAAGTATGGCCTCGATTATTCGTAGGACCTTTGACATGGCAGGATATAATCTAAGGAATCCAGTAGCCTCAAAATTTCCAAGGAGTTAGAATCAGAATCAATGTCAACATGAAGGTTAAAATCACCCGCTAAAATAATCCTATCATATTTGACTGTCTATATAGATAACAGATCCCCAAATTCAGAAATAGCAGCTTTGACTTAGGTGGTTGATAAATAATTACAATATGAACAGGTAATGGACTGTTTAATGTCAAGGTTAAAACTTCAAAAGATGAATAACCTTCAACAATTTCCTGTTTGATTCTAAGTTCACTACGGAAAACATTAGACCGAGCTTTGTGGAAAAAAGAATAGCTAGGTGGAGAAGCCTCAATCAGTGAAACATTGTCATTCAGTTCAAGCCAAGTTTTAGTTAAAGAGAGAATATCAAGGTTGTAATCCTGAATAAATTAACCAATTAACGGAGCCTTATTAGACAGAGACCTGGCATTAAATAAACCTTGGTGTAAATTGGTCCAATCAAGAGCACGTGACTGAGCAGGGGTAACAGGAATTTGACGAAGGTTACTGTAGCGCACACCTCTGTTTACTCAGCGAGTAGCGGGAATGGCAGGATACTTTAACCTGAATTTTACTTGCCTCTTTAGATTCCCTTTCCTCCCGAGTTCCTAGTTTTATACATTGCTATAAATATCTAAATATATTTGTCCCAGGTTGGTTATGCAGTATATGCATGGCTGAAGCAGTGGTAAAGAGTGGTAACACAAAGCCACTTTTTCAGGAACAGTGGCTTGAAACCAGGTTTCAGGAGACCAGGAGACCTAGTTTGAGGCAACTTTACTGTATCAAACCCCAAATCTGAGTGCCTTGCAGTGGCCTGAAACCCAGTCACCTGAAACCAAGTTCCCAGCCATATAGTGTCTCTGAGTTCCCTCAGCTTAAGGAGTGAGAAGAGCGTTACCATGATTAAAATAATCCATCGCTCATTGCCAATCTAATTGCAGCTGTACTCACCGTGGCCCCCTAGCTGCACCATGCTGTTGTGTATGCGTGCCCTGGTCATGGGGACAGTCACTGGCCAGTAGTGAGATGCAGTGCTGGTGCTAAAGAAACAAGGGTTCGGTTTGGGTTTCCCAATCTCTACACTGCTCTGTGTTATGAGCTGAGACCCGTCCACTGGAGGCTGACACTCCTTCATATCTGGCTGAAGTAGAAACACAGGTTGTTAAAAGTCTTTATGAGGCATGATAAAAAACACAAGTATGTCAGTAACATGCATGTGCTCCCGCCAAACATTAGAACTGTCAGTATGACGAACAAGCTGACGAGCATGACGTACTTCAACAGCATGATCAGAATATAGTATAGAATCAGAGCGAGGAGTTTAATGATAATTGGATCAGTGGTGTTGGTAATAGTGGCAGAAATAAGTATTTCATTAATATGCAATTAACTATTTGCTGAACATCAGCTACAGTCAAATAGATATGTCATGCATGTGTGTGTCCATCATTCGACTGCCATGGGAGCTCATGTGTATGTTAAGTGTGTTTTTGGAGAGTTTTCTGCTGCAGTAAAAAAAGACATACAAAGACAGGTATGTAGTTACCGATATTATTCTATAAGCTATCCGCACTACCTACATTGCTATTCACAATCACATTTTCCAATTGTGATAATTGGTGAATAGGGTATTATTCGTTTTTTTGTTCTGATGTTTTATTTAATGGGTTGATTTTTGCCTTTTTGACGACTGATTGTTGAGTTTGTCCAGGTTGTACCTTTTTTGTCGGTTATGACAATATATGAACAAGTGTAGTTTTTGTGCAACTATTCAGCAACAATCCTGAGAAACAGAAGCATCTCGTGATTTTACAGTGCTTGTAGAGCTCTCCTCTAATGTTGTGGGCAGTCAGTTTCTGAATACAGTGGCTAAAAGCCAATTAAAGGAGTTCTAACCAAGACTTAAACAGCCCTGCCCCTGCGAAGACATAACAGTTACTCAGCCATCCTCAGTCCTGGTCTTCCATAGCTATTACAATAGTGCTGAATTCTGAAGTACTCAATTCAACTTAACAAATGCAATGACAAATATTTCGACTAGAATATATTAACACAGCGTTTGTCACTGAATTGATAACATTTCTTTTAGTATTTGACATCCTCATTCGTGAAATAGCTACTTCATGAACACTCAAGGTGTATGTATAGTACAACACCCTTGCTCATTGAAACTGAATTTTGGGAGGTCTCAGCTCTCCTTCCTTGCTGTCAGTACTTCAGTGAAATGAAGAGTGTTCATGGTGATTGAGCCTCTCTCTCGATTCCTCCCAGGATCAGTGTCCCCCACTGGGATCAAACTGGAATTTTTGTTCTTACGAATATGGACCACTGGATCTAACACAGACAAGCAAGACAGCGTAACTTTAAACAGATGCGTTATATCAGAAGATTTAGTTCTATTATATGTGTACTCTGTCATTCTCTAGTGCTGTTTCAGCTTAAAACGATTGTTTATTGACAAAATAATTCTTACCTGTTTTTGCATTTCCATTAGATACATAGGTCTCAAATGTGCAGTTCTGAAAGACACACATGTTATAGCACACATGTAATTCTGTTTGAATTCATTGTAACTGGTACTGCACTAAGTGAAAGAAATAGCTCAGTTTTCTGTGCCTCACAGGAAATCTGCACTTCATAGGCCATTTCTCCTCAGCTGTGTCTTCTAGGTCAATGACAGGAAAAGAAGCCTTTGAAAGGATGTGGACAATTTCACTCTCCCGGTGAAATCATCAAGGAAGAGAGATTTCTAAAGCCTAGTTTAGCACCAGATTTCATGTTTTCAAATGGAAGTACAAATGTACTATAACATCTGAGTGCTATAATAAATCGAAGCGCACAACAGGTAAGATTCATGGAGTTACTTTGTGAGCTACAATCACTTTAAATCTGTTTTCTGTTTACCTCAGTTGCAGAATGGGGCAGCAGTTGCAGACATGCCCCCTAGTGGTCATTTCCAATAATGCTCTAAGCAGAAACAGCAATACTGTATTATCAGGGATGGAAATAAGACTCCCTTTGCATAGCAGTTTGATCCATTACTGGTTTTACCATGAGAAACAATGGATCTTGTTACCTATACACTGTGGATAATAAAGCTTGTAATGTAACCTGGAATGGGTGAAACTGCTATGAAATAGGAGTCTTATTTCCATCCCTGGTGTTATCCATGTGATGGGATATTAAACTATACTTATAAGCACCACTTTGCTTTGCTAAACTGTTTGAATTTGGACTTATATGCAGTTAATGAAGTACTTAATAAGTACTAATGCATTCAGACTGGTAACAAGCTGTTTACCACTATACATAATTACATACAGTGCATACAGTGCTGTGAATAAGTATTTGCCGTCTGATTTTCTGCATTTTTACACATTTTTCACATTGAATCTGGTGAGATCTTTTTGTGGGTTGTAGTAGTATATAGTGGGAGTCTGAAAGAAAAAATGACACCAAAGTTTGGTGCTTCTTTCATTTGTTTGGTGTGCAAGGTAATCAAACATGCAATCTTCAGGTGTGAAAAAGTTATTGTCCCCCCTAGTTAACTCAACCCAATTAAAGAGATAGTTAGGGTCAGCAGTTTGAATACTTTGGTAAACAATCAGGCCTGATTTGGGCCAGCGCTGCCCAATATAAATCTGACTAAATTTGGCCCTTACCATCAGAGTGGAGTTATCAGCACACATGTTATAGCGCAGTGGTCCTCAAAGTCAAATTCGCGCCCGCGGCAGCTGTTCTTAAACTATGGGTGGTGAACACATTTCTGGCGGGTCGTAATGTGGGAAAATAAAGCAAGCTTTAAACACGTTTTCCAACAAAAGCGCCACAGCAGTCTGTTGACAGCGATGTGCTCGTACATACGCGACATTTTTTTTTTTCCTGAACAGCTTTTGCGATATGATCAACCAATTGAATAGCTGCATTGTCTCTGCGGTAGCCCAAGCATAAGTTAGCTAGGTGGGACATCAACTGTGTCTGTTTAAAGTGCAGGCACTAACTGTAAGTTTAACCAATAGGAGAGTCAAATATCTGCCAAGTTTTACCCAGCTGTCCAATCATAAGTAAGCGGATGCCGTTCACTGTATTTGCATTAAAATTGAAGGCGAGTGAGTAGCCAAATGGAAAGTGAAAGATCTGACAGCTGTCCAATCATTCGTGAGCAGAGGCGGGGTGTTAATATGCTGGGTAAGCACTGAATTTCGCGGACTGCTATTGACAAAAATAATACATTTCAGTATGTAGAATTTAATTTTCTATCGCTGTATATTTTTTTATTTTATTTCACCAGACAATGGAAACACCCTAGTCGATTTAGTTTCGAATCCACTTTCTCTGAATAATTGTACTGGAGATGAGCGATCTTTAAACCAGAGTAGTGTTGACAAATTTGTCAAATTGAAACAAAGCGAGACGCTATCTACACTTTTTTATTTTTTTTATTCACGGTTATCTGTATACACATGCTATTTAAAAGATATTTGCATTGCGTATTTTATGTAAATTATATTTGAAGTATAAGCGCAGCACGCACAATTACTACCTGAGACTTGGCCTTATTAGAGTGCCTTCTCGCGATATAGGATAAGACCTCCGGAAAAAAGTTGTTGATGCCTATCAGTCTGGAAAGGGTTACAAAGCCATTTCAAAGGCTCCGGGGCTCCACCAAACCACAGTCAGAGCCATATTATCCAAATGGATAAAGTTTGGGACAGTAGTGAATCTTCCCTAGGAGTGGCCATCCTGCCAAAATCTCTTGAAGAGCAAGGCGTAAAATCGTCCAGGAAGTCACAAAGAACCCTAGAACAACATCCAAGGATCTGAAGGCCTCTCTAGTCTCGGCTAAGGTCAGAGTTCATGACTCCACCATCAGAAAGACACTGGGCAAAAATAGGATTTCCAGTAGCAAGGTGGAAACCACTGCTCACTAAGAAGAACATGAATGCCCGTCTCAGGTTTGCCAAAAAGCACCTGGATGATCCTCAAGAGGATCAGATGATGGACAGATGAGTCAACAAGAGGAACTTTTTGGCCAACATGGGCCCCATTATGTCTGGCGAAAACCAAACACTGCATTCCACAGTAAGAACCTCATACCAAGGTCAAGCATGGTGGTGGTAGTGTCGTGATTTGCAGATGCTTTGCTGCATCAGGACCTGGGTGACTTGACATAATTGAAGGAACCATGAATTCTGCTCGTTATCATGGAATTCCACAGGAGAATGTCAGGCCATCCGTCCGTGAGCTGAAGCTAAAGCACAGCTGGGTCATGCAGCAAGACAACGATGCGAAACACACAAGCAAGTCTACGTTAGAATGGTTGAAGAACAAGAAATTTTAAGTTTTGGAATGGCCTAGTCAAAGTCCAGACCTAAACCCCAATGAGATGTTGTGGCAGGACCTGAAACAAGCAGTTTATGCGCTAAAACCCACAAATGTCACTGAGTTGAAGTAGTTCTGTATTAAGCAGTGGGCCAAAATTCCTCGATGGTGCTGTGAGAGACTGATCAATAACTACAGGAAGCGTTTGGTTGCAGTTATTGCTGCTAAAGGTGGCGTAACCAGTTATTGAGTCTAAGGGGGGGCAATTACTTTTTTACACAAGGGCACTGGGTGTTGCATAACTTCCTTTAATAAATAAATTAAATTAGGGTCCCTTTTATCTAATATTAGATTTTGGTTGAAGATCTGAATACATTCATTGTAAAAAATATTTAAAAATGCAGAAAATCAGAGGCAAATACTTTTTCATGGCACTGTGCAAGTCTGGCTTTGTATTATAAAGTGTCACCGTAGTGGACAGTAATGTGCTCATTCATTGGAACGCCCATTGCTGCTGTAGTTTGGATTTGTTGTGCATATGAAATAAAACGACTGCAACTGAAAACCTTGGAAAGTAGTCAAATTAATGATTGTCTAATTTAATTGATGACTAATAGGCTAAATATGAAATTCATTTAAAATAATAAGAGAAAAGGAACACAGAGTCACAAATGGTAAAATGCATGAGTTTGTTGCTTGTTTGAGATGCCTAATTAAATCCCAAAGTGGTCTAACATTTTCACACAGGAGTGCCTATTGTTTCCATATCACTGATTACTGATTAATTGTAGGCAGTTATATAAAGGATACAGATGACAAATCTCAAGGCGTTCTAATGAATCTGCACACGACTGTATGAAAATAATGGCTAGAATGAAAAAGCAAATCCTTTGTACCTGATCTGGCTACAACGTATGATTGTGTGAAAGTGGTTTTATGATTGTCAGCGCGGTGGTCCCCTACTTTAAAACTGGTTTTGTGAAGATTTTGTATGCCTTCAGTTGTTGCACGGTAATTCCTAGAGAATTGAAAGAAACTTGAATCACAGTTGAATAAAACTTAAAATGTGAATATGATTAAAAACAGAGTATGATTACTATGGAAGTTGTTTCATCTTTAATTGAATTACCACACAGGGTTACATCTGCAGAAATGAACTGGTCTGTCAACTTCTATTCTTTAATGTGAGTGTCGTCTTTAAACAGTATTACCTCTTTATATTTATCACATCTCATAACACTAAACAATATACAGGAGAATGGAATGGTTTCTCTCTCTTTCTCTCACATGCACCAAAGTGACAGCATTTGAACAACAAAACTGACTTTTTTTTGTATGTTTACCTACCCTGTATTAATTTGGTAACAAGACTTCTGAGTGGTTGAGAATTCTTCTATTTTCTGCCTATCTCCCCATGCAATTGAAGAGCAAGTTTGCTGAAAGTAATTAAGTTAGTGATCTGGTACAGCAAATACTTTGAATCAATCACAGGGGCACCTACATTACTGCGTGATACCCTCTTGTGGTCATTTTTCAGAATTGCACCTTTTAGTGACCAGGCGTTTTTGTGCAGGAATTGTTTACTAAGTACTGACTTTCTCAAGATGTACACATAAAAGTGTGACAAAAAGATAGACAGATCTACATATATCCCTGCAATCTGATACTCTCAATACATTATGCTTAATAGTGTTAATACCAACTTTCAGCACAATTTAAAAAACAGCTTTCCAGATGAATGCAAAAAGTGTGACATAAAGGTAGTCACATTTATAGACCAACATACCCCCAACATTATATCCCCAGAATCGAATACTCTCAGTAACGTCTGCTAAATAATGTTAATACCAAGTTGCATGGATAGGCAGTTGGCAGATCTATGGTAAAATGTCCCATGGCCTCCACCTTCACAGTAGTTTTCAGGGGTAATAATCATCAGTGCAAAAGTATTGATTGCATTACCTTTTCCACTGGCTGTGGGGGTGGGTGCTGTCTCCCCTCAAACACGGCCCTGTTGTGGGTCTGGTATGAGGTTCCACCTCCCTTCTCTCCTCGCATTGCTGCGTCTTCACCTGCACAGAATGACACAGTTTCTCCTCCAAAACTCAAAGAGCAACATAGCCTCAAATGACATTTGAACAGTTTTTTACCTTTTAATAGTGCTCTAGATACAATTACTCAAGTGCTGTGTCTGTTTGTATTTGGTAAGTCTGTGTTAGGGGCTTTCGCTGGAGTTCGGGAGCTGTTCTTCAGTTCTAGATGCTTCCACATGTGTAATATAGGATAGGTCAGTGTCTTTGTAGAATAGCCAGTGCCGTCTAGCAATTAGCAAATCTGCTTTTTTTTGCTGGCAGTACACTACTTTGCACTAGAGGGTGCTGTGCACTAATATAAAGACACTTTGGCTTACCTTACATATGACTGGTAGCTAAAACTGAAGAGCAGCTCCTGAACTCAACCAGAACTCAGTACTTTTTCTAGGGAAACACATGAAGGGTAGTTTTTAATACATTTAGAAAATTACATTTTACCTAAATGTTTACAGGGAGCTTTGACAGTAGGGTGCAGCCTCACATCATGGCCCTTGTATGCAGACTGTTCTGTCAAAGGTAGTGTGAACTCCTTTCTATCTTCACACATTGGGCCCACGTAACCTCCACCCTTCTGATACGCCACTCCGGCCCTACTGGGAATGTGGCCTATCAGACTGGGTTTGAAGTGGCTCTCGTGAATGGTTGTGAAAATATTGTTTCTGGGGTCGCCATGCATTCTAAAGTTGGTGGTTAATCTAGACCATGCTGGGACCCTTACTACTGGATCCAGTTGTTTGAAGGAGAAGGCGTTGCAGGTTTCTGACTGGAATTCTTTGGTTCGGAGCAGGTCCTTGTGCTCCACCTGTGCTGGTTTGGGCTGCTGTGAAAGGGGCAGTTTGGGTGCCATGACAGGAAGGAAGTGGCTTTTGAAAGTGGATTTCATGGTGTCTCCCCACTGTCGTAAATCAAGGCCAAGCTGCATGTGGGTGGACTTTAGGAAATCTTTCCCTAGCAGTGGAGTAGGGATTAGGGTCTGAAGTGCTGCCATTTATTCCCTGAAAAGAAAATTCCAAATCAAAGAGCATTACAACACGTGTGTCAGTAACTCCACCAGCCCCACCAACTGTGCACAGACAGAGAGGCAGGGCTGGCAGAGTGGCAAAGGTTGCACTGTCACATGATTTGAGTGTAATGGAAAAAGGCAATTTAGTCCCAGCACTTAGGATTCTCCAGACAAGTTCAAAACGAGCTGAAGGTCAGGAAACGGCAGATCTGCAGAAAAACTCAATATTGGAGAAACCCAGAACCAACCAGAATGATCAGAAACGCCATAAAACAGGAAGTTAAAAAGCAAAATGACATCTGAAGCTGCTTACTCTTTCATTTGTACACTGATGATTGCAGCTCTGTTCATGCTAATGCAATCTGTCATTCATAAACAGTATCAGAAAGACTCGTTCCTGGGTGTTCTTTCCATGGAACATGTTATTTCTTTATGAGAGAACCATTGCTATTTACTCAACACAGAGGCTTACAACTGATTCATAGAACCATCAAGGATTCCATACTGTGATTCTTCATATTTGCAATACAAATGTTAATACCTTTAATTTTAATTTTAATTTTAACAGTATCCAAATATAATAATACCTTCAAGACAAATTGGGATTTTGTTTGCAGTTGTATTTTTGTAGTGTATATTATTATTATTATTATTATTATTATTATTATTATTATTATTATTATTATTATTATTATTATTATTATTATTATTCTAAATTTGATATATGTATAGTTTACCAAATGGTGACCACTTCACATATATTATATTATTAATTATTATTATTATTAAATAATAATAATAATAATAATTGTTCATAATATGTGATATTTCTACATACTCTAAAATGAATAAAACCTATTTTAAAAATACAAGTTTTTACAAACTCTATTAATGGGGAAAATTCCAGCCTATGTTGTAAAAGACTTTTCCTACCTTTTTGCTGCCTAACTGGAGTTCAGTTTAAAATGAAATTCCTGGTGCCGGACATTTTTCATAAAGACGATGTAATGAAGGGTCACCATAGTAACAGTGACATCAAACACATACCTTTTAAAGGCGAAGTCACAGAAATTAATCAACAATTTAATTATAGAGTGAATGAGTCCAATATAATTTTTATATGGATATAATAAAACAGAAAGGTAGCCTTACGATCTTGAAACACGAGTCAACCCTTTTTATGCTATAAACAAATAAACTTTTCTTTTTAAGTGATGAGTACAATATAATTCCAGTTATGTTTAGTACTGTACAGCGCACGCGAACATTTTAAAAATACACCATTGATCCCCATGAGGATTTTATTACCCTATGGGTTACAAGAACTGCGAGGGACAGACACGGTGGCAGAAACGTGGGAGTGGGAGTGAAATAATCGCAGGATTGTACCACGGGTGGGCGAGCGAGCCCACGGAGACGAAGGCGTGCTGATTCCTCCTGACTTTGTTTTAATGATGTTTTTATAATATACATTTCCAGAATAGGGTTTGGGAAGCCGGATATCACGGGCGAGGAAACACGCCAGTGTGTATCTGGATTTCTTGATATTGTTTTTGTTTTGTTCACTTGTTTATTCGTAGCTATATTATTACAAATACTTGCAGTGTTAAGTAGTTGGGTATGTATTATTTGCTTATGTTTTAGATCTGGGTGGGATATGTGTACAGTGGTAATCTCGTGGATATGGTGACACTTGATGTCCAGAAATCAGCAGTCTAGTTTGTGCTTGTTCTCCTGTGTGCATTAAATAAATTCAATTTTTAAAAAGTTTTCTTCAAGCCTGTCTCGTAGTGTCTTGGTACGGTACCCACCTACCTGGTGGTCATGTTGGTTATTGCACACTTGCTAGGACAGGGAGCTACTTCAGCTAATACACGATCAGCAGCAGTGTTGGCGGTACCTGCATTACTTCATGACAACAATCTGCATAGAATATTCTATCAAATGTATTATTACATTCATTTTCTTTACATACTATGCAGTCAATACACGTACTGTATACAGTCAATACAATAATGTTAAAACACACACATCGATGACTCACAGAGTGCCAGATGACACACACACACACACACACGTGTGTGTTTGTGTGTGTGTCAGTCATCTGGCACTCTGTGAGTCATCGATGTAAACGGTAACGCTTCCCGATTTAAAGTGTAAAGTCGGTGTTTCGGAAGGTTGTTGCCATGATCGAGGTTTGCTCGTATTATATCGGGTTCCATTCAAAACAGGCTTGTTTAAGCTCAGATAGTGGTAATATTAACGCCAAGAAAGCTTCGTTCCCCTAGCCCCGCCATTCTTTTTAGTGTAATTTTGTTTTTTTAACCGTACCAGTATTTTTGGGAACGCGTTGGTCAAACCATGGCGGGCTCAGTAAAGGGGTTAGTTAATGTACTGGAATCTTACAAGGGGCGAGATAAGGTGGTGAGTATGAGCCTTTTAAACTATGAAACGAGCAATTCAAAGTGTCTGCTGTGATTATATGAACTGGTTCTTACTTATTTCAGTAAATACTGCATAAGGCGACCATATGACTGCATAAGGTGACCATATGGCTCCCGTTGAGCGGGACAGTTGGAATAGTTCAAGCTTCTCTTCTCGGAACCCAGTGCATTCTGGTATGTTTTACCTGGCTCAGGTACCATTCTTACCTTTAAAGCAGGACTACGCTTACCAGAATGCATTGGGTTGTGAGTTGAAAAGCCTGAACTATCCCAAACTGTCCCGCTAAACACGAAGCCATATGATATGGTCACCTGAACACTGCAGACAGTACTGAACTAATGCAGTACGGGTCCTCAGCTGTGTTATGTACTGTATAATCACAGTACAGTGACAGGAATAACGGTGATGCGGGCTGTGTTGGTCCCTACTTTCAAGATGATAATGTACCGCTGGTTCAGGATCATGGGAGCCACTTCAGGCGTATTCCATGGCCACCACAATCCCTGGATCTCAATCCAATTGAGCTTGTTTGGGATGACTGAAAGGATTTCTAGCCCCTTGACTCTCCTTCCAAGCACCTTGCTGTGTCAAGGCTGTGATCAAGGCAAACTGTAGCCCTAATATGTACAGGCCCTAATAAAGGGTCCAGGCAGGGCATGTTTAACCAGTGTAGATCTGCAGCCCTTAATGCATGGTACTATGAATGCTTTGCCAAAAATGTTGACCTTGTTTTTTTCCCTAGCAGTTTAAGTCTGTGTTAAATAAGCTTGAGTTGTAACATTGCTTTCATTCTTGTGCAGATTTGTTGCCCTCTTATCTCTGCAGGTTAGAAAACTCTGCTATGGCTGTCAGCTTGCTGGTGGGGTTTTGTACCAGAAGGCATCAGGGAGATCTGAACTTGGAAAAAGCCTTTGTGTTTTCAGCACAGCTGAGTCAGTGTCGCGCGGTGCTCTGGCTATTTGATGACCTCTCCATGTACGCTTACTCACGAGACATACAGCCTGGGAGCCAAGGTGAGATAGAGCAGCTATCCAGGTATAAACTCTAAAATCAGACACGGGACATTGAAATATGGAGAAATGTCTTCAAACCTACTCCACAACAGAGACGCTCAAAATGATTGCAAACAAGGTACGATATAAGGGAAAGGAACAAATTATCACTGGCCTCATTCTGATTAAGATCAAATGTTTAGGTGTCAACTATACAGGGGATTTACAGTCATCTGTTCAATGTGTCCTGTCTTCTCCAGTCAGTCAGTTGGGTTTGGTTGCCCCTCAGGATGAAGACTGTGCCCTGCGTTGCCATGCCCAGGTCATCAGCATACAGTGTGGCAAGTGGTGGACTCTGAGCACAGCATTGTGGGGGATCTCTCTGCTACTGGGTATAATGAGGTCAGCAAGACTTTGGAGATGCAACCATCAGTTGATTCTTGATCGCCACCGCTTGTAGGTTGCGAGCCTCAATTAAACCCCCTGGGACCTTATTTGGAACCTGTTTTCTGTGGAAATGCAGTAACTCTTATCGTTCTATACAGCAGTGTGCCAATGTATTAGAACACCCCATTGCTTCTGTTTTGATTTGTTGTGCACATTAATTCAAACCACTGGACTGAAAATTGTCAAAATAGGCACATTTGTGATTGTGTAATTTAATTGATAACTTTAATAGGCCACACATGTAATTAATTTAAAATAGTAAGAGAAAAGAAACACATAGACACAAATGGTAAAATGCATGAGACTTTTTAGAAGTCGTTTAAGATGCTTAATTAAAGCACAAAGTGGTCTAACATTTTCACCCATGAGTGCCTATTGTTTCTATATCACTGATTAGTGACCGCAAATTGAAATTCTTACACCCAGAGTTTTTCATGCAGGTAGGTATATAAAGGATATAAATTGCAAATCTTGAGGTGTTCTAATAAATTTGCACACTAGTGTGCCTTAGTGTGTCATATTTTTATTCTTTTGCAGGTGTCTGCGAGCAATCGTGCTGTTTAAGAGAAGACTGAAACAACGGGAGAGAGACAGGTGTGTGGGAAGCAGGTAGAAAGATCTATGTTTCTCTGTAGTTGTGTTTACACTTTTACAGTATTGTGCAATACAGAAATGTTCTGTGATTGTTTGATCTCTCTTTATTTCCTGCGATACAGAAATGTCCTGTGATTCTGTTTGATCTCTCTTTATTTCCATTGAGACCCGTAATGGAATGGAGAACCAGCAGCAGCTGTGTTCTGAAGTCTTCAGCATCCTCAGCAGCATGGCAGACTTTGCAAATGCCATCAGTTGGATGCCCCCAGGATTCCTCTGGGCAGAGAAGTTCCCTGATTGGCTGGTTGGACTGTTAGGTACCACCTCCTCACTGATTGGTCTATACCAGATGTGTGCTGCAGAGAGCAGAGGAAGTGTTTAAAGTTATAGGAAGGCTTTAAAAACACTTCCATACCTCCCTTTAGAGCTGGTATCTGTCTTCTGTGACCTTGACTTGGAGGTCAGAGGCTTTCCACAGGAGGAACTGACAAACAGAATACATCACTGATATGAACATCTCATTTATACAGTAGTGTGCAAGTGTATTAGACCACCCCATTGATTCTGTAGTTTTAATTTGTTGTGCATATGAAATCAAACCACTATAACTGAAAATCTCAAAGTTGTAATAGGCAAATTAGTGATTGTCTAATTTAATTGGAGACTGTAATAGGCCACACATGCTGTTTATTTGAAATAGTAAGAGAAAAAGAACACATAGCCTTAAGTGGTAAAATGCTTGAGACTTTTTAGAAGTTTTTTAAGATGCTTAAAGCACAAGTAGTCTAATATTTTCACCTAACCGCCTGTTGTTTCTATATCACTGATTACAGACCAGCAATTGAAATTCTCACACTCAGAGGTTTTCATGTTTGTGTTCTGGGAGCAGCGGCATGTAAACAAACTGAATGAAAACAATTATCTAGAACACACGTAGTAGGTTGTTAAGTAAAATCTTTGGAAATTATAGATAATATAAATAATGCCTTTAAAAAAATAGTCACTGAATGAGGGCTATACCACTGCAATGCAATTCTCATATAACACATGCATTGAAGAAACAGGGCTTCTCACGGGATGCCCACTATTTAATGACGTTGTATTCTGCAGATCATTTGTTTTTGTCAGATTCAAAATGACCAATCCAGGAAGATGAGCAAACAAGAATGTGTAACGAAAGAAATAACAGTAAAATGCTCTTTGTGTGGTTCCTGAACTGTGTGGTTTACGATTGAAATTCCAAGTTTACACTGATGAATGCACTGGCCAAAACGTTTTGTCTACTTGATGTTTCTTAGCAATGGAATTCATGGAATTCTAACACAAAATGGTATCTGTTGTACAAGGTTTTACATTTTTTCTGCATTTCAAAATAAAAATGTTAAAAATAAATAAATAAATAAATAAAACATAGAAAGTTCAGCAGCACAATGATACGGGGAGCAGTGAAAAATGCAGAAAAGGCTAAACAGATTGACCAGTTAAGGAGGTGATGTGAAAATATTTATGGTATCTTACATGATTATATGTTTAATAAATAATATTGTGTTTACCTTCCTGGATCTTGTCTAGTTTTTTATTGTATCTTGGTGGTGCCACCAGTCAAATGAATCCCATTTGTGCCTTGCTTTGTGAAACTTGACTAGGGCATTCTGTAGTAAGTTAGGTTTTTTTTTTTTTTTTTTTAAGACTATGGGAGTTATGCAGACATCTATACGTATGTCTATAAAAAAAGAAAGCTGAGGAAAGATTCACTTTTTTTGTTTAATTTTATAATCTGTTCTAGTGTATAAAAATACATGATAAACATGTTATTTTTTATAGGAGCAAGACTCAACGTTATTGAATGTGGTTTACTTGTGTTTTTCTTCCTATTTAACGTGTAAATCTTTATTTAACTACTAATGTAAGTACAGCAGAGCAGTTGCTGAATCAGTGAACTGTAGCGATTGATGAATCGGGGATGGATTGATGGAGACTGAGCGTGACTGAGACAAGTGACGCATGCGATTGGTCACGTCACGACCGAAGATGGCAGAGGTTTGGAGCAAGGAAGAAATACTTACAAGTCGTGTAACAATGTAGCGAGTGTTGCAGTTAAGTAATGTTATAAACATTTGTAACTTTACAATGTAAACGGTGTTGTGTTTACATTTGTGAAAATTGTAGGTGTCAAACGTATTAAATTGGAAATACTTTTTTTTTTTGAAAGTTTATATAGCGATAAACATGACCGACTGAGCAGGTTTAAAGTTCATAGTATACGTGACATTTAAAATGGGTTGACTTTTCAGAAATAATCACTGTTGGCGATTAAGAGAAAGCAGACTACATTGGACGAGCACCAGTCATTTCATTTGGTGGCTATATATATATATATATATAATATATATATATATATATATATATATATATATATATATATATATATAAAGTTTGCTAAAAGTAAGAGTATATTTATAGGATGATTTAAAGTTACGTTAATTAGTCATGTTCATCAATGCATGCCTGATTTCTTGCTGACACGAAACAATGTTTATACCTGTACACAGATAGCTAGAATTAAAGTATATTATTAGTCCAGGCATTGCTGTATGTTTCATTGTAATTGAGTATGTTATCATTATGATCTGTAAGCCAGATGCATGGCCCGGCAGAAGTTCTATCACAAGCTATTGTTTTTGTTGAAAGTAAATTCAGATAGTATCAGGGCTTTCTAATTAAGTTAATGCAAGTCATTTTTAGACTCTATTGCATTGCAGTTTCAGCTAGTGGCCCTATCTGAGATATGCTCGAGTCTTAATTTCTGTTCCTGAGTTTTTACTTGTTAAGTATTTGTCATATGTTTTGTATTGAATATTTTTTTGATGTGTATGCAGAATAGATGTAACAGCTCAATTACATTAGTGTGCTCTCCTCCTAGTATATAGGAGTGCGTGAGTAACAGGGCAGGGTAATGTAACTTGACTAAGACGGATAAGATTGCAACACCAGCCATGTCTTTGAAACTCTGGAATTAGTTCCATAGTTTAACTTCTGGTTATTTCACTTAAGCAGCTTATATTCCTTTTTAATGTTTCTTTTTTTTTTTTTTTTTTTTTTCCTGAGTCTGTTTTTATGACTAAAATACTGTTGAATAAATTAATGTAACAACTGTCTAGAACAGTTTCAGGAATATCAAACTTTATTTTATTCATAAAAACAGACTTTGAAAGAAGAAACATGCTTTTAAATAATTCATGAATTAAAACTGGATAGAGTGTGGTATCTCCAATGTGTCAGACTGGCTCAGTGTATGTGTTATGTGTAGGTGTAATTTAGCTTATATATATATCACACACACACAGTACTGTGCAAAAGTTTTAGGCAGGTGTGAAAAAATGCTGTAAAGTAAGAATGCTTTCAAACACAGAGATGTTAATAGTTTATATTTATCAATTAACAAAATGCAAAGTGAGTGAACAGAAGAAAAATCTACATCAAATCCATATTTGGTGTGACCACCCTTTGCCTTCAAAACAGCATCAATTCTTCTAGGTACATTTGCACACAGTTTGTGAAGGAACTCGACGGGTTGGTTGGCCCAAACATCTTGGAGAACTAACCACAGTTCTTCTGTGGATTTAGGTAGCCTTTGTTGGTTCTCTCTCTACATGTAATCCCAGACAGACTCGTTTAGATCAGGGCTCTGTGGGGGCCATACCTTCACTTCCAGGACTCCTTGTTCTTCTTTACGCTGAAGATAGTTCTTAATGACTTACGCTGTATGTTTGGGGTCGTTGTCATACTGCAGAATAAATTTGGGGCCAATCAGATGCCTCCCTGATGGTATAGCATGATGGATAAGTATCTGCCTGTACTCAACATTGAGGAGACCATTAATTCTGGCCAAATCCCCAACTCCTTTTGCAGAAATGCAGCCCCAAATTGCAAGGAACCTCCACCATGCTTCACTGTTTCCTGCAGACACTCATTCGTGTACCGCTCTCCAGCCCTTCAGCAAACAAACTACCTTCTGCTACAGACAAATATTTCAAATTTTGACTCTTCAGTCCAGAGCACCTGCTGACATTTTTCTGCACCCCAGTTCCTGTGTTTTCATGCATAGTTGAGTCGCTTGGCCTTGTTTCCACGTCGGAGGTATGGCTTTTTGGCCGCAAGTCTTCCATGAAGGCCACTTCTGACCAGACTTCTCCAGACAGTGGATGGGTGTACCAGGGTCCCACTGTTTTCTGCCAATTCTAAGCTGATGGCACTGCTGGACATCTTCCGATTGTGAAGGGAAGTAAGCATGATGTGTCTTTCATCTGCTGCAGTAAGTTTTCTTGGCCGACCACTGCGTCTACGGTCCTCAACGTTGCCTGTTTCTTTGTGCTTCTTCAAAAGAGCTTGGACAGCACATCTGGAAACCCCTGTCTGCCTTGAAATTTCTGCCTGGGAGAGACCTTGCTGATGCAGTATAACTACCTTGTGTCTTGTTGCTGTGCTCAGTCTTGCCATGGTGTATGACTTTTGACAGTAAACTGTCTTCAGCAACCTCACCTTGTTAGCTGCGTTTGGCTGTTCCTCACCCAGTTTTATTCCTCATACACAGCTGTTTCTGTTTCAGTTAATGATTGTGTTTCAACCTACGTATTGAATTGATGATCATTAGCACCTGTTTGGTATAATTGTTTAATCATATACCTGACTATATGCCTACAAAATCCCTGACTTTGTGCAAGTGTACCTAGAAGAATTCATGCTGTTTTGAAGGCAAAGGGCGGTCACATCAAATATGGATTTGATTTAGATTTTTCTTCTGTTCACTCACTTTGCATTTTGTTAATTGATAAATATAATCTATTAACATCTCTGTGTTTGAAAGCATTCTTACTTTACAGCATTTTTTCACACCTGCCTAAAACTTTTGCACAGTACTGTATGTGTGTGTGTGTGTGTGTGTATATATATGTGTGTTTGTATATATATATATATACACACAGCTCTGGAAAAAATTAAGAGACCACTGCAAAATGTAACAATGTAATACATTTTTTCCAGAGCTGTGTATGTATGTGTATGTGTGTGTGTATATGTGTGTGTGTGTGTGTGTGTGTGTGTGTGTGTAGATATATATATATATATATATATATATATATATATATATATATATATATATATATATATATATATATGACACACACACACACACACACATACATTTTGGTCAGTATCTTGGAGACATCCCACCCAACACCAAAACACAATCCTCCTGTGTGTCATAACCTCACAGCTGTTTGAAATGTTCTGCCCATAGACTCCCACAGTGTTAGGACCCTTGTGAATGGAAGCGTGTGATGGATCTTCACTTGGATGGCTTCCTTGCACAGGGCATTGTAGCCCCAGACACCATGGTGGACGAGTATCAATGTGAAATAATAGCCGGTCGCAACCTGGGGCTAGGAAGCCAACCCCCGGAAGAGGAAGCCAGAACTGATGAAACAGGCTCCCCCCTCCCTGAAACTTCACCCCCAGCAGCAGAGGAGAGCTCTGCACGCAGCTTGCGCAATAACCTGTGTAACCCGGCCGGGGATGCAGAAGAATCAGACTCCTTCAGTCTCATTGAGCCCCCTCCTTTGGACTGGAGTGAGTCTGGAAGCCTGGATTCCTCCACTGACAGTGTGGGCTGCTCTGTCCTTGAGGCAGACAGGGGTGGCATCTCCCTTAAGGCTGAAATGGATTTACTGCCAGATCAATTTAGCCAGCTGGAGCCACTCCCGGACCTTGGGTTGGACCTGTCTGGCACTGTGGCCACAGATCTCCACAGAGGCGGATTACAGCAGAGCAATGATGAACAAGAGGACAGGTTGGCAGGCTGTGAAGAGGAATTGGATACTAGTGGGGATTATAAGCTAGAAGATGAAGACCACAGCCAGATCCAGGTGCTTCTAGCCAGGCTCCAAACATACAGCCAGCCCCCAGCGACTCGTTCCCTCTCCCACTTCCCCAGCGTGGGGGAACGGGTCGACTCTGCTGTAGAGGACTTGGTTTCAAGCGTAGCGCTGAGCGGGAGGCTTGAAGCAAGAGACTGCAATCCACAGAGAGACAGGAACAGCGGGCTGCTCTTCTCTGAGGCAAACCAGAGAGACCTGTTGAACCTCTTGGATGATGGTGGGCTGGAGGAGGAGAGAGTGGCGAGAGAGGAGCGAGCCCCTCCTCCAGCACAGTACAAGGCACAGGGCAGCGAGGTGGACTCTGTGGTGAGCATCACTTATGGCGAGGCGGATGGGGGATTTGGAGAGAGGCATGAAAAGAACTCTCTTGGGCATGGCCAACCGGCTGGAGCAGAGGTCAGCATGTACCCCTGCAGCCCTGAGGAACTGCTGGAGCCAGTTTGGATGAAAACGGGCAACTCCTCGATGCCAGAGGAAGAGCAGCAGCAGCAGCAAGCACAGGCTGAGGAGACTGTGAGTGTCTCTCCTTTTCAGTGCATGATAACGAGAGGCAGTCCAAACCTATGGGAAATTTGAAGTAGCTATCTGGGGAGTGTTTTGCAGTGCATCTTATGTGTTTAGTATTTGTATTAAAAATGGCTTAGAAAAATGTAAATCAAGTAAATATAATCATATCAAAAAATGTATGGGTTAAGAACTTCCAATTTAATATGTCAACCATTTTTGTAGGTAAAATCTTTAGAAACGGACATAACTCCCATCTTGACCGAATTGACTCCTGCTTTTTGGAAGGCGACAAAACATCTGTTAATTTAACAAAACTAGGACCGAACAGCTAAATTACATATTTTGGGTCACTTTAGCAGTCTTTTTATAATGATTGTGAAGTAGCTGCAAACATATTGTGAATCTGTGGAACATTGTGAATTCCGTGGGAGCCTGCAAATTCCGCGATTTCCAAGGAATCCTGGTATCCAGATTTGGATTGCCTCTAGTGATAACCAGCACAGTAATGTTGTATCAGAAAAATTAGCTTTACCAGAGTTCCCCTGCAAAACTCTGCAGCAGTTTGATGTAAGAAATCCCACATTTGTTCTGTGTGGTATTTCTTGCTGATGTGTTTATTATTGCCACTGGCGGCAGAGTGTTGCAGGGGAACAGGTTAATGCAGGTGTGGCCAGCTCTGGTCGTGGAGAGCCGTAGAGTCTTCTGGTTTTCGTTCCACCTGAGTTCTCAATGACTTAATTGAACCCATTATTTTCTTAATTGGTCATTAGCCATTGATGGTGTAAAAAAAACTTAAAAAAAAAAAACTGCAGGATTGCGGCTCTCCAGGACCAGGTTTGGCCACCGCTGGGTTAAAGGTTACACTCTGAGAAACTTTGAGAAAATACATGTTTGATTGAGGGCACTGGTTGCTTCTGTGCTTTTAAAACTAAATTTGATTCAGAGCTGCTCTACACAAGTAGAATTCATTGAGATAGCTGTGGTATTTCAGACCAGAGTACTTACCTACAAATATTTTGTAGGTAAGTACTCCTGTTTCCTGTCCAACTTTTTCTTCAACATAGTAACCTTAAACTTCTACGCACTTATTAATAGTATGTTTACCTTTTGATTTCAGAGTAGCAAGAACTGTCCAGCTTACAAGGAAGGTAAGCCAAAATATACTGGGTCTGTTTATGTCTCGCTTACCTTAAGACTGTTTTTCCCTTTATTTGTCCCAGGCAAGATTGGCACTCTGTAGCTTTGAGATGAGCAAAGCTAATGAGACTCGTCACACCAGGGCAGGAATCTATGAGAAGTTATACATGACTTCAAAATGCTCCGTCAGAACTCAAATGGAAAACTTCAGTTGGAGAAGGCACAAGACTAAAAGACTAAGCGTGTGTTCATCTTCACCCCCACCGAGTCAGCGCGGGGGTGGTGGTGGTGGTGAGCTGAGCCTAAAAAAATAATTGGACACGACTAAATTGGGGAGAAAATAAAAAGTAATAATTGGCGACGACCAAATTAAAAAAAAAAATATATATTTTTAGGAGTTTAGAGGTGTATTTAAAAAAATAAGATAACATAAAGCACAGAGACTTGTGCTTGTTGATATATCTGGAGCACTGTTTATCTCCAGAGCCAGAGAGATAAGATTTTTAATTTTATTTTTAGAAATGTTTGGTTACAAACACCACGTGAACATCGTTTCAGATGAAATTATCGGAAATTGTGAGAATCTTGGTTTTACTGGGTTTTTTTTGTTTTGTTTTTACTTTGATAAATAATTTTTTATAATTTAAAATGCTGCCTCCAAGTCATTGGAGGGTGACGTGTGATTACTTCCAAAATTAAATGAGACGGCGTGAGCTTGCTAATCATACAATGTTTACATGTGAAGGTGAGCCCCAAACCTTTGTGTTTGTGGAACACGTATTTGTTTCAATGCATTAAGGGACTTTGGGCTAAAACTGTATTGTGTATTGAATTCAATGAGTTACACACTGTATTCTATAAAGCTGTTCCATCAATAACTTACAGATCATGTTACCAGCATTTTGTTTGACATATTTTGATTTCCTCCTGGCTTTGTTTTGTACACAACAGGTAAAGGTTGTGACCATTCACAGTAATTTGTTTATGTTAAAACAGCACATAACAGTAATAGTATATAGGTCCTAACTGGACACAGTCAATGAAGTTGTTTTAAAATAATTGTTTGTTGTATAATCAATGTTGGGTTTTTTTGCACACTTAATTCTCTTATCAGATTCTTGGCTTAATAGAAATATTAAACCTGCCTAACCTGTAAATGATGTTAGTTATAAAAGTAGAATTATTTGGTTGGGTTAAATAGTCATGATAGTTCCATTCTTGTCAGCTCAAGTTACAGTATGTAAAATGTTTTTAAGTCACTGCGCTGCTCACATTTCCAGATGGTTTGGAGTCTGTCTGAAGATTTTACACAGTCTGCTATTCTGAGTTGCTCTTTGCTCAGTGTTTTTCCCTCTCTCTCTCTGTCTGTCCACAGTGCCTGGTCCCTGTGACCCAGAGGATCTGCTGGATGGAGTGATCTTTGGGGCAAAATATCTGGGCTCCACCCGACTCCTCTCCGTTAAGAACCCCTCTACCAGCACCCGCATGGCACAGGCTCAGGAAGCCGTTGACATGATTAAGGTACCGCACCCTCGAAGTCCCTCTGGTCTGAGAGGCTTTAGGTAGTCCTCTGTTGAAACTTTCAATATTGATTTTGCAAGACTTGGTTCGATTGAAGTTTGAATTATTAGGACCATATTAATTGCCGTATTCCTTTGAATTTAAGATGCCCTCAGCTTGAGGGAAAAATAAAACATCAAGTAAAGATGCATTTACAAAGATGCATCCTCAATTATGCATATAAGAAAAAGGCGTATGGAGACAGTTCCTGATCTGTGCAGGCGGATACTGTTTGTTAGAACAGATTTTGATAAAGAAACGCTGAAATGTAAAGCTTCTCTTCAATAACGCTTCTTTGAAGATGTGCAGTTGGGCAGTCAATCACGTTCCTGTTTGTGCACTCGGGCAGTAGCGTTTTTGTTTGTGCACTCGGGCAGTCAATCATGTTCCTGTCAGTGTACTCGTGCAGTCGGTCGCGGTTTCGTTTGTGTACTCGGGCAGTAGTGTTTTCATTTGTGTACTCGGGCAGTAGTGTTTTCGTTTGTCTTTTCTCGGGCAGTCAATCACTAGAAAGGAAGGGGGGAGAAATCAACAAAAAAACAGAAGGGAGACCGCATCAAAACAAGAACAACAACTCAGGTAAGACAACCATTAAATGTATTTATCTAAATGCTAGAAGTATCAGAAACAAAATTCTAGAACTTGAAGCTACTGCACTAACAGGTAACTATGATGTGATAGGTGTTACTGAAACTTGGTTGTCTGAGAGTGATGGGGACGAATATAATATTTGTGGGTATACACTGTATAGGAAAGACAGGCAGGACAGAAGAGGAGGAGGGGTAGCGCTATACATAAGAAACAGTCTTGAAGCCCAGATGTTAAACCTGGACAAAGAAAATAAAACCGAATCAATATGGGTCAGAATAACGGACAAAAATTCAAAGGGCATAATAATAGGAGCATGCTATAGACCGCCAGATTCAGACGGTGAGCACAATAATCTGTTATACAATGACATTAGAAATGCATGTAGCAAAGGAGAAGCCATACTAATGGGGGATTTCAACTTCCCCCAAATAAAATGGGAAAACCCGATGGGTAGCACGAAGGATGAAATAGAAATGGTGGAAATGAAAAATGACTGCTTCCTAACACAATTTGTCAAGGCACCGACTAGAGGGGAGGCATGCCTTGATTTAGTCTTTTCAAATAGCGAAGATGGAATAACTAAAACAGAGGTCAGAGAACCACTGGGAAACTCAGACCACAACATGGTCTCATTTGAAGTGTTTTTTAAAACCCCAAAAGTAATGACTAAAGCTAAGGTTTACAATTTTAGAAAAGCAAACTATGAAGGTATGAAACAGAGACTAACAGAAGTAGATTGGAGTAAAATAGAGAAAACACCCACAGAAGAAGGATGGTTGTTCTTCAAAAATGTAGTACTAGAGGCGCAAAACAATTACATCCCTAAAGTAGACAAATCTAAATGTAAAACTAAATTGCCAAAATGGTTTAATAGATCAATTAAAAAAAATATTCAGTGAAAAAAGGCACTTTACAGCGCATTAAAAAAGGACCAAAAAGAAAGTACGCAGAAAGAGTCCACAGAACTGCAAACGCAAGTCAAAAAGGAAGTTAGAAAGGCCAAGAGAGAAATAGAAATGAACATTGCTAAGGGAGCTAAAACCAATTCCAAAATGTTTTTCCAATATTACAACAGCAAGCGAACATTCAAAGAGGAGATTAAATGTTTAAGAGATACAAATGGCAAAATCGTAGATGAAGAAAAAAAAATAGCAAATATATTAAATGATTACTTTTCACAAGTTGTTACAAAGGAAGATACTGACAACATGCCCCACATGTCACCCATTTCCTATCCAGTTTTAAATAACTTTAGCATAACTGAGGCAGAAGTGTTAAAGGGACTAGGAGCTCTTAAAATAAACAAATCCCCTGGGCCGGATGAGATCCTCCCAGTAGTACTCAAAGAAATGAAAGAAGTAATTTACAAACCACTAACCAAGATCATGCAGCAGTCTCTTGACACAGGGGTGGTACCGACAGACTGGAAAATTGCAAACGTAATACCGATCCACAAAAAGGGAAACAAAACTGAACCAGGTAACTACAGACCAGTAAGCCTGACTTCTATTATATGCAAACTTATGGAAACTATAATGGAAAATAACCTATATGGTAACAGGGTCCTGGGAGACAGTCAACATGGTTTTAGGAAAGGGAGATCGTGTCTAACTAACTTGCCTGATTTTTTTGAGGATGCAACGTTGATAATGGATAATTGCAAAGCATATGACATGGTTTATTTAGATTTCCAGAAAGCTTTTGACAAAGTCCCGCACAAAAGATTAATTCTCAAACTGAACGCAGTTGGAATTCAAGGAAACACATGTACATGGATTAGGGAGTGGTTAACATGTAGAAAACAGAAAGTACTGATTAGAGGAGAAACCTCAGAATGGAGTGTGGTAACCAGTGGTGTACCACAGGGATCAGTATTAGGTCCTTTGCTATTCCTAATCTACATTAATGATTTAGATTCTGGTATAGTAAGCAAACTTGTTAAATTTGCAGACGACACAAATGTAGGAGGAGTGGCAAACACTGTTGCAGCAGCAAAGGTCATTCAAAATGATCTAGACAAGATTCAGAACTGGGCAGACACATGGCAAATGACATTTAATAGAGAAAAGTGTAAGGTACTGCACGCAGGAAATAAAAATGTACGTTATAAATATCATATGGGAGATATTGAAATTGGAGAAAGAATCTATGAAAAAGACCTAGGAGTTTTTGTTGACTCAGAAATGTGTTCATCTAGACAATGTGGGGAAGCTATAAAAAAGGCTAACACGATGCTCGGATACATTGTGAAAAGTGTTGAATTTAAATCAAGGGAAGTAATGTTAAAACTGTACAATGCACTAGTAAGACCTCATCTTGAATATTGTGTGCAGTTCTGGTCACCTCGCTATAAAAAAGATATTGCTGCTCTAGAAAGAGTGCAAAGAAGAGCGACCAGAATTATTCCAGGCTTAAAAGGCATGTCATATGCAGACAGGCTAAAAGAATTGAATCTGTTCAGTCTTGAACAAAGAAGACTACGTGGCGACCTAATTCAAGCATTCAAAATTCTAAAAGGTATTGACAGTGTCGACCCAAGGGACTTTTTCAGCCTGAAAAAAGAAACAAGGACCAGGGGTCACAAATGGAGATTAGACAAAGGGGCATTCAGAACAGAAAATAGGAGGCACTTTTTTACGCAGAGAATTGTGAGGGTCTGGAATCAACTCCCCAGTAATGTTGTTGAAGCTGACACCCTGGGATCCTTCAAGAAGCTGCTTGATGATATTTTGGGATCAATAAGCTACTAACAACCAAACGAGCAAGATGGGCCGAATGGCCTCCACTCGTTTGTAAACTTTCTTATGTTCTTATGTTTCTGTTTGTGTACTCGGGCAGTAGCGTTTTCGTTTCTTTTCTCTGGCAGTCCTGTTTGTGTGCTCGGGCAGCCGGTCGCGTTCCTGTTTGTGTGCTCGGGCAGCCGGTCGCGTTCCTGTTTGTGTGCTCGGGCAGCCGGTCGCGTTCCTGTTTGTGTGCTCGGGCAGCCGGTCGCGTTCCTGTTTGTGTGCTCGGGCAGCCGGTCGCGTTCCTGTTTGTGTGCTCGGGCAGCCGGTCGCGTTCCTGTTTGTGTGCTCGGGCAGCCGGTCGCGTTCCTGTTTGTGTGCTCGGGCAGCCGGTCGCGTTCCTGTTTGTGTGCTCGGGCAGCCGGTCGCGTTCCTGTTTGTGTGCTCGGGCAGCCGATCGCGTTCCTGTTTGTGTACTCGGGCAGTAGCGTTTTTGTTTCTTTTCTCTGGCAGTCAATCACGTTCCTGTTTGTGTACTTGGGCAGTCAGTCACGTTCCTGTTTGTGTACTCGGGCAGTCGATCACGTTCCTGTTTGTGTACTAGGGCAGTAGCGTTTTTGTTTTGTCTTTTCTTGGGCAGTCGGTCACGTTCCTGTTTGTGTACTCGGGCAGCCAATCACGTTCCTGTTTGTGTACTTGGGCAATCATGTCTTTTATTTGTACATGCATCACTATACTCGAATTGATGGTGCAGGCTATTTGTGAGAAGAAAACATTGGTTTAAAAAGTGCGTCTTCATTTGGAAGGAATACAGTAAATTAATATCGTACGTAATTCATGGTTTTTCAACCCAGTAAGCAGCTTATCTGGAGCGCTGACTAAAACATTAATATGGATGAGACTACATGCACACAACATTATGTGTTTATAAATAAACTTACACTAGCTAACCGCTACTTTGAAATGCACATCTCTGATAATGGTTAAGGAAAAAAATGTAAACATTTAACACCTGAAGAACATTTAAACTCTAAACTGTTGTCCTCCTGCTGGGTCTCTGTGAGACTGATTTGGGGTGTTTTGAATTCCTAGGCTCCTGAGGGAGAGTCCCAGCCGATGACAGAGGTGGATCTCTTCATTTCCACCAAGAGGATCAAGGTGCTCAGCGCGGATACGCAGGTAAAGATCGCTGGGCAAAACAGCCCTGGCAATAGCTGTTAGAAAAGCCACTGGGAAGTGAAATTCTATACCTGTGTAGGAGCATAACAAAACAAAACGTTCCTCACTATACATAACACTTACCTTGCAAGTTGGGCCAGTGTTAGGAAAGTGTGAAGCGTTTTCGAGTGAGGTACAGTACCTGCTTCTGTATCCCCCGGTTCTGACCCGCTTGCCACATCTGAAGCAGCACTTTTGTTGATCCTGTTTTTTGTGTTAATCCCACACAAAACTTGCCATTTTAGAAACTGTCTCGCAAATTCTGGGAAGGTGGTAAATCGGTGGGAGGCAAAACACACTGTGACTGCAAAGTCAATACTATACAGATCTCGATCTGAGAAGCATGAACCCTTTCCGGTCCATTTATTCAGCGCCTGTCAGGCACGTCGGGTCCAATTTATTTTCACACGCGTTGTTTATTTTACACTCGCTGTTTAAATTTTTTTTTCCCCAAGTAAAACTACAAAGACATCAGTACTGCATCTCCACCCAAGCTCCACCCCTTGTTCGCTGTATTTTTCACATACCTCTTTATAGACGTGCATACTGATAAGTCCTCTCCTGATTACTCGTTTTATCACCAAACTCCTCAATAATGCAATCCAAGTCATTATTGTATTACTATAACATCTCAAAGAGCTCTGCAAACGTCTGCTATTCTTTGAGCTCTGGATGCAGAAGCAGCTACCTCCTTTGTTTATGTCTGCTTGTCTCTGTATGGCTCAGCTTCCAAGGTTATTGCTCACACGCCCCTTTCTTTTCGGTTTCATTCGGCTCCTATTGGTCTCTTTCAACCATTAAATGGTTTTCTCAGCTTTTTCTGGAGAAAAAAAACAACTAGAGACCTGTGCTTTACGTCTTTTTGATGATGTCGGACAAGGTCCGATATTGGACTGGAAAAGGACAGTCGTAATGTCGGACCTGGTCCGACGATGAACCGCAAAGGATTAACTATATATGTAATAAGAAATAAAGATTAGTTGATCCACGTTGAGCTGTTTAACAGATGAACTATGAGCTCTAAAGCCTGTGTCAAGAGTGCAATAGTGAACATGTGCTGTTTCTCCGGGCTCAGGAGGCCATGATGGACCACTCTTTGCAGTCGATCTCTTACATTGCCGATATCGGCAGCATCCTGGTCCTGATGGCTCGCAGGAAGCTGCCAGGCCGGCGCGCTGCAGAGGGAGATGGGGAGAGGGAAGCATCCTGCTCACCAGCCCAGAAGAAGTGCTGCATGATCTGCCACGCGTTCCACTCCGAGGACGTGAGTACCGGTTTTAAAATGAAACTGCATCTCTGCTGTAATACGTATTTCTTGTACATGTGCATGTGCAAAAATGAAGGATGTGTGTGAAACCTTCGGCCTGTTGTTTTCTGAGAGTCCTTCCCTCTGATTTTGGCTCATCTCTGGCAGGCTCAGCTCATGGCTCAGGCAATTGGCCAGGCGTTCAGCGTTGCCTATCAGCAGTTCCTGCAGGTGAACGGCATCAAGCCCAGCGAGCTGCAGCCTAGCGAGTACAGCGACTACCTGGGGACTCAGGAGCTCTACAACGGGGACCTGGTGCACTTCTCCCGCTCTGAGAACATCCGCCAGGTGAGGCCACTCCACCCCGCAGTACCAGGCACCACATAGGGGCTGAAAGCACTCTGAATGAGAGCGAGCATGGTCCCCAGTGTGCCACTGGCTCTGCCCTCCCCACAGGACCTGTTTCCACACTCCATTCTACAGCAGTATTTACTGTTTACTGATGTGGCGGTGTCTGTCACTGACTTTCTAGTTTAACAGTTCTTTAATGATGGATTAAATCAAGTTTCAAATACATAGTGAATGGTTCCATGCAGGTTTAAGCATGTATACAATGTTTCATTTAATCCATTAAAACACAGTTTTGTGACTAGGTCCCAATGTGAAAGAGTGCCGACTGTCAACCCTAAATGTAATGGTGTGTAGTATTAAGCTCTTTCCCCGCGCCCTGGCCCGGAAGCATTGTGCTGTATGTAACCCCTCCCTCCCTGTGCCTCTGTCCTGCAGGTGTGCATTGAGAAAACTCGTGGGGAGATCCTAGGCCTGGCCATCGTGGAGTCTGGGTGGGGTTCCATACTGCCCACAGTGGTAGTAGCTAACCTCCTCCACGGGGGGGCAGCAGAGCGCTGTGGGGAGCTCAGTATCGGGGACCGAGTTATGTCTGTCAACGGCACTAGCCTGGTGGGGCTGCCCATCACCACCTGCCAGAGCATCATCAGGGTGAGTTTACCCCAGCACTGCCTCTGTCAGCATAGCCACTCGAAGTGACTGGAAGCGTTAAGCTTACCATTACCCTGCTGAAATAACAGGTGCAATCCAACACATGCATGTACATGTTATTATACATAGCAATATATATTGACATTGAGAACTGTTACTTACATTGTTAAAAAGCTAGAAGACTTTTTTCTTGGATTCTGCATAGGCTGTGCTACTGGGTAGCGAGCAACAGGGGGCTACAAACAGGGCACCAGGGGGGTTAATCGATCAACGAAGGTTTAATTGAAGTTGGTAAAATAAAAGCCATGGCGGTCAGTAGTTGATTCATTCAAGCAAATGTGTTTTGCTGTGAAAGTATAATACTAGATTTTTTTAATGACTTCAACGGTGTTAATTGGTAAAACATTTAAACTTAAAGAATAAAACTGTTTAATATTTAAACTTGCTTGTTACCCATCATAACAAGTCTTCCAGTATGTGTTGTAAAATGTGTAGCCCAGCGCTGTTTAACCTTTTTGGCTGAGAAATCACATCGATGGCCAGAAACAAAACAAGAATTTACAAAGGAAAAACATTTGTTTTAACTGGACCTCCCGTCGCTTCTGTGTTCTTTGCTCTTTAAACCGGTTACATGGTTAAAATATTGTTTTTGGACTTTGACTTTCTTCTAACAAAAACTACCTGCCTTGTCATTGCGAGCCATAATGTGGAGCACACTGACCATGGCTCAAGGGCGTCCCGCTGTGAACTGTAACACCCCGAGCGGGGCTCTTACAGGGGTAGAGGTCTAGTAAAGAACACCCCGAGCGGGGCTCTTACAGGGGTAGAGGTCTAGTAAAGAACACTCCGAGCGGAGCTCTTACAGGGGTAGAGGTCTAGTAAAGAACACTCCGAGCGGAGCTCTTACAGGGGTAGAGGTCTAGTAAAGACAGTGAAATCCAGTTAGCAGTAGAGAATTCGCATGCATAGTGTTGTACTGCCAGATAGTATAGATACAGTTAACCCAAGACACGACTTCAAATTTAGCACAGAGAGAACAAGAAGAGAGCATAAGTGGAAGCTGAGTAAAAATAAGTTTAGAACACTTTTTTAAACAGAGTGTTATAAATTTATGGAATAGCCTACTAGACAAAGTACGATATAGAACACTGGGAACATAAAGGTTCTGTACTTTTTCAATTATGTCCCCCAGAAGGGGAGAATGGTGTGCTAACAAGGGGCAAACCTTGATGGGCTGAATGGCCTTTTCTCATTCCCAAACTTTTGTTGTGTTCTTATGAGTCGGTCCTTTTAGCTCGATTGACACTGGGGTACATGTACGTACTCCTCTGGCTTCCAAGCTATCGGAGACAGTGGTTTTCTAGGGGCATTGCAGAACATAGCTTGAAAACTAAACTATAAAGTGTTGGCTAGATCTGGGTTTAGCATGCTTAGTGAGTGCAAATAAAATCCTAGTTTAGTGTCAAATAGAACATGCTTGTGGAAGCATTGCAACATTTTAATACTAGTTTGTGTTTATATTTACATGCGTAGTAAAGGCAAAAAAAACCAACCGATATTCAAAGAGGAATCCGAGACAGTGACCACCCCCAACAAAACATGCACGACTCTCACAGGGTCAATAGCAATACAGAAAATGAACAGAGTTTGCTTTAAAAAAAAAATGCAGTGCGGAATAGGCAGTGGGATGTGTGTGTGGGTTTTTATTTTTAATATAAAAGATTCAGTTGTATTGTAAAAGATGTTTAAATATGTTGGAATTTATTTATTTTTAAGGATCTGAAGAACCAGACAGAGGTGAAGCTCAGCATTGTGCACTGCCCCCCTGTTACCATGGCGATCATCAAACGGCCGGACCCCAAGTACCAATTGGGTTTCAGTGTCGAGGATGGAATTGTGAGTCAGCCTGGGGTGAAAGAGTCACCTCTCCCACTCTCTGACCACCTTCTTTCTGCAGTCCTGTGAAGTACATGATGGTGTTTCTGCACCATGCTCTGGAAACATCTGCTTATAAATCTGTTTTTCACTGTCTGCCAACTAGAGAGAAATAGTTTAGTTTCTTGTAGTATTTCTGCATGTGTTACAATGTGAGTGTTTTACAGTATACGTTGATACGTCATATGTAGGGAGTCTCTTACTGTTATAACAGATTTCATCTTGTGCAAAAGCTTCTCAAACTGCAAAATGATGTCTATAGTATTAAGACACCCTACACAAAACACGAACTCTATAAAACGCTAAAGTGGAAAATTATTATGTCATTGCCGACCATGACTGGGGGTTCCTAGGGGGTGGTACACAACTGGTTGAGCGCCGCCCAGGTAGGGAGGGCTTATGTCAGCAAGGCAATAATAACTGGGCATTCCACATTGGGGAGAAAACCGGGGTAAAAAAAAATGGAACATTGTACTACTTTTACTTTAGAACGCTGCTGTATTTTCTGTGGATCTGCAGCTCTGGCCAAAAGTTTTGCATCACCTAGAATTTTAGGATTGAGACCAATTTAAAAAAAACAAAACAAAAAAAACTATCAAAACATAGGTACATAATTTAGTTTTTTTTTTTTTATTTAACTTCGTGTAATCAAAGAAAAGCCAAAATGATAACACAAGTGTCTACCGGAAGTAAATAGTATTTACAGTAACAGTATTTCATGTTAAAATTCGGAATGTCAGATTTTTCTATTTGTCATTTTTTGTTAATGATATGGAAAACTACAAAGCGGTATGTAATTTAATGTTAATGTAACATTATTCAGCAGGTTTCATTCGACTTTATGAAGCAAAACTTGTTAATTTTATAGCGATGCAAAACTTTTGGCCACAGCTATATACACAGGATGAGATGTGCTGGAGAGAGAAATCCATTTGGTTCAATATACATGATTTATAATTACTGAAAAATACATCTAATGGAGCCTGTTTTTTTCCTTAAGGTCAAATACCTAGAAGGCTTCTCCTGACCCTCTGCTCTCTCCCCAGATCTGCAGTCTGATGCGGGGTGGCATTGCGGAGCGAGGCGGGATTCGTGTGGGGCATCGCATTATTGAGATCAACGAGCAGAGCGTGGTTGCCACACCGCACGAGAAAATCATCCATATCCTGACCCATGCTGTGGGAGAGGTGAGTAATCCTGCAATCCTCACTGGGGTTAACAGTCAAAATTGAAATCAAACTGATCTCGATCTGCAGCTGATGGAAATAAGCGAGTCAATCCTAGGGGCAGATGGGAACATAGTATCAACTCTGGTGCATCTTACCTTTGCCCGACACGTGTAACCCTGGCCTCTGTCTCTGTTCCAGATCCACTTGAAGACCATGCCAGCCTCTACCTACCGCCTCCTCACAGGTCAGGAGCAGCCTCTGTTTCTGTGAAGGCCCCCAGAAGCTGATGCAGGCGTAGGGAGCAACACAGCCCAGAGGGAAGAGCCCAACACTGGCATGAATTCTCACCTATGTCCCCTGCACATTCAAGCAGGGTACTCCATTGTGCCTTCTGCTGTAACCTCATCACGTTAAGTGCTGGCTGTTAGGCTGCGGGATATTGCATGGGAATATCCTCATTTATTTCATGCACTGAACTTGTCTTTGCATCTTTTTTTTCTGTCTATTCCTCCAAAGGCACCAGACTGTGAACCTGCCAGCAGTACTTGTTGAGAGATGTATGGAGCTCATCCATGCTGTAGTATTGCACTCTCTTCATGCTATTAAAGGAATTATTAATCGATCCTACACATTCTGCTAAACTGTCGGTGGTACTCAATCTGGTTTCCAGAAGCAATGTCCAATTCAAACTTCTTATGTGTAATATTTGAGAATGTACACCAATGTCAAATGTTTCTATTTCTTTAGGTTTAAACACTTATATCCTCTTCATTGAAGTGATTTGAAAAATGTCTTTTCTTCACAACAGTCCCCCGATAGAATTTTGCAGTGTTGTGCTTGAGTTATCCGATGCAAAGCACAGTTTGCTGTCTGTGGAAAACCAACTAAAAGAACACAGAATGAGCGGCAGCAAAAAGCCCATCGGGATCGCCTTGAGTTTGGATTATCCCCCACACTGTGGTTCTTTGGCAGGACATTGATGGAATGGGATAAGTGGGGCTTGCCTGTCTCCTCACACCAGATTCAAACCAAATCACATGTTTGTTTAACGGGTAATAGCCAAGGCATCAAATACCATATCCTAACAATAGCACAGCAACTTTCTCCCATGTATATCAATTTGTTGTGTTTCTTCAGAGAAAGAAGTTAGTGTTGTGGCAGGCTAAATGAACTTAAAGAAAGACAGTCGAATTTCTTACTGAAGGCTTTCAGTGGGTTTGAAATGTTTGTCTTTGGTAGAAGATACCGTTAAAATGCAAATAATCTAACATGTTTAGCACATATACTGTTAGTGTCTTTGTTTTATAAAACCTTTTTCTCAACTTTTGTCTCAACTTGACAACACATTGACCTCTATCATAGGATCTTCTTCTAACTTTCTTAACGGGATGGTACTCCTACGGGATGGTTATATATATATATATATATATATATATATATATATATATATATATATATATATTATATATATTCTATAGATATAGGATTTCGTCATAACGCTGCAAATAAAATAATTAAATACTGATGTGAATTTTTGTGTGTGTAATATTTTAGTATATCTGTTTTGCCAATGCTTTAGGTTTGATAAGAAGTACAATTTTACCTAATTTTAATTCCTGCCACGTAGTACTGGTCCACTTGTTCTGAGTTTGCCTACTAATGATTTGTTATTTTGGGGGAGTGGGGAGAACATCAGTGTTGCAGTGAGGTACCTGGCTGCCGCCACTGCAGCGACTTGGATTACTTCAATAACAAAACAGCCAAAAACAAACTGCACTTGACTAAGAAAATCAAATTGCTTGGACAGAAACTGTGCATGAATCCCAGCATTGCCAATAGAGCGTATTACACACCATGGCCTTATAGTGCAGATACCATCTAAAACATCAAGTGTTTTTTTTTTTAAACATTACAGTCTAAATTACAGTCTTAAACCTTAATGCATTAGAATTTAGCAAACACACTGGGTGAAAATCAGCTTGTATCTCACACAGCCCTTTATACTATATATTTGTTTTATAATATATAAACAGTACAGGGAATTTTAATATGATGTCATTTCCATGTGATGCAATGAAATTTTGGATGGCGTCATCACGTCAAGGTCTATTTCTTATTATGCATGTGTTTTATATATAATTCACAATAATGAGTTGAGCTAAATACCTCAGAAGTGTGTCTAGAATAAGTACCACATAATGGTAATCTTCTCTGAGTGGGAAGTGGAGTGATGTGTCCGATTACGATCTGGGGTAGAGAATATTCTTTCAGAAAGAGGAACAGGTTTTACATCTGGTTGGTCAGTTTGCTAAAAATAATAAAAAAGCAGAATTCTGACTTGTGTTCCAGCTTTAGAAACACATGACTGTAAGCAAGCTTAGAATAACAGTGCTGTAATAACAATGACTATATACAGTATATACTGCAGCACAGACACGAACATTAATAATTTAATACAAAGTCCCCAAGTCTAACAACTTAGTCTAAATTGACAGTATTATTAATAAAGCTGATGGCAATGTAAAGTCACCCTCAATATTAAGACCACTGTGTATTCAGGAATAAAGCTGCCATCTGCAGTCCCAAACTTAACAAGTCACTGTTAAATGACCTCTCTAGTAAGACCACCATTTTCTAAACTGCCAGCCATTTTTTACACTGAACAAAAATATAAACGCAACATGCAACAATTTCAAAGATTTTACTGAGTTACAGTTCATATAAGGAAATCAGTCAATTGAAGTAAATTCATTAGGCCCCAATCTATGGATTTCACATGACTGTGAATACAGATATGCATCTGTTGGTCACAGACACCTTAAAAAAAAAAAAAGGTAGGGGCGTGGATCAGAAAACCAGTCAGTATCTGGTGTGATCACCATTTGCCTCATGCAGCGCGACACATCTCCTTCGCATAGAGTTGATCAGGCTGTTGATTGTGGCATGTGGAATGTTATCCCACTCCTCTTCAATGGCTGTGTGAAGTTACTGGATATTGGCGGGAACTGGAACACGCTGTCATACACGTTGATCCAGAGCATCCCAAACATGCTCAATGGGTGACATGTCTGGTGAGTATGCAGGCCATGGAAGAACGGGGACATTTTCAGCTTCCAGGAATTGTGTACAGATCCTTGTGACATGGGGCCGTGCATTATCATGCTGAAACATGAGGTGATGGTGGCAGATAAATGGTACGACAATCGGCCTCAGGATTTCGTCACGGTATCTCTGTGCATTCAAATTGCCATCGATAAAGTGCAATTGTGTTTGTTATCCGTAGCTTATGCCTGCCCATGCCATAACACCACCGCCACCATGGGGCACTCTGTTCATGACATTGACATCAGCAAACTGATCCCCAACACAATGCTATACACGCTGTCTGCCATCTTCCCAGTACAGTTGAAACCAGTATTCATCCATGAAGAGCACACTTCTCCAGCGTGCCAGCGGCCATCAAAGGTGAGCATCTGCCCAGTGAAGTTGATTACGACGTCGAACTGCAGTCAGGTCAAGACCCTGGTGAGGACGAATAGCACGCAGATGAGCTTCCCTGAGACGGTTTCTGACAGTTTGTGCAGAAATTCTTTGGTTGTGCAAACCCACAGTATCATCAGCTGTCTGGGTGGCTGGTCACAGACAATCCCGCAGGTGAAGAAGCCGGGTGTGGAGGTCCTGGGCTGGTGTGGTTACACGTGGTCTGCGGTTGTGAGGCCAGTTGGATGTACTGCCAAATTCTCTAAAACAACGTTGGAGGCGGCTTATGGTAGAGAAATGAACATTCAATTCTCTGGCAACAGCTCTGGTGGATGCCAATTGCACGCTCCCTCAAAACTTGAGACATCTGTGGCATTGTGTTGTGTGACAAAACTGCACATTTTAGAGTGGCCTTTTATTGTCCCCAGCACAAGGTGCACCTGTGTAATGATCATGCTGTTTAATCAGCTTCTAGATATGCTACACCTGTCAGGTGGATGGATTATCTTGGCAAAGAAGAAATGCTCACTAACAAAGATGTAAACAAATTTGTGCATAAAATTTGATAGAAATAAGCTTTTTGTGCATATGGAAAACTTCTGGGATCTTTCAGCTCATGAAACACTTTATATGTTGCGTTTATATTTTTGTTCAGTGTATATAACTCTGAAAACTTGGATTCAACATGATGTAACTCATTGTATCATAAACTAAAACAGTAAATGCAACATTTTGCATCCAGGAAACACAATCATCAACATCTAAAATGGTTACCCAGATGCTGAATTGATTATAAACAATATAGTGGCAATTCTAAACTCTGAAGACACCAACAAAATGGTTTGCCTCAGAAGAACCCTGCTGATGTATTGAGCTACAGCAAAGGAACCTGGCCCTTGTTATCAGAGGTTACATCACACTATGTCCCTTACAACAGGAACTGAATCAAATACCACAGCTATTTCATCATTACCTCATTGCCGAGGAGTGCTGAGTAAATGCTTCTTTACAAAGCGCTGTATCCAAGGCAACAGGGATAGGTTGGTTGCCTCTGACTGGCGGGTTCCAACCTGATTTCCACCCAGGTTAACACACCTCACTCGCAAACACGTGCTTCCTGTTCCTCTGTTCTGTGTCTAGCCAGGTGTAGGATTGAAAGGATTTCTTGCTGTATATGGTGACCCAGGGAACGGGAGGGTGGTGTTGATCTTATATGTAATGTGTGCAGGGTGCACAGGACCATCTATAGCACAGTGTCCCTTTAAAGAAGGTTTTAAATTCTTACATCCTAAACCGCACCCCTGATGGGGATCAGATCCCACGTGCAGGTGATGAAGTGGAGGCGCCTGTTCACTTTACATATTTCTCCATATATCTGGAGAACCTAGATATATCCAATTTGTCATGAAACTTGGTATTAACATTATTTAGCATACATTATTGAGAATATTAGATTCTGGCGCTATAGAGGGGTGTCTATCTGTCCATACAATGGTCCCCTAGATTATGTCAACAGTGTTAATGCAAGGCTAATTCCCAAGTGCTGTCAAATGCACCGAAGAAATTCAGCTGTAGCTTGTCCCAATGTGGTAGAGTGTAAGGGCTCTCCTACTATTAATCAGGGCGTTCATAATACTGACATCAGCATAATTCCCTCTTGAATGGAAATACTGTAGTCTTTGAGCCACAATGTAATTGAGTTCAATAAGCTTAGATGCACATTACAATAGGTTGATCATGTCAAGTGATACTAGAGAAATATTTGCTTAGAATAACTGTCTTATAGGGAAAAAACAAAACTGGATATGGAGTGAATTTACCTTTCCTATACTACTAAAGTGCAGGTATTGTGGAAGGAGCTAATGTAGGAGAAGTAGATCTTTGAAATACAATGCTGTTCTTGGTTCCTGATCACTTATGGCAGTTTCACAGACCCAGATCCTGGACTAGTGTTAGTGCTAACACTGCTGACTGCAATGTAATTGAATTCAGTGAGCTAAGATGCCCATTACTGACCGTGTTTACATATGTCTGTACCCTTATTCAACTTGTAGGACTCTTCACAAGCAGACACACTGGTTGAGAACAATTTAGACCACACAAAATATTAAACATTAAATATCTTTGAAAATGTAGAAGCAGGAAAGAGGAAGGAAGGAGGGGGTGACAAAGAGACGCTGTGGTCAGACAACCACTATCTCAGTTTGGCTTGAATTGAATTTCAGACCATTAAAGACCAATGAGATTGTCATCTGGTCGCAGGGTTCATCTTCTGTGGTTGCTTTTAAAGAAGAAAAAAAACTAAACTAAACTAGAACCAAAACTGCACTGTTAATAGTCTGAGGGAGTGCTAATTAGGGTTTTAAAATCCTAACCTCTTCGTAGCAAGCAAGCACAACTCCTCTCACCTTCAGCAAGCAAGCAAGAACCACAGTCCCTCTCACCATCCCCAAGCAAGCACCACAGTCCCTCTCACCATCCCCAAGCAAGCACCACAACTCCTCTCACCATCCCCAAGCAAGCACCACAGTCCCTTTCACCACCCCCAAGCAAGCACCACAGTCCCTCTCACCATCCCCAAGCAAGCACCACAGTCCCTCTCACCATCCCCAAGCAAGCACCACAGTCCCTCTCACCATCCCCAAGCAAGCACCACAGTCCCTCTCACCATCCCCAAGCAAGCACCACAGTCCCTCTCACCATCCCCAAGCAAGCACCACAGTCCCTCTCACCATCCCCAAGCAAGCACCACAGTCCCTCTCACCACCCCCAAGCAAGCACCACAGTCCCTCTCACCATCCCCAAGCAAGCACCACAGTCCCTCTCACCATCCCCAAGCAAGCACCACAGTCCCTCTCACCATCCCCAAGCAAGCACCACAGTCCCTCTCACCATCCCCAAGCAAGCACCACAGTCCCTCTCACCATCCCCAAGCAAGCACCACAACACCTCTCACCATCCCCAAGCAAGCACAACTCTGCAAGCAAGCAAGTAAGCAAGCAAGCAAGCACCACAACTCCCCTCACCTTCCGCAAGCAAGCAAGCACCATAACTCCTCTCACCTTCCCCAAACAAAGGCTTTCTCATCTTGTATACAAGTGGCCCCTAACTAATTAGCACTCAGTTACCTAGCTGGAGTATGGCCACACCTGGGATTACTGGCAGGGACAGATTTAACCCCATCCTTCCAAACCTTGCATTCCCACACACACATTGTTTGCACTGAGGGCTTTCGCCCTGTCACGGTGTGCTATAACAGGGTTTTTAAAAACTGTACATGTGAGGCCTGTGCAGCTGGAAGTGCAAAACAGGTAAGATATATTATTTTTTAGCTGCCATTACTTTAAATGGGATACTTTAAAATCCTGAGCTAGATACTTAGGAACTATCTGTTGAACAACTGAAGAGACTCCAGTACCTTCTGTAACTGCCTATTGAATGCTTCAGCAGCAGCACTGCCTTCTGTGCAGGGCAATGTCAGAAGTGAAGACGTCAGTCCCTGTGTGAGCGTTGAAAGACACCTCCCCAGCAATCCGGTTAGTGCAGATAACAAAAGGTCTGCCCAAAGGCAGATTAAAGCATGTCAGCACTTGTTTACATCAAACTATCAAAATATGAGACCAGAGCCGATGAAATAGATCGTCTAGCTTTTAGGACGTGCAAGCATATCAGATGACCTGATAATAAGGCACAGAAAATTAACCTAGAGTCGCACCAGATATCATGTTTTGAATTCAAACACGTGTGCTATTACATGTGCTTCTTTCAAAACTGCACTTGAGACTAATGTAGCGGATTTAAGTAAATACAAAATAACAAAACCGAGACGATCGAACAGTTTCGCTGTTTCTGACCGGGACAGAAAATGAAGCTTTCCCAGGATGCCTGGTAATTCCAGCTAGTGTCTTCATAGAAGAGCGAGTGCTGTCTAGTGATCTGCCCGTTTGGAAACATGTTTCCTGGCAGGTCAACTCAGCAAATCACAGCAGCCATGAGGAATCAGGTGGTGGGCATTGAAGGGGATAGGACAGTTTTACTCCCCAGGAGAAATGATCCAGGAAATGCAACACTTTATAAAAGTAAATGCATGCAAGCAGAGCTGTCATTTAAAAGCTGCTATATCATGAAAATACACGTTTCTTTCAAAATTTCACAGTTTGAGTATTTCATAAACTATAACCACCACAATGTATTTGAAAATTCAAATCTGCAGACGCAGATCAATCCACATTCATTCACTACCCGATATGTTTTGTTAAATATTAAATTGATTACTTCTGCATTCTGTACTGAACATGTAAAACGTAAAAGTATGCAATTTGTCATAGCAAAGACAATTCACATATTTGCATATCTCATACACTATTTTGTAATACTCTTTTGCATTCTTGACGGGTGACGACATAAACGCATAACTCAAAATATACATAATCACTTCAACGTTCTTTACTCAGACCAGGTGACGTCAGGCAGCTGTGATTCAGGGTATCCTTCTCATTGTTCTGCACTGACTGGGAATCTTGTATTTCGGAAACTCCTATCCTGGACAAATTGGGGCCTTTCTGTCCTTTTAAGGACTTTTTCGATATCAATCAAAGTTAACAAGAGTAAAGGGAGGAGCTACACAGGCGGGACAGTGAACCCACAGTGGAGAACGAAACTTCTCACACACTGCAAGGAAGTTGCTACAGCTACAGAGAAGTGAACAGTCTTTGAGTTTTTTTTTTTTTTTTTTTCTATAAAAAAATTAATTTTTAATACCGTTGGAAAAAAAATGTCCAGTGGTCAGTTTAACAAGGGACCGGCATATGGCCTGACTGCAGAAGTGAAAAGCAGAGTAAGTTTCTTTCTATTTTTTTCTTATAAAATAAAAATAAAATAAAAAGTAGTTTTGGGTTGTGGCGCAGAAGGTGATCGGGAACGAGCTACGGCTAAATATTGTTGTCTCTTTTGTGCACATTGACCAGTTTAAAAGCAGCTGCTGTATAGTGTTGCTATGGTACATGTTTTAATTACACCGCTACTGTATAAATGTACATGTATTTATTTAATGAAGCGATTTTGTTGTTTTTTGTATTTTCAGTGGAGTTGATAAATATATTAATTGTAACGCTTTTTTTTTTTTTTAAATCAGTTTTTTACAGTTTGTTGTTGTATTTAAAATTAAGCACTGCCATGCTTAATTCGTTTTCCGTGTTGTGTAATCCTTTGCCGCATGTTGTGAATCTGGGACTGGGCGTTGCCTCTTTGGGTAAACTATTTGGATTTGGGGACAGAAATGTTTTTTTTTAAATGAAACCAAGAAGAAAATCGAAACGTCACTGTTTTGTTCTAAGCTAGATGGTTTGAAGTCTGTGTACAGATCCGTTCCCCGCTCTCATCTCAGCACATATTTGCGATAAACGCCACAGATACCAATGAAAGCGAAAGGTTGGGGTTTTTTTGGGGGGGGGGGGGGGGGGGGGGGTTTTTTTTTTTTTTTTTTTACATCACCCAAACAGTGATACGTTTTATTTTTTAGGGTTAAACAATTAATGTCGGGGGTCTGCGAGTTTTAATGTCAACCTGTCGGTCACTTGAGTGTCCTGGGTATGTATCTGAGGGATGTAGTTCTGAGAGGCGGAGTTGAGGGGATGTAGATCTAGACCTGAGCTCTGAGAGGCAGAGTTCAGGGGATGTAGCTCTGCCTGAGCTCTGAGAGGCAGAGTTGAGGGGATGTTGCTCTGCCTGAGCTCTGAGAGGCAGAGTTGAGGGGATGTTGCTCTGCCTGAGCTCTGAGAGGCAGAGTTGAGGCGATGTAGATCTAGACCTGAGCTCTGAGAGGCGGAGTTGAGGCGATGTAGATCTAGACCTGAGCTCTGAGAGGCGGAGTTGAGGCGATGTAGATCTAGACCTGAGCTCTGAGAGGCAGAGTTGAGGGGATGTTGCTCTGCCTGAGCTCTGAGAGGCGGAGTTGAGGCGATGTAGATCTAGACCTGAGCTTTGAGAGGCGGAGTTGAGGTGATGTAGATCTGGACCTGAGCTCTGAGAGGCGGAGTTGAGGCGATGTTGCTCTGAGAGGCGGAGTTGGGGGGATGGGGGGGTTATGTTGCACTTGCCAGCAGCATTTCAGTAGTGAAAGCAGCAGTATTTCTATCAGTACAAACAAACCACCTCTCTCATTAAAGGGATCAAAATTTAAATGTGGGTGGGGGTCAGATTATCAATATTTGTGATGTGAAACTAAAGATAAAAGGATCAGCGTCTCTGCTATAGAGGTGTTTGGTTCCTCTTGTTTATGGAGATGCTGGTGGCGGTGTTACAGTAAGTGCATGTAATCAAAGCAGGCTTCAGAACATGACTTGATTCAGCCCTCTCTAGCAAACATTAGCACCTTCCAAATGGTTTTATAACACCTGCTAGTCTTCTTTTGTGCTGCATGTATCCTTCAAACAGTTGCTGGGAACAAGTAAACAAAGGGGAGTGCATTTCTAAGTTAATAGAACAATAGTCCATGTGGTTTGGCAAAGCCGAGTATTGGAACACATTCACGTTATATATGGTGCAGCATTGTGGGCTGGACTTGATTGTAAGTAAACTTCAGCTTTCGCCAGCCTTCTAGAGTAATCGAGGGACCTAGGGTATACCAAGACAACCTGTCTAAATCCTGTGGGGTAGATATTTTTACATGTGCACTTTGTGGCATTGATTGGGCAGATTTGTTTCATTGTTTTTATCTCGCTATCTCTTTCTTGTGATAATGTATTGGGGTGCATCCTATGAAAATAAAATGGAATGTAGCTTTTCAGAAAACTTGAAGATGGCAAACACAAGCCGTCAGACATTGTGAACGAGCGCCGAGTTCCTAGAGCTGCATTTCATGTGGTTTTGTTGTTGCCGGGATGGGGGTGTTGGGTCCAGGCTTGTAGAGAGGTCTGTGCAGTGTGATGGCAGTCTCACACAGGTTCATGGCTCTTGCTTCCTGTGCTGATGACAGCAGGATGCCCTGCAGTGCTGGCTCTCCGAGCTGCAGCATGCAGGAAGATGAGAGGTGGCTGTGCTGAGAGAATGTCTTTCTGGTGTATGTCTCTTGTTCACTGTCACAGATTTAGCTTTGATTCTAAATAAATACTAACAGGTGCCCACTGAAATAATCGAGGCACACACTGAAAAACTAAATAAATAAACAAACACAATATAGCACAGTATTGCCAACTTTTATTTGCTGTTGAACATCTATAAATATTTTTTTTTTCTTACATGGCAACGGTGGAGTTAGGGTTATTTATTATTATTTTTTTAAATCAACTGCAGCTACTTGTTTGGGTCACTTTTTTTGTAGTGTGGTCTCCCAGAATGTTCTGGTTGGTCAGTCTGCCAGCTGTCATCCCTCACTGCAGGGCTCCAAGCTTTACTTTTTTCTTAGGTGAAATATCTAAGTGCACATGGGCAATATTCAGCACATCTAAAAAATTAAAAAATCTTCAAAAACTACATAAAGCGATTGACCCTGCTGTAGTATTGTACTGCCACCTACAGGTAGCATAGGGGTACATGACTTTAGGTGGGGGATGGAGATTAGATTGGTGTGCCATGGCGCAGGTTGTATGTAAGCAAGCTTTACTGCAGTGAATACAAAGTTTAAACCCCCTACCGGAGTCCCTTGAATATATTACACCTGCCCTTAAAGTCACACTTCCAAAAGGACGCCCTTTTGCTGTTTCACGATGTATTCGCATGACTGTAGAGTTGATTTTTCATGTAAACCAAGCCATTGAGTAGTGAACACTGATCAAAGCGCACGTCGTGGCACGCATTTATCGGTAACGCTTGTGGTGTGTGTGCAGTTTTTAAAACCTTGCTAGCAATAGAAATAATAATACAATGGACTACAATCCCATAGACACACCGTGATATATTTTACACAGGTTATCAGCCCTTTTAAAAACTGAGAATAAACTAATAAATCCACTAAACAGTTTTAAAAGTTTTCATGATTTGTGATTTAGTTAAAAAAAAGAAAAAAAAAAAAAAAAAAAAAACAGTTCCCAACAAAACATTCCTTTGAACAGTCCTCAGTTTTGTGAAGGGACCCATGTTTGAAGGCTGCTGGGAGACGGTTTCCTTGCTTGGCTGCGTTGCTCAGGGTGCTCTTGTTTCTCTGCAGATCGCTCAGAAGTACGATGCACAGAAAGAGGAGGAGCTGCGGGTCTGGATCGAGGACGTCACGGGCAAGCGGATCGGAGACGACTTCCAGAAGAGCTTGAAGAGCGGAACCATTCTGTGCGAGTGAGTAAAGCACGGCCATGCAGCACCTGTACAGGGGCTGGACCCTAACCCCAACCCAACGTTCCCCGAACCCTAACCATAATCCAGTGTTACCTGAACCCTAACCCTAACCCAATGTTACCGCAGGTAAAGCAGTCCTGGATTAGGGTTAATCCAGGTGGGTGAGACTAGGCACAAAGTGTTAAACCAGCATTTACACAAAAGGTTTAAAAATTCAACTGTCCTATATTTTTTTTCAGTAAAACGTTGACCGGTGTTTCTAGTCATATTTGTATTTTAAATGTGCATTTCATTTAAGTTTTGCACATATAATATTCAATCACAGTGATTAACAGTGCATACAAATACAATGAAAAGCAATGCAAGATTGTGCTAAAAATATTCTTTGTTTAGTACAGTGCTGTTTAGAATATTGTTGGTACAGTAGACACTTTTCCATAATACAGGCTGTGTGTTTAACAAACTGCACCAGATTCACACTGTCGCCATTCATTAAGAACAGAAGCAAATGAGCTGCTTTTCCGTCCCAATAGGATAGTTGCCTGGAAAACTGGGAAATTATTTTTTACCCAAATTTCATCTGTGTTTATATATTTATTAATTTTTAATAAACACTGAAGCTCTTGGGATATTTTATTTAAAAAAAAATAATGTATATAAACGACTTGGTTACACCCTTAAAGATGTTGCCACCAATAACATTAAATTACAGTATATGTAATAAACATTTAAACAACACTGTAGTCATGGCAACACGTGTATGATTCTGTATGTTGAGTTTCAGTCAAAATATTCAGTGAACAGCCCCTGGAAATTGCAAGGGAATTTCTTCCATTTCCAATGCAGTATTAAAGGACTGTGTGTGACCAGCTAATTAAAAACCTACACATTTCATTACAAAATATAGAAAAGTCTGATTCCTCTTGAAATGGCTCTGGGAAGAACCCTTGTCTAACAAGGCCATTTCCATTCTGCTAGCTGAGAAATGTGATTAAAATGATTGTGACATTTTTTACTGTTAAAAAGGACTGAGCAGCCTTGCTATCAGCAATGAGCTCTACCTGCAAGAACATCATTTTAAAGTAGGAGACAAGTTTTCAGCAATGTTACCCAAACATTCAAGTGACAAGCTTGCATCCATTTTGATTTGAAAAAATCTGGGGTGTTTGGTTTCCATTTTAGTTTTTATAGATTTCAACTTTAAAATGAACCATGTTTTTAAATGTTTAACTCACACTGGGAACGTTGGTAACCAAGCTGAAAAGCCCTGGTAACAAGTCCTTCATCAATGTAATATACTGCACAGCCTACAGGCCTGTGTATTAGACTGTATGAGTACAGCATTGTGACTGTGAAATCAAATTGCCCTACACTGTTCTACTCTGGTGGAGTTTCCATGCATTTAGAAACTGCAGATTCTCTCTCCATTCTGGTGCCAGTAATATTCACTAATATTCGGTAATATTTTTGCAATTCTCTCCAGACTGATTAACATCCTCCAGCCGGGCTCAGTGAACAAGATCAGAGAGTCTGAAAAGAACTGGCACCAGGTGAGGGAGCAGCCTGATTCGGACTTGGAAATGTATTCTACAGTGTTTACCCCAAGAATGAGAGAGCTGTGTTAATGTACTTCATAATGTCCCGTTCCAGTCACTTTGTCCTGGAACTTTTTAAAATGGACCGCCCAAGTGACCCGCAAATTAGCATTCAGACCCGCGACAGTCATTGCGCAACCTGCAAAATAAAACATTTTTAAGGTTGGATTTAAGATCAATCTTGGCTGGTTCCCCATCTCGGTGCAGCACAAGACTAGAGTCCCAATGAGCATATGAATGTAGAAAATGGATTTAAACTGTTTGGGTAATGAAAAAAAACTGAAGCTTGTAATTGTCAGCATATGATTGTATGAACACTCCATTCATTGATGGATTGTAAATTTGTATCATTTTAAATTAACCAGTGTTGTTGTGGTGGTCTTTTTCTTTTATTGATTAGAAATATAATTAATAATTTAGGCCAGATTACTTGTCACAAATTCTCGGAAGGGGGGTACCGCCCCCCCCCCCCCCCCCCCCCCCCCCCCCCCCCCCCCCCCCCCCCCGCCCGCCCGCGTTCATCAGCATCGGACCTGGACGTATTCAACTACATTGAACCCTGGATACGATATCTTGTGAGTCTGTAGACAGAGACCTTGGAAAGCTGGTACACCAGAGTGTAACCAGTAATCTACCCCCTGCAATGTTCGAGTAGGTGGAAGAAATGTCTCATACTAATGACTGATTTGTGGCATCTCCTGGGGGTGGAGTGTTGCAGGATAGTGGTGGCACTGTTGTTGGCACTGGTGTAGCAGCTGCTATAGAGCATCTCTATGGAGACCACATGGGTACTTCTGAGTTTATAACAAGTCCCATGGATGAGATGCCTGAAACAAAGTGATACTCAAAGACCACAAGATTGCTGAAGAACACATTAAATAGATGAGATGTTTCACTCCCACACCAAGCTGCTCTTAAGTATTTAATTAAGCAGTAGCAGTGAGTAGACAGCTGACTGATCCGACACAGGCAGTCTTTGAAACCACAGGCAGTCAGTGAGGCACCGTGGGGGCACCTGTCAGTACGAGGGTTTGTGTAGCACTTAGATAAACCTTAGGGCTGGGTTACACAAGGCAATCCGTGCTGGAGTAGCTGTCGAATTGCATAGGGTAGCATGATTTTGCATGATTGCTTTTTACACATCCATTTCAAATGTTTGTTTAAATGTGTGAGTAACACAAATATATCATTAAAGAAGTGGCGGTGTTTTAAAATCCATTTTTTTGCCCCGTTGGAAATAATAATGTTATCACTGGCCCCCCTTTATGGGGTGATAACCCAAGCTTTAACATTCAATTAGTGCTATCAGTATTGGAACTGGAGTCCCTCATAAGAGTCCAAACCAAGGTTTATCTATAGCATCGTATTTGATAAATCTTGTATGCTTAAATAAGATTTTTTTTTTTGTAAACTTCTGTAATCACAATTTTTTAGGCCTAAAGAAGTTACATTTAAATAAGTGCCTTTTCACACTCTGCATGTCATTGTTCCCATGCTGTTTGACATGCTGCATGTGGAATATTCCCATGCTGGTTCACACTCTTCATGTGGAATATTCCCATGCTGGTTCACACTCTTCATGTGGAATGTTCCCATGCTGGTTCACACTCTTCATGTGGAATGTTCCCATGTTGTTTGACACTCTGTATGTGGAATGTTCCCATGTTGTTTGACACTCTGCATGTCGTTGTTCCCATGTTGTTTGACACTCTGCATGTCGTTGTTCTCATGCTGTTTGCCACTCAGCATAGGAACAATGACATGCAATTTGACATGCTGTGGTGTCACTAACTTGTGGATTTTCTTCCCTTGTTCTGATTTAGCTGGAAAATCTGACCAACTTTATTAAAGCCATCACAGCCTATGGACTGAAGCCCCACGATATCTTCGAAGCAAACGACCTATTTGAAAGTGGAAACATGACCCAGGTTCAGACCACGCTCCTGGCCCTGGCTAGCATGGTAGGTTGTCAGGGAATGCAATGTCCAGCTGTACAGTGGTTCGGATTAAATCCCTGTCTCTATTGTGCGTCCCTATTGCAGAGACTCTGCTTGGGTAGGCTATGGGTCATGGCACTCTACCACCTATATGAATGTATGTGATTCTCTTTAGTTTAATACTTCTACTACTACTTTTGCCTGTTTTCTAAATATGTTCTTATGTCGACCCTGCAAGTGCAGCTGGCACCCCAGCGTGTAAGCATGAAACTGTCCCTCTGCAATACTCTGCTTCAGTGGCTGTAAAAAATGCATCAGTAAGAAACACCACATAGAACAAATGTGGTCTTTTTTATATCCAATAAGAACAGGGTGTTGCAGCTTAATAGTTACATTATGGAGTACCAGATGAGAGGCGTTTTAAAAAGTCTCTAGAAGTTGATGACTGAAAATAAAACTGAGCGAGTCTAGATAAAAGGAATACATTAGTCTTGTTTTACCGGTTCTTAGGCAAAGACCAAAGGCATCCAGTCTCGAGTGGACATCGGAGTGAAATACGCAGACAAGCAGAAGCGTGCCTTTGATGAGGAGAAGATGAAGGCAGGAAACTGTGTCATTGGGCTGCAGGTACAAGCTAGCTTAGCAACGGCACGGTGCATTCTCACACAATCCCTTATCATGGGGGCCAATCTGTCCATGCAAAAGCAAGTCGCATGTCTCTAGAAGACAAGGTATCTAATTGCTATGCAATTTGGTAAGGACATTCTTTAGCACAAGTTATGCAGGCTAGTATCAGAATCTGGAGCTTTTCATCTGTCTGTATCTGTATGTATCTAGCTGTACAGCCGCATAACTTTGTTATGAAAGTCTGGGGCTATATGGAGGAACCTGCACTCTTGCACTTACATTTTTGATTGCATATTGACCATGGTGATCTACTTTTTTATGATGTAAATATCTGTACATTTGTACAGCCATCAGAAATTTGCCACTTGCCTTTGCTCCCCTCTCCCATCTGGGACAGCCAGCCTTTTTCCATGCCCTGCGTTGGTTATGCACTTATGACTCCTTTCCACACTGACCAAAAGGACCTCCTGCCCCTCCACAGTATCCCTGAAGCCCATGTTTCTTCTCTCCAGATGGGTACCAATAAGTGTGCTAGCCAGGCGGGGATGAATGCTTACGGCACAAGGAGACACCTGTACGACCCCAAGTCTCACATCGAGCCCCCAATGGACAGCTCCACCATCGGCCTGCAGATGGGCACTAACAAGGGGGCCAGCCAGGTAAGGGCAACACCACCCCAGCTGTAGCATGTACGTGGTGGAACAGTTCACTGTCTACCAATGCTGCGAGCTTCCAGTCATTGGCCATTTGCAGAAAATGCACTTTGGGGTAGCACTACTTGTGCCAGAACTTTTTAAATCATTTTCAATATCAATATCGATTAACACCAGAACAGCCGGGTTTACGCCACTACCTAGAACTGCCAGTGGTAGTCATTTTGACGGGTACATTTAAACAGCTTCAATATGAAAGTGAAATGCAAACTATCAGATACAACTCCAAAGATTTATTTATGAACATCATACCTAACATTTGCATAGCAGAAACACCGTATTTAAATGAAAAAATTAAACGTAAGGCTTTATTTTTTAAATTGGCGCATATAATGCATGACGTAAAAAAATGAAAAACTATAATAAACATTTCAAAAGAAGATATTGTGTAAACTGTTGTGTACATACAAAATTGTAAAAACAAAGTAGTTATTTACAAAAGTAACATAAGAGCCATTTTTTTCACATTAGCCTAATGCATAGCACAAAAAATGAAAACTAATAAAATAAACATTTTAAAAAGAAAGTGTAACCAGCTGTAAACTGGTTATATGTAGAACTACATACAGAATTGTAAAATCGAAATAATTATTTATAAAAAAGAAAATAAATGTTCACATTGTGTATAGGGAATTGTGGCAAAGTGGTTGGTAAGGGGAACAGATGTCGCGGTGATGCGGTGCAGGAGTGATGAACAGACAACAGTGATTCAGTGAATAAGTGCTTTATTGCTCTTTTCCAGGTCTGGCGACCGTCAAAAATAATAAATCCCCGGCAATACACAACAATGTGTAAAGCACGGGGATAATGAAAACAAGGGCACAGTCCTGAACAAAAACAACGGTACGGTCACCAGTCCTGGGTGATCGAAAACGTGCAGGTGCTCAGTGCAGTGGTGCTCCGGATAGTGCTCTCCTTTCGACAGCTCCGGAGATGTGCGTTAACTGTCTAGTGCTGAATACAAAAACAGACAGTTACACGGACAGACACAACAATACAAAACACGAACACAATCCACTCTGAGAGCTCCTCTCTCAGTCCTTCTCTCTCTCCACTCGTTTAACCCAAACGAAGGAGAAGATCAGCGTTACCCTGGCCCCTATATGTAATCCCGCATGATATCGAGATAAACGGTTGCAGCTGCCTTATTACTTGCAGCTGCCTCTCGTTGACCTTTCAAATCAATACGGTCTTACAACAGAGTCGCGCTTCCCTCCAGGCTGCCCCACTTCCCTGACCCGGAAACGAACTGTCAGGCCAGCCCTTCCAGATACTTCTCCTCCCGTTCTTTAGCGCCCTCACAGGTCGGGAGGAAGATTCATCACCAGAACTCATCTTTCCGTCACAGGAATGCACATTCAGGGAAACATGCTTCAAAGTAGCCCCCGTATCGGCACAATCCTCACCGATGTAACGCTTCTCAACTTGTCGTGTGCATTTACCATTTACCATACTGCTGTTTCACACTAGGCACAGATATCAGACATTTTATTTTTATTGCATTTAGTTACCTGGCATTGTTTTCTGTTGCGTGTGTCACTTGATGCGCACTGTATCAGGGTTGAGCTGCGTTTCCCTGCCACTTTGGAGAGTTCTGATCGAAATGTTTCTGCCAAAGCTCTGTGGCTAGCATCATAAGATGGTATTTTCCCGGTGCATTCATTGTACAAAATAAAGTAATTGATGGATGCCATGCCCAGTACATTATAAAATCCAGCAACTGGACACGAGTGATTGCTTTGACAGAGTATTAAGTTTTGCACAGATGGTGGAAACTCTTTTCTAGCTTTGTTTACTGTTCCAACCAGGCTGTTTTTTTCCCTTCAACTGTTTTGCTAATTACAGTGAAACAAAAAAAAAAAACATTCATCCCTTTTCCTAAGCACGGTACATCGGCCTAAGTACCAGTTTGCCACCCAGTCTCTGACCAGCTGGGCGAGTTTCATCTTTGCACAGGCAGGGGTAGGGTCCGCTGCCAGCCAAAACTTGTTTGACGTGTATTGTGTATTTAGTCCAGCGACCCCGTGCTTTTGTTGGAAACAGCTGCTTGTCCATGTATTGTTTTATGTTTAGCTTGAAACAGGCAATGCTGTTTTCAATTTAAGTTGTTCCAAATTCCTGCTGCCAATGCAAATATATATGTAGTTGCTCTCAAATCAAAATGCAAAAATATGAAGATTTCTTGAAAAATTCTTGTAATAGTAAGATTATAAGACAGCAGACTATATGCTCACGTAGACAGCCAGATGGCAGCTCTCCAAGGAATTGATAGGATTACAGTAGAGACTTGGATAACACATATCTAGACTTCAGGAGCAATATTTTATTCAAATACATACTGCTGTAAACTCAGTGGATGTAGAGATAACAAACTGGCTTGTATACAAAAAGTAATGTATTGTAGGTTATATTGACAACAAAAGCATGTATTGTAACAAGCCGTCAAAATGACTACTTTTGGCGGTTCTAGGTAGAAGTGCTTTTTTTTTATTCTTGTGATTCTGTCTTTTAAATGCCGTCAGGATATTTAATATATGTATTTGGGAAAAGTCAAGAACAGACAACCACGGATCTTTAACACATGCAGAGTAATTTAAATTTTAAAAGTGAAAACCGTCAAAATGACTACTGTGGCACCTCTAGTGTTAGGTAAGCAAGCAGTCTGAATGTAACCTAAACAACCACGAACCAAGCAGGGGTTGAATACTTTGAGTCTACGATTTTTATTTTATTTTTTCATGTTAGCTGTAATTTTCAATGCGGTTACACTGATCTAATATATATTTTAATATTTCTCCTCCTAGACTGGCATGACCGCCCCTGGCACCAGACGTGCCATCTACGACCAGAAACTGGGCACAGAGAAGTGTGACAACAGCACCATGTCCTTGCAGATGGGCTACACCCAGGGAGCCAATCAGAGTGGGCAGAATTTTGGCCTGGGCAGACAGATCTATGATGCCAAGTACTGCCCCAAGAGTGAGCTGATAGAGAATGAAGCAGCTGCGGGCAATAGCTACAACCAGGAGTACCAGGATGAGGGCTACCAGGGATACCAAGAAGATGGGCAGGACTAGTTACCCTGACAAAGAAGGCCACGAGGGGCGGGGCGGGGCGGGGCGGGGGCTGCAGCACATCTGGACTCCTTGCCATGTTTGTTTTTAATTTGTAGTGCCTGCTTCAAAACGACCAGACAAGAGCGCTGGATTTATATTCCTTGTTTTGAGGGTGATGCTTTTGACTATGGAACACAGGGTGTGTGCTAATGAACATAGCCTTCTGTAGCTTGGGCTGTATCGAAACCCGAGAGGATTCACAGTATGGAAAGGAGGAGATGAATTTGCTATCCTGCATATAGTCATGTTGCATATTAGCTGATGCTAGTTGTTTTGAATTTTGTAGTTTCAATTCAACCCAGGAGGTGTTAAAGTCAGATATCGCCCAAATGCATACAGAAACCAATATCTCAGCAAGGTTCTTGTTGTCTAAGTATAAAAGTGACAGTTTTCACATCGGCTTTTCCATTTACAAGCTATGCAGCCCCCATGATTGGGCTGAAAAGAACTCTACCACTGAGTAGAACTCGAGCCACGGCAGGTTTTCACAGCTGAGCTGATTTAGACAGACTGTTGACAGTCGCAGCTCTCATAAAGTTCTGGAGTGGCTCAGCAGCTAAGCAATGGGAGTCTTCTTTCCGTCTCTGTAATATACAAATGTTTACTGAAAGGTCACCAATTTATAGAAGACGTGAAATCGGAAGGACAAACAATTTTGCATACAAAACTCCTTCAGTAACACCATGTAGAGAATTGTATGTAACTTGTAATTTTTATCATTTTTTTGTATTGTTGTATACAGTTTTGTATACAACAATTTTAAACAGTTTTGTTTTAGTTCCACTAACTATCTTATGCCTTTGTAAAGTTTAATATGTATTGCAATTAACAAATGTAGGGCTCATCCAATATTGATGTCAAAGGGATTTTGAAGGGGGGTTAATGTGTGTTTGTTGCTTAGTCTGAACAGCAATCCATACTAAAGGTTGTGCTTAATCTCCTGAAAATTAAATCGAATATAATTTAATAAACTTTGCTTTAAAGTACTGAATTATCATGATGGTGCCTGACTCCGTATGCATTGTAGTAAAATGGATCGATTCTTATCCTGTAAACTGTAGCACTCCAATTTCTCCCATTCTTAATAGGATCCTGCTATTGTTTTAGTGGAATGGTGACAGTAGTTGGGTCCACCACTGTTTGAATAGTTTTAGTGAATCCTGTATTACCTGCACTCTGATATAAATCATGTGTAAATCTTAGAAGAAACTACTCAAGAAGACACTAGACGAAAGTTTGTCAACTTGACTTGGTTTCTTTCAGTTTCACCTGCAGTATGATTTGAGTGTTTTGAATTTCTAGATGACTGTATTTTTCAACAACAATCGGTTGTTGAAATGTGTTTCTGTTAGATGTTATTTGCCCATAATGCCATACTGTTACGGGTACAGTATTTTGAAAGGTGCCAACATGAAATGTTTTTAAGGTGTTTTTTTTTATGCATCTTTTTATACAATTCCAAAGCAACACTCTTTCCATTCCAAACTCAGAACTGGAATCTTTGTTTGTTAAAGTTGTCAATGATTAATATTTGTAAACTTCAAAAAAAAAAAAAAAAAAAAAAAAGGAAGTATTTGACTGTGAAAATAATTTGATCCTTTTAACTGGTTCTGTGTTTAAAATTGTTTTTTTAAAATTGAGAAAATAAAAATAAGGTGCCATGTGTACTATTTGTACCTGCCTTGTGTGTCATGTGACTTAAAAACAAACGTTACTACATCATGTATATAAGCAGCGTATGGCTGTTTATTAAGATCTAGAAAATCATTTACTGTATTGTGTATTAAGGAGCCAGTCCATTCAAACACTTTGGTGGGGCTTGAATTGCTGTCTTCTCAAAGATACAGTGCCTGTAGAAAGTCTAGACCCCCTTTCAAAATTTTCACCTTTTGTTGCCTTATAGCCTGGAATTGAGAAAAAAAATTATATATGTATATTTTTTTATTTATCAACATATCCTACCCCACAACTTCCAAGTGAAAAAAAATATTCTAGAAATTTGTAGAAAAATAATTAAACATAAAAACTGAAATAGCTTGGTTGGATAAGTTTCCACCCCCCTTGTAATAGCAATCCTAAATTAGCTTGAACAGTTTTGTAAAGAAGAATGGTCAAATATTGCCAAATCTAGGTGTGCAAAGTTGGTAGAGACCTATCCCAACAGACTCACAGCTGTAATTGCTGCCAAAGGTGCTTCCACCAAGTATTAACTCAGGGGGGTGGAGACTTATCCAATTATTATTAAAAATGATTTTTTTTTCACATTTTGTTGTGTCACTTTCATACATTTAAATGAGGAATTTTTCCACTTATCTACACACCATAGTCAAAAAAAGTTACACACCAAAAAAGTTATATATAAAAAATTCAAAACTGAAAGATCATAATTGGATAAGTGTATGATGAAAGTTTGATGCAAAATTGAGGCAGTTATCTTGTATACCATGTAGATTGTGACAGAAGGACAGACAAGATGAACATAAGCTCCCTCGTTGTTACAATGAGTATCCTAAGAAGCAAAAATCTCCCAGATTTTATGGATTTAAAATAATTTGTTATTAGGTACGATAATGGCAAAGGCATTCAAATACCCTGTGAAATCCTAGCGACAGGGATGTAGTGGAAGCAGGCGGATGCATGGCACACCTAATTTCTCTGTATATTGGGGAAGATGCTTATCCATTTGCGATGAGTCTTGGTATTCAAATTATTTAGCAGACGTTAAGAGTATTCACTTCTGGGGATGTATGGGGTTATCTCTCTGTGCATCTGTATGTCACACATGTATCCTGATGATACAAGAAGTTATTCCACAAACTGTAGATCTGTCATTTTAATAAACTTTACCATGATACTAGCTTGAGTCTTTTTCAAAGCAGTTTGTGCGTACTAGTTTGTAAATAATGATGGTAGCAGAAACCACATAACACTGTTTAACAAAAAAAATTTTTTTTTTTTTTTTTTTGTTCCTGGGTAGTAAATGTTATTTCCTAATTGCTTATGCCTCAAAAGTATTGTGTTACATAGTGTAATCAGATACAGGTCAGAGATTAAGTATAAAGAAAAAGTAGATCTGATTCCTTCAGCTGATATCCACTTACTGTTTCTGTGATCTTGTTGGTTTGCTGGTTGCTTTCCTTCAGGATTATCTTTGGAAAGGAAACTGGTGATTTGGGAGCTAGGCTGTGATTGGAGAAGCTGGCCAGGGTGCTGTCCCCTGAGACACTAAGCAAGCCTACAAAGAGAATCCGCACAGCCTCCTCTCTCTCGGAACTGAGGCTGTGATGAGAAGCCGCTTTGTAAGGTGATTCAGCCCCTGCTCTGGGTCGCTCATCCTCAGTACCCCTCTCTCCCAGTTGACCTCTTCAGAGTCACACAGCTCTGTGACGGATGCTAAGGCAGGTCGAAGGTCAACACAGATCATGCGGACCTTCCTTTGAGTCTGAAGGGCTGAGCTGCTGTCCAGGCTTGGTCTTGTAGGTGACTGAAAGATGACTTTGCTGGTTATCCCTCCAGGCCTGCCTGGTTTCAGGGAAGCTCTACACGCCCCTGCTTTTTCAGAGCTGACCCGGCCCTCCAGCCTCTTCTGAGGAACTGGGTCTTTCCAAAGAGCTGTACAATCCACCACACTCCAGGACAACGCCCCACCCTTGCCCGGCATCGGTCCAGCTTGGTTCAGGGAAAATTTTCGAATGTGATGGGGAATGCCGTTCTTTTTCATTTTATTTCCTTTGAGAAAAGTTCATGAATCCCAGGATCAAACAGTAAATTATACACTTGTCTTGTATTAATCTTAATGTATGACATCTGTCTTCTCCATTCTTTAAAATGTGGCACTTTTTTTTTACCTTAACATTGTGATGTTGAAGGTAGGGATGATGATATACACAGATCTGACCAGCAGGTTTCGAGAATGTTGCTCATATGCAACCCTGGTTGCATAATATCATTAACTATTAGGTGCTATTTCTTTTAACACAGACTTCTATCTACTGTGATCAGACCAGTTAATAGTATTTTGCTGCTAACTTTGATTAGTTCACCAGTTTCCGATCAAATCATAACTGAAGCTATAAGCTGTTTGTTTAAATTTCAAGCTTGAGTTAGAGGACAGGCTATTAAATTGATCCAATAGTTACTTTGGCATCTCCTCAGATCCTTTTAGCTCCTATTATCACAGCCAATCAGGGAATTGTTTTTTTTTTAATTGGTTTATAACAATTGGCACAAATAAAGCAGTTGCACAAATGCAACTTTAAAAAAATGATCAAAACAATCATAGAGTGTTCATCGCACGGTCCCTTAAAATATTCTGTGAAAATACTCAGTGCCATTGTGATTGCTACAGGGCTAAGTCTGTGCTGCTCTGGTACAACAATGTTGCAATCAAATTGACAAACAATACTACTCACATACTATCATCTGCTAGCAGACTGTAACCAAGCAACAGGGGACTGGCCAATGTTGGGCTTGCTAATGCAAGGTGAACGTATTGGGTTCTGTTAGCTGCTTCAATGCCAGAGAGTATTGATTGCAGAGGAGCATTCTGAAACAGCTCACTATAGATCTTATGTGAGCGAGTGGTCTCTCCAAATTTGGGCTCCTCATCCTTGAGGAATCCATTGCACTCCAGGATCAAGACCTACAACAGCATCAAGACCTTGCTGGATGCCTTGAAGTATGATGAGTACAGCTGGGAGGTCATAGGAGACTTCAAAATGGTGGCATTCCTGATGGGTCTCCAAGGCGGTTTTACCAAGTTTCCCTGCTATCTTTGCCTTTGGGACAGCAGGGACACCAAGGCGCACTACCACAGGCGGGACTGGCCACAGCGGACCGAGTTTTCTGTGGGGAGGAACAACGTCAAGTGGGAGCCACTGGTGGACCCCCGGAAGGTGCTGATGCCACCACTGCACATCAAATTGGGCCTTATGAAACAATTTGTCAGAGCTCTAGATAAGGAGTCGGCAGCCTTCAAGTACCTTCACCTCCAAGTAGACTTCTTCCCTAAGCTGTCTGAGGCAAAGGTCAAAGCCGGTGTCTTCGTCGGACCACAGATAAAGAAGATCCTGGAGTGCAATGAATTCCCCAAGAAGCTCACTAGTAAGGAGAAAGTGGTTTGGAACAGCTTTGTCGCAGTGGTTCGGGGCTTCCTGGGCAATCACAAGGCCGAAAACTATGTGGAGCTGGTTGAGACTCTGGTGAAGAACTACGGCACAATGGGCTGTAGGATGTCCCTCAAAGTCCATATCCTTGATGCTCATCTTGATAAATTCAAGGAGAACATGGGAGCGTACTCGGAGGAGCAAGGCGAGCGCTTCCACCAGGATATACTGGACTTTGAACGCCGCTACCAAGGACAGTATAACGAGAACATGATGGGAGACTACATTTGGGGGCTGATTCGTGAAAGTGATTTACAGTATAATCGTAAATCTCGAAAAACTACTCACTTCTAAATCTTTTGTAATCATTTTTGTATTACTTTAGTATAAATACATGTTAATTTGGATTCATATGTTGTTTTTTTCTGACTTTATGTGAACAAAAAGACACAAACTCGTCCGTTTTCTCATTGGAAATAGGTACATTTCAAAATATCACTGTCCTGGTCACAAAAGCAAAGTTTATGGGGAATAATAGCCATTTTCTATACTTTTGAGGCATAAGCAATTAGGAAATAACACTTACTACCCAGAAACCAAAAAAAAATTAAAAATTGTTACACGGTGTTATTGCACACGTTGCTCCAGATCTCCAGCCTGCAGGGGCAGGCCCTGGGCCGGAGCCTGGCAGACCTAGTCGTTGCACGCAAACAGGTGTGGCTGTCACAGGCGTGGGTGCCTGATGCTGATAAGGCCGTGCTTTTGGACACGCCTATATGGCCAGGCCATACCTTTGGCCCAGCAGTGGAGGAGATCCTGCAGCGGTCTCTTCAGAAACGCAAGGCGTCGAGGCAGGTAGCCACGTTGCTCCCTCCCCCTGCTCCGGCACGGAGTAGGTCGAGCCGCTGGCACACAACCCCGATGTGGACAGTCACCAGGATGGTGCCAGTTCTCACAGCCCCGCTAGGTGACCTTAGGCATCTCCTACAGGCCTCATCTCACGCGAGTGACAGGATCCTCCCGCAACGTGGTGGGCATGGCCATGGCCAGCCCACACAGCATCCTAGAAGGCGGTTCCAGGGCACCCACCCTAGGCAACCGCCACACCCTCAGCCGCCCCAGAAGGGCCCCTGAGGGCTTGTGGCCTCAGACCTAGTTCACGGCACAACAGCTACACTACTGGCGCGCGTGCACCTTCGACGAGTACAATACGGTTACGCACTTTAGTTTTGCTTGAGTCCCCCTCCTTTTTGCGGTATCACGACTACGTACGTGACAGATCCGCTTCAGGCCTCGGTGCTCCAGACCAAAGTGGCAGCCTTGCTGGACAAATGCGCCATTCATCTCGTAGACACCACCTCTCTGGGAGAGGGGTTCTGCTCGAGATACTTTCTGGTACCGAAGCGGGACGGTGGCTTTTGCCCCATCCTGGACCTGCGGTTTCTCAACCGGTTTCTAAAACAGAAAGAGTTTCACATGCTGACTCATCGTCACATACTCCAGTCTGTCCGGCCAGGCGACTGGTTAACCACTGTGGACTTGCGGGACGCGTATTTTCATGTTCCCCATTCGTCCACAGCATATACGGGTTTTCCGTGCTGCCGTTCGACCTCTCCCTAACTCCCCGTATGTTTCCAAAGTACAGTGGCTCTCAAAAGTATTCACCCCCCCCCCTTGGACTTTTCCATATTTTATTGTGTTACAAGAGGGAATCAAGATTGATTTAATTAGGAGTTTTTGCCATTGATCAACACAAAAAAAGTCCATAATGTCAAAGTGAAAAATAAAATCTACAAATTGTTCTAAATGAATTGCAAATATAAAACAGAAAATAATTGATTGCATAAGTATTTACCCCCTTTACTATAACACACTGTGACCAGGCTGGTTGCAGTGGTGATGTCAGAACAAGAAAGTAATACAGAGATGACTGATATGATGATGAATGTACTGCTGTGCATTTATTTAAAACAGAAATAAAAGTTTTGAACAGAAAACCCATCAAAACAGGACATGGCACTTGCAGGCCAAAATAAAAAGGTAAACAAAACGGACAAAACTAAACAAGACAGTGGACGAACAGACAAATAAGTGCCGTGCTGACACTTCCACCATGCTGTAGCAATTGTTATTTTTAATCCAAAAACTCCTCTCTCACCTGTTCTCCAATCACGAACACACAACCCCGAGTGAGTGAATACATGCAGCTTTTTTACAGCTGTGCCGAGACTCAATTGCTAATCAATCATTCAATTGGAGTCTCGGTACAACTGCAAGTGAATTAATAAAAGTGCAATTCCCCGTGCTCACATTTTATTTTACCTGCACGTGAAGTGCTGTGCAATCCTCGTGCCTAAATACAAATATACATTTTAAACACTTGTGCTCGTAACCCATATTTATATTCCGTGTATTTTATACATAAACACCAACATTAACACGCTACATACAACATAAAACACTAATAAACATAAAGTGGCGGAACACTTTGCCACACACACCTTAATAAGCTCTGGTGCAACCAACTGTCTTTAGAAGTCACATAATTAGTTGAATGGAGTCCACCTGTGTGCAATTAAGGTGTTTCACATGATTTCAGGTTAAATAGTAAAATAGGAAATGTACTAACCAAAGAAGAATGGGCAAAAATTGCAGTGTCCAGATGTGCAAAGCTGGTAGAGACTTCTCCAAATAGACTCAATTGCTGCCAAAGGTGCCTCTACCAAATATTGACTCAAGGGGGTGAATACTTATGCAATCAATTATTTTCTGTTTTGTATTTGTAATTAATTTAGAACAATTTGTAGATTTTATTTTTCACTTTGACATTATGAACTTTTTTTTTTTTGTTGATCAGTGGCAAAAACTCCTAATTAAATCCATTTTGATTCTATGTTGTAACACAATAAAATGTAAAAAAGGGGGGTAAATACTTTTGAGAGCCACTGTACGTAGGGGTCAGAGTGATGAACTACCTTGACGACTGTTTGATCGGTTCCCAGTCGAGGGAGGGAGCGGTGGCCCACACAGCGCTGGTGATGGAGCATCTAGTGAGGCTTGGCCTCACCATCAACGATGTCAACAGTTGGCTGGCGCCGGTGCAGTGCACAACAGGGATCGAGGGTACCCCTTGTTTTGTGCCAGCAACTACTGGGTCTGATGGCGGCAGCAGTATGGGTTTATTGCGCAGCCCGCTACAGGCGTGGCTCAATGCGTTCCACTTACATCCCAAGAGCGACAGGCACCGTCGCCTGACAGTGTGCATTGGGAGTGGTCTACAACTGCAGGGTGGTGACTGCAGGGGCGCGGTCTGCGAAGGCAGAGGAGTCAGTGGATCCTGGTCGGGTCGTTGGACGTCTCTGCATGTCAACATGCTGGAGCTGCAAGCAGTGTTCCTTGCCCTCCAGCACTTTCTACCCATAGTGCGGAACAGGCATGTGCTGATCCGCACGGATAACACATTAGTGGTGGCGTATCTCAACCACCAGGGTGGCCTTTGGTCCCCGGGGTTACATCGTCTTGCCTTCAGGCTCTTGATTTGGGCACCCACCCCCCACCCCCCAAAAAATCATCCTCCTGTCAAGTATCTATGGTGGGGATGATGGAAAATGAAGTGCTGAAGTTCTCCTAAATGGGGGGACGATGACACAGCACTGTGGATTGCAATTCAGTGGTGTAAAAAAGTGGTCGGGATGTCAAATAATAAAAGCAATATGCATACCTTGCTTCTACAGATGCAGCAACATATGGGAATGTGCAACACGCACTACTTGATTTTCCCTTTAAATGACTGTAAAGTAAAAGGTACAAACTGCACAAAAACAATACAATGTACACATCTTGGTACAACTTGAAAGATGTGAAGAGTTTTTTTTGTTTTTTAAATGGCCAGTGTCACTTTATCCTGGAATTGCCACCATACAGTGCATGGGTTGGTCATCCTAAACTTAGACCAGTAGGAAAGGGACCCAAACAAATGGCTAGCTATGTTTTTGATTTTAGTATTTGTATATCCCAGATTATATGGGAAATAAATTACATTGAAATATGAGAGCACAAAGGCAAGAAATAAATCACTGTGGAGACACAATAAAAAGTCTTAAGGAGGACCGACCCATGTTCTGTATAATAATTTCACCTGTACTTGAATCTGTTAGTTGCTGGAGTACAGCCTAATTAGGAGCAATAACAAAACCCTATCAAAACTTTGACCCACATGCAACTTAAAAGCCTGGTACTGATGGTGACTTTTTGCTTGTCAGAGAGATATTCCTTCTACCCCAGAGGAAACCCGTCACTTGTAGGGGCTTGTAATTTGTGATTACCGGGTGGATCAAAGTTTTGATTTGGTCTGGGTCTGTGTTATGTTTATTTATTAATTGTTTAAGTTGTTAACTTTGGGGTAAAATTATTTAAAATTTCATTTAAATTTTCCCCATATGGGGGAAAAAAGAGAGATATAAATGATAAATGCATTGCTTTATGTAATTTAAATATTTTAATACATAAAGCAATATATTTTTCATATTTTTCATTTATAAAAGGGACCAATCTTATATTTATTAAATAAGGATAAAATGTTTTTCCTGTAGAAATGTAAAAGGCATAATAAAGGTGTTATGCAACTCAAGTTTTGAAGTCTTAAGTATTCACCCCCTTTGCTATGACACACCTAAATAAGCTCTGGTGCAACCAATTGTCCTTAGAAGTCACATAATTAGTTGAATGGAGTCCACCTATGTGCAATTAAGGTGTTTTGCATGATTTCAGGTTAAATACACCTGTCTCTGGGAGGTCCCACAGTTCGGTAGTACATTTCCTAACAAAAACTACATAATGAAGACTAAGGACCATTCAAATCAAATCTGGAATAAGGTTCTTCAAAAGCACCAATCAGGGGTAGGATGTACGAACATTTCCAAGGCATTTGCTCCTAAGTAACAGTGCATTAGCAGTGTACCTAGAGATGACTCAAAAGCAGTGTGTAGGTACTGAAAATGTGAAGTCCGAGCACATCGCAGCAATCTGTTAGCTCACTGTAAGACCGAAACATACTACAAACATGGCTCCATTTTCAAATGCAAGAAGCTTATTTGATATGGGATTTAAGAAACACGTTGACAATTCCATTAAAATATGAGTTGAAGCTGGCAGCCCATATTGATTGCCATTCCAGTATCCTCATCGTAGAATATTTGGGATGCATAGTCAGGGAAGTTGCACATTAGGGTATTAGTCTTCATAGAACAAAATGCTCAGCACTTATAAAATCTGTCATCAGGCCCGTTATACATCAGGAGATCCACAGACATCGGTGCAAACAAGCGACTCTGTGTGGTGTTAAGGTACTTCAGCAGAAAACTTAACATATTGTGACATCATTTTTTCGGGATTGTTAGCTTGCCAGCCGGTGATTCTCACAGCATTGCAACAGCCTTATTAAAATTCTTAAAGGAAAAGCAATTGGAAGTGTAAAGATGCATTGGTATGGCAACAGACGGTTGCAGTACAATGTGTGGGAAAAATAATTTAGTACTAACAAAATTAAGGGAGGTGAATCTAAAAATTGTGTACATTAAGTGTGTTTGTCATTCACTGCAGCTCTGTGCATCTAAAGCAATGGACTTACTTCCTCGAAACATTGAGTATATGGTATCACAGACATACTGTGGTTTTCCCACAGCACACTGCATCAAAATAAGTACCGCAATCTCTATGCTACCGTTAATGTTGGAGAAGCCCCGCTGATGATTTTGCAGTTTTGACACAAGATGGCTCACAATTAGCCAATGTGTTGATCAATTGCTTTCTCAGTACGAAGAGCTGAAGTTGCACTTTCATCTTACAAAGGACACTGAAAGGAACTACAATGCTGAACTACAGTACCAGTTGTATTCAGATCGTGTAAACAGAATGCATCTGTTTTTTCTTCTGCCCGTTGTCACTGAGGTCAACAGAATAAACAAGCCATTTCATCTTAACCGCGCCAATCCAGCAAAACTTTTTGCTGATTTAATGACATTTTACTGCAGTTTGATCCAACGAATCACACCATTAGGTTAGGTCAGATGTCCAGGGGCAGTGGGGGGATGGTAGAAGAAGGGCAATGCCTGCTTGCTTGCTAGGTCATAAATTCCAGGCTGAAGTGAACATAACAACCGCAACGGAGGGGGCAATCATGCCCCACAGCTATCCTTTATTGGTTGAGTATATGAGTTTAGGGGGTAGGGATGGATGAACTGTCTGCTGCATGTCAAATCCTGATAGGAGCAGGGAATTTTATGTAGAAACTGTATAACCCAAGTATGTGCCTTACCCCGGCAGAATACACTAGTTACTGATGAAGTGACTGTTATTCTCCGGAGCGCTCTGTATTTTGATGACCACTGCAATAAACCTTTGATGCAACGATCGGTGTGATTGATTGTCTCTGAACATCTATGCACTTTATCTTGCGATCCTACATGTGGGCGAGCTGTGCTGGAGCTTGTCATTTTTATCACATCTATATTAGATATCTTTTCTTAAGAAAATTTTTTTATGCATAAGGCTACTTGTTAATAGCAATAAGCTTGGTTTCAGGAAAAAAAGGCTAGTTTTGAAGTGACTTTGGGCTATAAACACTGTAGAAATCTGGCAACCCTGCCTAGCAGACTGTAGTGTTTCTACTACCGCATCTGGTAGACCTCGTATGAATAAAGGGCTACATTCAACGGCCAGACCCAGAGTTGGAGTTGGAGCTGGGCTGGGCTGGGCTGGGTTCGGGTGCTATAATAACCCTTCTGCTTGGCTCAGGAGGTCCTTGCATGGCGGGAGCTGCCATGGCTGACCCGTGTCAGAGAGGAAAGAAAACCAGGGGTGTCTCGGCCATCTTGGTGCAACAAGCAAAACCTGTGCTCTCTCCACCCTGATCCTCTTTAGTGTCAGGGGTAATAATGGTAGCAGAGGGAATGCATACAAGAGCCCCTGTGGCCAGGGGTGAGCTAGCTTGTCTCACTATGGAGAACCATAGTGGGCAATAAGTGGACTCGGCTGTGGCAAAGAGGTCGACAGGTTGAAACCTCTCCCAAATCTGTTTCACCACTTGAGGATGCAGTCTCCATTCCAAGCTGTCTGGAACTACTCTGGACAGGAGGTCTGCTGCCTTGTTGTCCACACCAGGGAGGTGAACCGCCCTGATGGAACGCAAGTTTCTTGGTGGTTCATGTAGGCTACCACTGTAGTATTGTCCATCCGGACAAGCACATGTTTGTGCACTAACTGCTGGCGAAAATGAGATCACACCAAGTTCACTGCTTGCAGCTCTTGGGCATTTATGTGCGCTTGCAGTCAATGTCCCTTCCACTGACCTCTTATTCCTCTCACATTCCAGACCGCTCCCCAGCCCAGGCTGGATGCATCTGTAATGACCACTTCCCTTCTGTGAGGGGAGATCCGAGGCGCAGATTGCCAGGACGGAGCCACCACTCCTGTGTCTTCCGGCATTGTCTGGACACTCGCACCAGCCGGTACCGATCTCGGACCAGGTACACCTTGAGCATATTTACCCAGGCTTGAAGCGGGTGCATTCTCAGCAGCCCTAGTGGAAGGATTCTTGAGGCAGCTGCCATCAGTCCCAACAACTTTTGATATACTTTGACCTGTAGGAGAGCGTCCTTTCTGAATAGGGAGAGTGTGGCCTCCAACGTCCAAATACTGTCTTCCGACAGTGAGGCAACGATGCTCGCAGAGTTCAGTCTGATCCCCAGGAACACTGTGGACTGAGACGGTATGAAGTTGCTCTTTTGTTGATGGATTGAGAGCCGTAAATTCATCACATGATCTAATGACATGTTTTATGTGCGCCTCTGCGCGTCTTTTGGAATGCGCGCAAACTAGCCAATCCTCCAAATAGTTCAGGATCCGAATACCCTGCAGCCTGAGTGGAGCCACTGCTGCATCCATGCACTTTGAAAATGTGCGGGGCACCAGCGAGAGGCCTAATGGCAGCACCCAGAATTCGTATGCGTTGCCTTGAAAGGCGAAGTACAGATATTTTCTGTGTGCGGGAATGATTGGGACGTGAAAGTAGGCGTTTTGCAGGTTGATCGATGTGAGCCAGTCTCCCAGTTGGACGGACTTGAGAATTCGCTGTGCTGTCAACATGTTGAACTTCCTCTGTTTGAGGAACAAGTTGAGGACCCTGAGGTCCAGAATTGGTCTGAAACTGGCGTCCCTTTTGGGCACCAGGAAGTTCCTGGAGTAAAAACCGCTGAGGGCATCGCTTGGGCTTACCAAGTGTACAGCGTTCTTCTGTTGAAGTAGTATCTCTTTCGCTGGTTCGACGGTGGTGAGGAGCACACCCTTGAAGGGTGGCAGACCTATACGAAATTGTAGAGTGTATCCGTGTCTCATTGTCGATAGCACCCAGGAGTCCTGAGTGCAGCCTTGCAATGGGTTGTTGTCGTTGGTCAGTCCAGTTGTGGAAGGGTTTGGTGGCAGCAAGGGCCCCTCGGGGCCGGTCTCCCTTGGGCTTGGGAGGGGGCAGGTCTTTCTTAGGCCTCTGTCTCCAGCTGGAGAACTGGTTACTCCTGGTCGGTGATTGTCCCTTGCCGCCAGCTCTGCTGCTGCCTGCTTTTCTGCTCTGGGATGTAGGGCGGTGTTCAGGCCCTTTTGCCCTAGCAGACTGTGAATGCCACCTTGGGCACTGACGGTAAGCTGGAAGGCACGAGAATTTGGAGGCAACCTCCGTAGCCTTGTGGGACCTCTCAAGGCTCACATCAATGGTCTCCCCAAATGTCTGCCCCGGTGTAATGGGGGCATCCAGTAACACCACCCTCCCTGTCTCCACGACCTTGGCTTGCGTCAGCCACAAATGCCGGCGAGCGGCCACCATCGCCGCCAGCGACCTCCCTGATGCTTGGCCTAATTCTCCTATTAGGTAAGTCATCGCCTTTGCCACCGCCTGGAGCTCCCCTATGTCTGCCTCTGTGGATCTTTCCTGCAGCCTGTCTGGTAAAGCACCAGTATAGCCATGGCATTCGCTGCTCTAACTGACAGCACTGCTGATGCGTACGCTCTCCTCCGTTGTCCTGCAAGGCTTAGACAGACAGGTTTGGTCCTTATCGCCCTTGGTGAAGGTGGAACCTTGCACCAATACCGTGACCGTGTCCCCAATAGTGGAGAATGTGCCTAGGCTCCTGCAGTGTGCAGCAGAGACTGCTGTTCTGGAGGCTGAGGGTGCAGATGCTCGGTTGCTCCAGGAGGAGTGCACCAATTCCAGGAACTCCTGGTACAAAGGGAGGGCTTGCTGTGGTTCCTCTTTCCCTCCTGTTTTGCTGGCCAGGAAACGTCCGTGGCTGCAGCTGCACGCTGCATTAGCACCCAGAACTCTTCCCTCCATGAGACGTGGCAGGGGTGGTAAGGAGCCCTCCGCTGTGACCTGCCTGATGGAAGTGGCTGGGTCCGAGACATCTGATCCTGACGCAGTGAAGGACAGCTCACCTGGGCTAGGAAATCTAGGTAGTGGGGATGGGGAACGAGACTGTGGAAGTTGGGGCTGCCCAGTAGGGGGCAGTCTGCCCTGCAATTTAGTAGGGTCTCTAGCATTGTCTGCTGAGCCCTTGCAGTCTCTGCTAGCTCTGCAAATTCTCATTCTCCCTTGGCTCGGGAAGAGAGACTCTGCTGGGGATAGGGCTGCTCTCCTGTGCTTAGTTCGTTTAGAGAACTTTCTGCACAGAGCCGGGCTGTAGGAGGCGCCGAAGATAGTTACACCGGTGCCGAGTCAATCGGGGCCGGGTAGGCACTGTTTTTCTCAGCCTCAAAGTTGGCCTGAAAACCGTGGTTGATGCAGGGGTATGCAGCCGGTTCAGTCAGCGTGGTCGCAAAGGGCAAGCGCAGCCGCGCTAGGAGAGCCCGAGGCTTGAGAGGGGCGCTAGGACCGAGCTGTGTTTTGTTTTTTTCCGGTCGCTGTGGCCGATTTAAATCGGCATAGAGGACAATGCCGCGAGCCTGCGGGATCTCCTTACAGCACCCGAACAGCTCTCAACACGGTATCTGGAAACTGCATGAAGCCTTGTGCAGTGAAAAAGAGAGTAATGGCTGCTTACCAATCTCCCGAGAGGGGTCGAAACCAGCTCTAGTCAGTAAAGTGATGCGAGAATAAGGTAGCAGCACTCAGGAATGCTCGGAAGTGTGATTCTACCGTGGAAAAGTGAAATTTGACGGTAAAAAACCAACAAATCAGCCAAATTCGTGGAAAGAAAACACAAGGCAATCTGTGACCTGTCACGGTGAAGTGAGAGAGAAAATGGCGATATGCTACTGTGAGGACGTCCCTCTTCAGCAGGAGGTGGGAGGGACTTTACCCTCACAACAGGGCCCTGATAGAGCAGCTTTTTTATATATGCTCAGTGATTGGTGGTCAGAGAGGGCTCTTCCCATTTGGTAATGGTTGTCATTCCATTGAAAGAGAACCTTGCCTTTAATATTATAAGATTCGTGCATGCGTAGAAAGGCTCAAAGGCAAACGCTAACTCAGCTGACCTTATTTCCCCGTGACACCGGTACAAAACCTGCTCTTTGAGTTTCGTACCGAAACAGTTATATCGGTACGACACCTGGACAGATGTTTCAGTACGGTTCCACAATGATAACGTCATAAAAATACTAGTGTGAACAGGGCATATTTTGTACTGTGATCTGTTTTTAAAAGAACTCTGGAAACAGCATGTTTTGGAATATTTGGAACACTTTACCATGGCAACAGCCTAGTAGAATGAAAACTTTTTTTTTTTCCTAACTGACATTTCAAATTAAAACATTTCACCCATGGAAAACTTAATGAAAATGCATTTTCAGTGAGTTATAGAGGTATAACACAGGCCCGGTTTTTGGAATGGAACCGCATTTTTTGATTGGTCTCACGTTTTTGATTGGTCCATTTCTGTCACATAAATACCTCGCCACACGAGTGGAAAAGCTTGCAGGCATTTTTAACATTGCAGATTAGAGAGAGATCTACTTTTCACAACCTTTCAATTAAAATATAACTTGGTATTTTGCTGTACTAATATAACAAACTATGGGTTATTACTTTATATGAATTATGATGTTATACACGAATGTAAGAATAGCTTTTTTTTCTGTAGTGTACTTTTTTCTTTCAAATAGCATATATCAATAATCATTTGCGTGATGTATATATTTGATATTAAATACACTATTGCAGTTTTGTTACGGGACACATTAGTTTATCTCTAATGTAATCACAGTTTTAAATATAGACTGCCCGTTTTCATTTACATCCCCAATTCTGGGCAGCTTTGCTTTCAGATAACGTCACAAATTCTGGGCCGCTTTGGTTTTTAGATAATTTTCGAATTCAGCCAAGTTTCTAAGCACACACCACCGTCTAACCCCTGCCCACACAGACCACAATGCGACCCCTGCCCGCACACACCTAGCCATCCCCTTTAGTGCATATTTCTGGAACAGAAGCACCTAGAACCACCATTCAAATGGTTCTAGACTCAGGAGCAGCCTGAATGTAATATGCCATGAATTTGTAGCAATTCTTTGCAAAAAAAAATTCAGGGTGTTCAGCCCCATTCATGTCTATGGCAGTGTTAAAACACATTTTCAGTCATATCTCTCGACCCTGAGCAACTACAACCACCATTCGAAGGGTTCTAGACTCAGGGGACCAGCTTGAATGTAACATGCCATGAATTTGTAGCAATTCTTTGCAAAAAATATTTTCAGGGTTTTCAGCCTCATTCATGTCTATGGCAGTGATGAAAAACACATTTTCATGCATATTTCTTGAACACGTAGAACCACCATTGAAAGTAATATAGACTCAGGGGAACGCCCCAGACCACCTCCTAAAACGGTGCAGTAGTTCACCCAAAAATTTTGCTGAGCCGACCTGGTACCTAGAACAGTGAAAATGTTGACTTCTTGTGCGGTGGGCCACGGTGGGAACCAGAGTTACGCCCCATCAAAACTGTCCAAAAACTACCCTTCTCAGGGTCATATCTCAAAGACCCCAGGGCCTAGAGGTTCGGCAATGGCGGTCGTGGGTTGTATGAACTCGAAGGAACCCAACTTCTTTAGCTAAGACTGTTGTGCATCTAAAGAGAGTACTACCGAGTTTGTTGGCCCATGATTTGTGGACTTATGGGGTACTACAGGAGGACCAAAGTACTTGTCTTTTTAATTCTGTGCATCCAAATACTTGTCATTAAAAGTTTTAAGAATTAAGGCTACTGTTAGTTATTCTGTCCCAAACCAGCAGTTTGTCACCCAAAATTATTTATTAAATAAACTGGGGGGGGAGTCATCAGATTATTATTCTAGATGATAGATATATGCTATTTGAAAGAAAAAAGAACACCACTACAGAAAAAAAAAAAATTCTTTCATTCCTGCATAACATGATAATTCATATAAAGTAATAACCCATAGTTTGTTATATTAGTACAGCATAATACCACATTATATTTTAGTTGAAAGGTTGTGGAAAGCAGATCTCTTGCTCTCTTTTTCTCTGTTAGCAATGTTAAAAATGACTGCAAGCTTTTCCACTCGTGCGACGACATTCATGAGGCAGACATGGACCAATCAAAACGCAAGTGTTATGTGGTTCCATCCCAAAAACCGGACCTGTGTCATACCTAGAGTTATACCCCGCCTATCGTCATTCATCCCTGGGCAGGCTAGAGTAACTGAATCACAGTGCAGGTCAGCTAAGCTTACACTTGAATATGTTGTTGTTTTAATTATTTGAAGTCATTTTTGTGTTACGGTATTCACTAACCCATTGTTTTTGATGTTACTCTCAGTGCTTGTTTATATTAGTTGGACATGAAATGTACGAGGCAAAAACTACATCTCCACTAAAGTCCAAAAGTTTATTTTAAATACACCTGCAATTCTTAAACGGAGGGAACACAAAGCCACTTTTTTAGAAACAGTGGCCTGAAACCTGGTTCCAGGAGACCTAGTTTGAAGCAACCTTACTGTAGCAAATCCCAAATCTGAATGCCATGCAGTGGCCTGAAACCCAGTCTCCTGCAACCAAGTTCCAAGCCATAAAGTACTTTGAGTTCCCTCAGCTTTAAATCCACCTGCAATTCGGTCCCCTCGCAAACGGACTGACAAAATGCGCTAAAAAAAATCCAGCTGTGGCTGGTGTCTCCACAATGCCTTTTTAAGTTCTTCACTAATAATGGTCTCCATTAGCCATCTAGTGTCCTACATAAAACATGACCCTCTCATGTTAGTCTGTGTCTTACAGTTGCAGTCACATTATGAAACAAGCAAGATCAAACTTCAGTATAGTATATTTGTATTCATTTTGCAGGGTTGGCCCACAGCCAAGGTAAACCACGTTACTATATGCAAACACAAGTTCTCCATCCTACACTTCACCAGACCAGAAGTGGTAACGAAACTTCTCACCTGCACTGTACCTCCAGCTGTTCACCAATAAGCCAGCAGCTATGACAGTCCTTGGCTGCAGACACATATACTTGTCCTTGCAGTCTACCAAACTAGCTGTGGTACTGGGAACCCTCCAGAGCAGAGGAGATTCTTCGCTCCAGGTGTCCGGCAAAGCCGCCATCAGAATTTGTTTATACAGATGCACACCTTAACTCCTGTGCAGACACATGTCATAACTCACCAAACCAGCTGCGAGCATTCTCAATTGCAGAGACAAATCTTAGCTCCAGCCACACAACAAGGCAGCCAAGCTTATACTCCACCTCCTGTAGCATCAAATATCCAACGGAAAGCAAGAACCCAGCCGCCTGTTTACATTCCAGACCACAGATCTTGCAACCAGACCAACATGGTGGACAGGTCATATATGCAGTATGATCCAGGACAGGGCAGCAACCAATTGCCTATGATGTGGAGGCTGCCAATGAATTGTGGCTGCTTATAGTGTGTCACTTTAAGGCCTCCAGCAACTTGTCACTACAGCTGCAACAACATTGCTCTTCCCGGGCCAGCTACATGGATTCACATGGAAGGCCCAGGATCTTGCAGCTTCCCATTTCCATATGGAGCACATGCAGGGGCTGGCCTGTCCAGATCTGTGCCTCATCACTGTCCCTGGTCTCATCCTCCACCAACGGGACCCCAGCTATGGCCAGCTGGGGTAAGCAAAGTTGTCAAACATGAGTCCAGCGCTGCTTTGAATCTGCTCGGCGGCCAGTGGTAAAAGAGGATCCATTGCCTGCCACTAGTATGCAAAAGGGAGAAACTCTGCAAGCATCAGGATTCCCTGCACACATGGTCTCCACTGAACATAAAAACCTAACTCTACAAGGAAAAACACAAAACGGCATCCTAGCTGTTGTGATGCATCCTGAAACCAGTGATGTCTGTTCTTCAGAACCAAGTGCCAACATCTAAAGACCAGCCACCTTGGAAGGAGCACTATGTTCATTACCCGATCAGGTTCCAATTGTTCCAAACCTACAAGGCTTACAGGATGTGAAACGTGCGTCCAGAGCTGGGAGAAGTGGTGACATGACGTGTGCTAAATAATTACCTGACACCCCGCAGGAGAAAATCAAAAGGATTAAAAGACTCTCAACTGCTTTCTTGCTTCTTAAAACCAGCTATTCTCCAGAGCTGTGCCACACCCAATGTAAGTTCTGTGCTGAACCCAAACCACTGACAACCACGCAGCAGTCTTCTGATAATCCAGGCGAAAGCATTTTCAAGAGGTTGGGCAGTGTCAAGCTCAACGCAGCATCCAAAAGCAATCAGGTTCCTGGTGGCCCATATCAGGTTTCACCTGACAAAAAGATTAAGATTTGGAGCCCCTTAGCTCAAGTGATAGAACATGAAACCATTGAAATCTATCAACAGCCACACCACAAGACTAGTGATGGGCCCAAAACACTACCTATCACTGTCCTCCAGCTCCATCACTGATTTTTCAAGAGCAGGCATGCTACCCTCTTTGCAAGACTCTGGTTTAGAAGTGGAGGTGATGGTCAACTCTTCGGATAAGGATCCGCCTGGATTCGTGGGTAAAGTTGGCAGTGAGCATTGCCGGCTGCTGCCCACTCCTTCCACAGGGCCTGTTGGGCCCCTACACGTACTCTACCTGTCTGGTGATGTTCAGCTGTATGGCCTCTCTGAAGTTTCACATTCGGTACGGCAGAATGAAGAACGGCTTCAGTTGCCTGATGCGTATAAGGAAGAGAAGACCCAAACTGAAGCCCACCCTGATCACATATTTGAGGAAGATCTGCCTTTTTAAGAGAATGCTGAGGAACGAGCAAAAACTCAGATGGAGCATTTGTGAACTTTAAAAAATTAAATAGATATTTAAATACTACCTGTAATTGAAGGTGTTTTTAAGTCCCCCATATTATAAAATTAACATTTTGTCAGTAGGAAAAGTTTCCTGTTCCCAGTCTACTCAAATATTCCTTTTCCAATGAGTTTAAACAAATACTTCAGAACATCCATACTACATGGATGAAATAGCGAATTCCCAGGGACCTATAATCTGTTTCATAATAAACTGTACATGATCTCTGCTTTTTCTGCTAAAGGTCTTTTTAGAATCAGTAGGTTGCAACTGCCACCTTACTGAGTAATAGTACATTTTAGCAGATAATGCACAACACTTTTTTTTTTTTTTTTTTTTTTTTTTTTGAACATAGATGGTAATAGACTCAACTGTTTTAACATAAATCTCTAGTAACATTAAAAAAAACAGTAAGATTCTTCTCATGCCCTTTGAAACCTCAGTTAACATTTTTGCTAAAATGACAAAGGAAGAAAGGCAAAACAGCAATCTTCACATTTTAGGCATTTAAATTTTTGCTATGAATCTGCACCTGAGCTTCGGGAATCTGATCCGCTGCATTTACAGTTTCAGTGCAAAGCCCACATCACATAGCTATTCTGTGCTTGGCTTTATTTTTTTAAGCAACTGACAGTCGAAGACATCTAGTACACGTTTGTCTTTGTCCAGTGTAACATCATCCTGTTGAGCTAATGACCATCATGGGCAGTATTCTGAAGTAACTACAAAGAGAGGAATACAATCATTTTGATGGTATAAAGCGAGCAAAAAAAATATGCAAACCTTAATTGAACGGCTCCTTTCTGCAACTAAGTTGTTCTTTATAAGTTTTATGATGCTAGTTTTGTTTTAATTCTCTTAGAAAATGTGTCTTGTTCTTTGCACTTGCTTCAAAACGGCCCCAGGACAATACAAAAACAAACTGTGATATGGGTTTATTGATGTTTACATGTTAAACAATGCCTTTGTATTAACATTTAAGGCTAAAGAGTAAATACACTGAACAACAATATAAACGCAACATGCAATAATTTCAAAGATTTTACTGCGTTACAGTTGATATAAGGAAATCAGTCAATTGAAATAAATTCATTAGGCCCTAATCTATGGATTTCACATGACTGGGAATACCCATATGCATCTGTTGGTCACAGATACCTTAAAAAAAAAAAAAAAAAAAAGGTAGGGGCGTGGATCAGAAAACCAGTCAGTATCTGGTGTAACCACCATTTGCCTCATGCAGCGTGACACATCTCCTTCGCATAGAGTTGATCAGGCTGTTGATTGTGGCCTGTGGAATGTTGTCCCACTCCTCTTCAATGGCTGTGCAAAGTTGCTGGATATTGGCGGGAACTGGAACACGCTGTCATACATCCAGAGCATCCCAAACATGCTCAATGGGTGACATGTCTGGTGAGTATGCAGGGCATGGAAGAACTGAGACATTTTCAGCTTCCAGGAATTGTGTACAGATCCTTGCGACATGGGGCCGTGCATTATCATGCTGAAACATGAGGTGATCGCGGCGGATCTCGTCACGGTATCTCTGTGCATTCAAATCGCCATCGATAAAATGCAATTGTGTTTGTTGTCCGTAGCTTATCCCTACACATACCATAACCCCACCGCCACCATGGGGCACTCTGTTCACAACGTTGACATCAGCAAACCGCTTGCCCACACGACGCCACACACGCTGTCTGCCATCTGCCCAGTACAGTTGAAACCGGGATTCATCCGTGAAGAGCACACTTTTCCAGCGTGCCAGTGGCCATCTAAGGTGAGCATTTGCCCACTGAAGTTGGTTACAACATCGAACTGCAATCAGGTCAAGACCCTGGTGAGGACGACCAGCACGCAGATGAGCTTCCCTGAGACAGTTTCTGACAGTTGGTGCAGAAATTCTTCAGTTGTGCAAACCCACAGTTTCACGATCCCGCAGACCAAGCGCTATAAATGATTGGTCATCACCCACATGGCTGGTCTCAGACGATCCCGCAGGCGAAGAAGCCGGATGTGGAGGTCCTGGGCTAGCATGGTTACACGTGGTCTGCGGTTGTGAGGCTGGTTGGACAAACTGCCAAATTCTCTAAAACGACGTTGGAGGCGGCTTATGGTAGAGAAATGAACATTCAATTCTCTGGCAACAGCTCTGGTGGACATTCCTGCAGTCAGCATGCCAATTGCACGCTCCCTCAAAACTTCAGACATCTGTAGCATTGTGGCCTTTTATTGTCCCCAGCACAAGGTGCACCTGTGTAATGATCATGCTGTTTATTATTCTTGGCATGCCACAAGGAAAAATGCTCACTAACAGGGATGTAAACAAATTTGTGCACAAAATTTTAGAGAAATAAGCTTTTTGTGCGTATGGAAAATTTCTGGGATCTTATTTCAGTTCACGAAACATGTGACCAGCACTTTACATGTTGCGTTTTATATTTTTGTTCAGTGTAGTTTAAAGTCTCATTCATTCAAATCCAAAGACAAAATGACCATGTGAATCACGCTGGGTTTCAAAGCAGACGGGAAACTTATATAATGTAAGACCTTGAATTCAACTGTTTAATTTAGGGTTAAACCTACTTCCCTTTCCTTACAGTGTATAATATAACAGAATAATTCATTAACATTCATGGAGTGCTGTGGGTTTTTTTTTTTTTTTAACCTTTATTGGTGGACTAACTACAGTACTCCATGAACACATAATATATCCACTATTTAATGGAATAATCAATCCACTCACTAGCCCACCCTCGTTCATGGAATAACTACAGTATACAATGAAAGTGCATGAAGTCTATATATCATTATGTTAGATTTAAATATGACAGTTTAATAAAATATCTCTTTTTATATGAATCCCTATATATTCTACTCGTTATATTTGATTTATTCTGACAGATCATCAGCTGTATCATATGTATATTCAGGAGGGAGGAGAGGGCTATGCCAAGCAGGCAGTGCTGATGTGGAGACAGTAATAATGAGCAGAACAATCAAACTCCATAATAAACTCAGGGGGTCAATTGCAATGCACTTATTGAATTTAGTACGGATCTAGGGGCTAAACAGCATACTAGCTAGTATTAGTTATATCTTGGAGGCTACTGATGGCCCTGTCCTCTGTACTAACTACGAGATGATCTCTAGTTCAGTGCAATTGACCCCGGGAGACAACTGCCCAGTTTACATGTACAATCTAATCTGAATTAAGCTGCCTTTATGAGGAATCAACTCCCAAAGACTCTATATATTCTGCATGTAAACCAGTCTGGAGCAGTAATCTGGTTGGTGTTTAATCAGATTCAACTGAATAGGTTGAGAAGCTTTGACTTCTAACCAGAGTTTTGCATATCAAAGCTGCACATTTATTTTCAGATTCAAAAGCATTGACTGCTTGTGCATGTAAAAATAGAAACTGAAAAACGTATTGAAGCTAGTTAAAGAAGGTATAGCCAAGTCCTCAGAATCTGACCTGAGCAAAATGATCACTCCCTCCACCCAAATTATTCCACTGAAGATATTTCTGACCTTTGACTGCTTCCTTAAATTCCACCGTACAATAGATGCCACATTGAAACAGTTTATTCCTGGTACCCTATCACTCCCTGTGCTAAAGCTTCAGTCATTCAAGTCTCAGACTGTGAAGCTTTCTCCACAACCACATGTCCCTTTTACGTTGGGGTTGTTGAAAACAAATTCGCTAGAGAGTTTTGAGTCCAGGAAATCCATTTCTGTCCCCAAGAGGGTCAGCTGGGCCTTCTGATCAATAATCACTCGAACACCTGCAAGCACAGACAGCATGCAATCAGTGAACCCACAAACACAATTCTCTGGCAGAAATTAGGAAACAAGAGGTACGTTTTCACAATATCCGGGGTGCATTCATGGCACTAAAAGAACTGGAAATTATCAGAAGAGGTAAATGGATGCCTGCGTTTTCAGATTTTCATGAAAACACCATCTGTGGTTGACAAAGCCGGCAACCAAAACTTTTGTCCACTTGACATTACCTGAAGGGGGAAAGGGGTGAGTAAAGATGGAATGCTTTGTTCCAGTCACTCACCATCTTGTTTGACTTCTTCCTCAAACTTCCCCTTCTCCTTGGCATATTCAATAGTGTAGGAGAGACCACTACAACCCCGGCTCTTCACCCCAATTTTTAAACCAATCTGCAGAAAAGAATGAGAGAGAGACACACAGTCAGCACCAGCTACTTTGAGCAATCTCATTGTCCATACTGTTCCTTTCAGCCACCAATACATCCCTAATTTATTAATGGTCTTATTCATATTACTTGAGACTTTTAATTATGATGCAAAGCAGCGGTATGCTTTTAAAATGTATTCTGCTATAAAGAAACAAAATTTACAGCAAAAACCAATCCATTGACGTAGCTGAAACCCGACCATTGCATTAATGTGATAATGACACTCCATGAATAACCATTTCCTTAGACAGCATTTGGATTGATTATGCTGTGCTTCACCAACCCCTTTAATTTGCTGTATTAGTATGAAAACAAATGACTCCTAAACATTGCTGAAATGTGAGAAAAGAAACGTGATACATTTATTGGGATAAGGAAGTCTTACATCTTGTGTACTTGCACATAATCCACTTCAGTTTGGTGTATGAAAATGTGCGCTTGATAAAAGTACTACATTAAACACGATTTAAGGATACTAAACTATTTAGTCCTGACTCTCATGGCAAGAGTGTAACAGTGCCAATGCACAGCGTGCCAGCAAATTGCTTGAGTAATACTTTGAAATAAGGGAAAGTCTTTGAAAGTCAGCTCTTCTGCTGGTACTTACAAATTCAGGTTTGTCACTAAGTAGTTGTTTTATCCGGTTTACTGCTGCAGGGGTCTATAATGAAAACAAGCACAAAAAAAAAAACACTGTATGGAGTAGAGGTGTTCATAGTTCAAACGTTACCCAGATATTTAACGTTTCAGATTTTGTGTAAACAAAATTCAAATGTGAAATAAAGATTTTGGTATAGTTTTTTACAGTAGTAACTATACAGTGAAAGAATGTTCAAGATCCAGCAGCTGTTCCTAGACCATATTATAATGATATCCTGCAGTCTACATACATTATTGTGGTTGTTTATTGAAAACCCTCATCGGTGCTTCTTGAAATCATTTATCTGATATGTTAAGGTTTGAGCGGGTTTCATTTTAAAGTTTATGATAATAATAAACGAAATCTAACATTAGTAATTAAACACTAGTAAAACAAGAGGCATTGTAGTTTAAAAACGCCCAGTCGCCAATCAGCACAAACGTGTAACTATGGAAACCGTTGAGCTTAATTTGTTTACAAAGGTTATCCTGACCTTTTGCAGTGTTTAATAAAGCACCTCAATTTTGCACAGACCACTTCAATTGATCGCTTCACTTCGTGCCAAGATCAAGTCGATTTTTTACTTGACATGTCTTTTCATTTGTATTTGCTTAGCAACGCATGGGGCAGCACCGTTGCTGTTTGTTTGACAAAGAAATCAAACCATCAGAACCACCATATTCCTCCTGTGTATCAGTTCTTGCCGCGAATGACATACTTGTACAGAAAATGTACTGCACACAGACAGAAATGGTAATCTGTGGCCATATATTGATGTAAAATGCTTTTTAAACAATACAGCAGTAAACTATACAGGGATATATATGAGTTTTTAAAAAATGTACACAGTTTAAAAGATTAAAAAATCTTTTCTTTCCAGGGCGTATCGGGCAAATGCCCTTCAACTGTTTAAAAAGAACAGTATATATATATATATATATATATATATATATATATATATATATATATATATATATATATATATATATATAATTCAAGCCCACTAAATCAAAGAGCATCTCTATAAGTAAAGGTAAAGTAGTAGATAAAAGGTTGTACATTAACGGTGAGGCAATATCAACAGTGTCCATGAAGTGTAAGTTCAATTTAATGAACGTTACACAATTACCAGGGTAAACTCACTAATAAACTTGGATTGCCCGTATAATTCTCTGACAACCCAAATCCTTTTTAAAATCGGCTAGGGTTGGTGCACACAGCATAATCTCATGCTCAAAAGTATGTACAATATCCCCTATTTCATTCCACTCTCACCAGTAATACAGTTATCACAGTCACTCCAATAACTTTATGGTTTCAATCAAGCCTATTGCAGTAAAAAAGACAGGATTTATAAACATACTTCTACCCTGTTATATTTCTATTTGCTTTACTGTCTGTGAGAAGGAAATGCCCTTGTTCCGATAACAAAAAAACAAAGAAAATATACACATGAACATTCATGTTAAACATCTTATTCAGTTTCCTTCTACTCACAGTCCTGAAACCCTGATGGTATCTTCTTTTAATGTAAAGTCCCAAAGTACTCCCCCCCCCCACACACACACATTGTTTCCAGAGACGTGGGCTGGTCACGAATGGTAATTATGTGGGTCCTAGCATATTATGCTATACAGGACCAGGGCACTGGAAAGTGCCAGATTGAGCAGGGAAAGACTACATCTCCCAAGAGACAATGCGGGAGGTGTAGTGTAGTGTAGAGTGTAGAGCCCACAAAAATGGCAGCCACCAAAAAAACTACAAGAGCCAGGAGTACATGGGGTTTAATTGAACTGTAAACCAGCACAGCTGCAGGTGTTTAAGAGGTGTTAGTCTTGTAAGCGATTGGGCTGGTTGACAATAAAAGGAAATGATCTCCTTTGTTCAGGGTTGATAAGGAAAACACAAAAAGAAATACAGAGGAACAGATTTAAAACTGGTAAGTAGCTTAGCTACCCAGTTTATAAGATAGATACAAGAGAGAGAAAGAGTGAAGTCAGATCTCCTAACAGAGGTAGATATTGTGGATTTCTGTGGTCCTGTGATTCTATCTTACAACAAAGAAGACAGTGGAAACAGTCCTGCAAGTGGCAGACTTACCCCGAGGTGTCACAGTATATATATATATATATATATATATATATATATATATATATATATATATATATATAATATACACACACACACACACACACACTAGAAATATCCTTGTTTAGGCAAATTCACAAAAACAAATTATCCTTGCAAAAAATATAAAATATCCTAACAAAATGAAAACTGTTGGTAATTGCGTATCAGGAGTCCTCACGTGTGCAGTCCACGTGTATTCCAAGGATGACTCCGTAAACAACCCAGGAATGGCAGCTCTCTCAGCAAATAGGAAAGTTATTAAACAACCTTCTTCTGGAACAACAATATCTTCTTCTAGGAGCTATAAACGAGGCAGTCTTCCCAGTGACAGTGAGTGGAAGCGACAACGTGGGAGAAGTACAGGCATGGAAAAGTGCAGAGCAGTTTAGAAGCAGTAAGGAGAAATTACATCTTTAATTGCTTTAATTAGAAAACACAGAACATTGGGGAAACACTGCAGCTCAAAGTCAAACAGCCACGTGTGTTTTTCTGATAACAAACAAGCTGAAACTCGGAGCAATTGATTCAAATTCAGCGGGAGGAGCCAACAGCACAGCAGAGCAACGCAGCTATAAACGAGGCAGTCTTCCCAGCAACAGCGTGGGAGAAGTACAGGCATGGAAAAGTGCAGAGTAGTTTAGAAGCAGGTTGAAAGAAGGTTGACAACTGCAGAAGAAACTAAACTTAAAAAAAAAAAAAAAAAAAAAAAAAAAAAACCATCAACATGGTCTTCAAGCCAGTAATCTGTGACACCTGCCTGACGTGGAAAATCCAAGAAAACCCAGCAGAGTTAACCAATGAGACAGCAATAGGATCTTGAGGAGCTGGCACACCCACAATTCATTGAAGTCTGCACCACCCCTAAGACTGAAAGCCACCAGGGAGATAGAAGGTCAGAACAGCTGGGTTCAGGTGGGCAGAAGCAGGGAAAAAAAGAAACTACGTCAAACACAACCACCAGAAATCAAAACAACCAACAAATTTGAGTCAATTCAAAATTTTGATGAGCAAAACCAACAACAAGAGAACAAAAGGAACAACATCCAGGACCCTATTGACAGTGGTGACCAGACAGCAAAAAGAAGGGAGGTCATGATTGTTGGGGACTCCATATTGAGAAACACAGCAAGTTCAATTCGCAGTTTGGACCCCCTTACTACAACAGTGTGCTGCCTTCCGGGAGCCTCTGTCAAGCACATCACTGAGAATGTGGACAGGCTCCTAGAACGAACAGGAGACGACCCGGTAGTAGTCGTCCACATCGGTACAAACAACATTGGAAGAGACAGACCAAAATCCCTGCAAAACAAATTCAGAGAGCTAGGAAGGAAATTAAAAGAGAAAACCAAAACTGTGGTATTTTCTGGTATACTACCGGCACCTTGCAAAGGACCATATGGACAGCTGGAAATAATTAATCTAAACGCATGGCTGAAGACGTGGTGCACACGGGAAGGCTTCACTTATCTTGATCATTGGACCACATTCTACGATGAGGACTATCTGTATAGACGGGACGGACTGAACTTAAATAAAAAGGGAACCAGTCTACTTGGAGAAAAGACCCTCGAGCAGGTTCAGAAGCATTTAAACTAAAAAGGAAGGGGGGAGAAATCAACAAAAAAACAGAAGGGAGACCGCATCAAAACAAGGACAACAACTCAGGTAAGACAACCATTAAATGTATTTATCTAAATGCTAGAAGTATCAGAAACAAAATTTTAGAACTTGAAGCTACTGCACTAACAAGTAATTATGATGTGATAGGTGTTACTGAAACTTGGTTGTCTGAGAGTGATGGGGACGAATATAATATTTGTGGGTATACACTGTATAGGAAAGACAGGCAGGACAGAAGAGGAGGAGGGGTAGCGCTATACATAAGAAACAGTCTTGAAGCCCAGGTGTTAAACCTGGACAAAGAAAATAAAACCGAATCAATATGGGTCAGAATAACAGACAAAAATTCAAAGGGCATAATAATAGAAGCATGCTATAGACCGCCAGATTCAGACGGCGAGCAAAATAATCTGTTATACAATGACATTAGAAATGCGTGTAGCAAAGGAAAAGTCATACTAATGGGGGATTTCAACTTCCCCCACATAAAATGGGAAAACCCGGTGGGGAGCACGACGGATGAAATTGAAATGGTGGAAATGACAAATGACTGCTTCCTAACACAATTTGTCAAGGCACCGACTAGAGGGGAGGCATGCCTTGATTTAGTCTTTTCAAATAACGAAGACAGAATAACTAAAACAGAGGTCAGAGAACCACTAGCAAACTCAGACCACAACATGGTCTCATTTGAAGTGCTTTTTAAAACCCCAAAAGTAATGACTAAAGCTAAGGTTTACAATTTTAGAAAAGCAAACTATGAAAGTATGAAACAGAGACTAACAGAAGTAGATTGGAGTAAAATAGAGAAAACATCCACAGAAAAAGGATGGCTGTTCTTCAAAAATGTAGTACTAGAGGCGCAAAACAATTACATCCCTAAAGTAGACAAATCTAAATGTAAAACTAAATTGCCAAAATGGTTTAATAGATCAATTTAAAAAAATATTCAGCAAAAAAAGGCACTTTACAGAGCGTTAAGGGACCAAAAAGAAAGTACACAGAAAGATTACACAGAACTGCAAACGCAAGTCAAAAAGGAAGTTAGAAAGGCCAAGCGAGAAATAGAAATGAACATTGCTAAGGGGGCTAAAACCAATTCCAAAATGTTTTTCCAATATTACAACAACAAGAGAACATTCAAAGAGGAGGTAAATGTCTAAGAGATACAAATGGCAAAATCGTAGATGAAGAAAAAAAATAGCAAATATATTTTTTTCAAAAAGTTTTTAGAAAAGTAAATGACTTTTCACAAGTTGTTACAAAGGAAGATACCGACAACATGCCCCACATGTCATCCAGTTCCTATCCAGTTTTAAATAACTTTAGCATAACCGAGGCAGAAGTGTTAAAGGGACTAGGAGCTCTTAAAATAAACAAATCCCCTGGGCTGGATGAGATCCTCTCAATAGTACTCAAAGAAATTAAAGTTATTTACAAACCGCTAACCAAGATCATGCAGCAGTCTCTTGACACAGGGGTGGTACCAACAGACTGGAAAATTGCAAACGTAATACCGATCCACAAAAAGGGAAACAAAACTGAACCAGGTAACTACAGACCAGTAAGCCTGACTTCTATTATATGCAAACTTATGGAAACTATAATAAGATCCAAAATGGAAAAGTACCTATATGGTAACAGGGTGCTGGGAGACAGTCAACATGGTTTTAGGAAAGGGAGATCGTGTCTAACTAATTTGTTTTTTTTACAATTGCTTGAGTTGTCAGGGGTGTTACACGGGGCAATCCTCGCGGGATTTTGGTCACAAGCAATGTGTATGTGTATGTCACCCCGGAAATCACTTAAGCATTACCAATGAAAAACTTTGATCCCTCTAAACATGTTTTACCAGGATCATCTGTGACTGGAATCTAGCTTGAGAAACCGCTGTTTGATTAAAGCACAGAACATTATCTTGTTACAGATCGGATTGCCCATCGGGCAAGCAGCCAAAAAAAAGGCGTTGTTCGACAAATTTTTTTTGGTTGTCCCGGAACGTCGGGCTAGCGATTTTGCGAGCCGAGTACCAAGGACAGGTGTACCCTGGAGTAATCAGAACAGTATGTCTTAAATCAGGTCAGTTATCTGGCAAATATCACCCCTGTTTCAATAGTAAAAAACTAAACAACCAGGTTGGTAGAACAAGCAATATCAAGTAAAACTATAGTAGAAGAAACTACACAGTATATATCTAGATAATTCTTCAAGGAGCATACCAACACTGCAATCCTAATCACATTAAACATGGCAATTGGAAAAATAAACATAGATCATAGGTTTTTTTTTTTTTTTTTACAGATACATACAATGAATTAATAATGTATAGCACAACCATTAATGGTCTGATTCGCTGCTGAACTTAATTAAAACAGAAAAGAGGAAAGGAGACACCAACAAACTACAGGTAGGCCAACAACTAATCAGGCTGCTCATTCCATGGCCCTCACAGTTGCACTACTTGTATACCAGTGTATTTGTGTTTAAAAGTTTCAGTCCCAGTCTTGATGCAAAGGCACCCAAAAGTAACAAATAAAGCAACAAACTAAAACAAGATTGCACAAAAAATTTATTTTTAAAACAAGGCAAGGATAAATATTATATGTGTGTGTGTGTGTGTGTGTTTGTATATATATATATATATATATATATATATATATATATATATATATATATATATAGGTATATGTATATATGTATGTAAGGAGCTAATTAAAACGCTAACATGAAAGAACTAGATTGCCTGGCCAGGCTTACTGGCATTCACTTGCGCAGGTGCTACGCTTCTTGCAGCACATTGCGTGGCGGTTGCTGCATGTTGAAAACAAATTTTTACATCAATACAATGGAAACACACCTAAACTATATCTTGGGTACATTAACAACATCTCTGGAATTTCCACCAACTCCAGTGAGGATTTAGAACAGTTCATTCAGTCAGTAACAAACTTCCACCCAGTCCTGGATTTCAAATGGAACATATCAAAAACGGGCAATAGTATATCTTTATTAGACATTTCTAAAATTAGACAATGCAACATTTCCACCAGTAACGTCACTGTCTACTACAAACCAACTGATTCGCATTCATATCTGTAGTATGACTCCTCACACCCTAAGGCTTGCCGTGACTCGATTCCCTATTCACAGCTGTTAAGAATCAGACGTATTTGCAGCGACGATCAAGATTTTTTCACCAAAAGCAAGGAAATGTGTGTTTTTTGGAAGTTGTGGCTTTCCCGACAAGACCATTACTAAAGCTAAATCCTGCATTTCAAATATATTTAGAAAAAATGTGTTATATAATAACAATATACAACAAACAGATGATAGAATCCATCTGGTCCTCACTTACCACCCTACCAACAGAAAGATACAGAGAAGTGTGCAAAGAGACTTTACAATTTTACAAGATCCATCTACAGTGCCTATTTTCAAGATTCCCCTTGATGTCATATAGAAGAGACAAGAATATAAGAGAATATGTGGTACACAGCGCTATTCATCCTTCTGGGGAACCTTTGAAAGGCACATATCCCTATAGTAGACCATGATGTAATGCCTGTAAATACATTCATTCTGAAACAGAGATTAGAGGCATTAAATCTTCATTCAACATTCATGAACATTCTATATGTACATCTAAAGGAACAGTCTACTGCAATATCTGCAAGAAATGCAACAAATTGTATATTGGGGAAACTAAAAGGCGTTTAGCAGATCATAGAACACTTAAGAAGTATTCACATTAACATTGTTGCATTTCCAGTAGCCCGTCACTTCAACAGTGATGATAACACTGCTGAAGACATCACAGTTTGCGTGATCAATCAGTACTATGGAACAAATGTTGCTTGGAAACAAAACGAATGAGAGTTTATCTTCAAACTGGGAACTTTGGAACCTCTGGGAGTGAACATTCTATTCTAATAATCATGACACCATCCACAGAATTTTTGTATAATTACAATTATTGAACAACAACAAGTTTACTGCACTGTGTTTACTTTTCTTTTTAAACAGCTGAAGGGTTTTTGCCAGAAACGTCCTGAAAATAAGATTTTTTTTAATCTTTTAAACTATGTGTACATTTTTTTACAAACCTTTTCTTTCATATGCCTTCAATTTTGTACACTGCAGTTATATATATATATATAGGGAGCATGTGTTTGAATCAAAACATTGGAGGTATTTACAGGTTTTTGACAGCATGACAACGACTTGTTATTGTTTATATTCAAATCCATAATTTATTCTTACATGATGCAATGGTGTTCTATATATTGTGACATCATGTTTACTTCTATCTTTAAATATGTATTAATCCTAATTAACATTATTTTATATCAACTTATACCTATATTATCATGCAATGCTGGCTCTGAGGATCCGCCTTGATTTGGCCTCCTCAGCTTATCAGCGTGCACAATTTTTGAATGAATTTCGTGTATTTATTTATTTAAATGTTATGTATTTACTGGAGTTAATTAGTTCATTCTTTTCTGTTGAGTCCTGCTGGAATAATAGTGTTCCGTCTATTATCCATTTACTTTCTTTTATTCTTCTGTATGTCGCATTGTCTAATTTTAGCTGTTCTAATACTACAAACTTTACATCATTTATGTCATGTCCTTGACTGGTGAAGTGCTGTACTACTGGTTCATTCATTTTTTTTTTTTTTTTTTTTTTTTAATTTTATTTCTAATTAATGAAAGGTGGTTCTGAATTATTTTATATAAAGTTGTTCCAGTCTCACAACATTTTACTTCATCACAGGCTATTCCATAAACAACATTGCTGTTTTTACAGTAGGTATTAGTATTTAGTGGATATGTTTATATGTTTAATTATATTTTTACTTTTGTCCTTGTATTTACACACTTTACATGTACTATTGCAAGTATTTGAAGAACATGTTTTGTCAATTATTCTTTTATGTTTAGTGTGAACTAAATATCACCTAAATTAGCTGCTCTTTTGAATGCTACAACTGGGGCCTCAAGCAGGACCAGCCTGTACGGTTACTATTCTAAATGTGCTCATAATACTGTTTACCGAATAAACCGGATTTATTCGGAAATTGCACCGAGCTACTCGTTTTGTTTGTGGTCTGTCCACGTCAACAACAAGTGAGCTTGCGTAACTAAATCATATAAATAGAGAATTCTGTCGCGGTTTCTCCACAGTATTTCATGTTTAAAAGTGCTATTCGTTTTTATCTCACCAGCACCAAAGCAGCTCTCGGTGAAATGATTTGTCTGGCTTTTTTCACAGCTCGTACGCCCGCTATCACCGTGGGGGCCGCCATCTTTGTTTGTTATTTAAAATATCACATGACCATAGCGACGGCGCTGATTGGATTTTGTATATTAGCTATTCTAAACACTTGACTCGCTAGCCGACTCCTCCCCCAGATAAAGCTCTAAAGTAATATGTTATTTTACTGGTGGCATTTGAACTAAACGTTTCCCGTTTACTTGTATTGAAATAGCAAACTGTTTGGGGATGTTGCTGGTTGACAGGTGTCCACTTTGTTCAGGTGGCTATAACACTTTTTTTATAGTAATACTGTACCAAATATGATATTGATTTAGTAGAGCACTTGCAAGGTTTGCCACAGAACATTGTGCACACCTCCCATTGTTGTACTACCATTGGTTTATCAGGAGTTGCCATCTTTCTAATTTGCTCATCATATCTCACTGGGCTTTACAATGCTTACCTATGCTTTACCGTGCCTTACCTATGCTATTACACTTTGCTGTGCTTTTACTATAGGAAACATTTAGAAGGTTTACCAAATTTTTTTTTTTTTTTTTAATTATTATTTTTAATATGCTTCACCATGCCTCTATAGGTTTTACAATGTTTAGCTATGCTTTCACTGAGCCCTGTCCTCCTCCCTCCTACAGCTCACTAATTGGGAGCTGCACAATGTAAGCATGCTGTATGTCTCTAAGGCTACAGGAGCTCAGCTATAGCTCCTACCCCTGTGCTCCAGGGACTCAAGTGCTTTTAGGATGAATTTGTATCCCAGAACATTGCAGTGCTCGGGAGAGAAGTGGGTACATGTTCTTTTTCATCGCGGACTTACCACAAATGGGTCTTCAAGAAATGACAATGTGACACATTGGTAATGCAGTGGTTCTGTATAAATGAGCAATGGTAGCACACAAGCTACCATGGGATGATTACAGAGGCACCTCAATTATTCAGAAATAAAATGTTTGTCTTCACTGAATGGCCAAAGAAATACCAGAATGTTAGTAAAATGAGGAAATCCTCTTGTCTGAATTGTATGCAAACTTTGCATGGTATGTGATCCACTAGAGAGCTTTTCGGCAAAGGTGTGTGAAAGCAGAAGCATCACAGTCTCTTCACTAGGGATGCATGCTGGATTGTAGACTGCAGATGGAACTGGGTGCAGCCCCACTTTGATATTTGAACAAGTATATCAGTAACATACCCCCATGACTGTCAATTCAAAATTAGAGCTATTAGGATGATGACAACGTTGAAGACCGTGACAACAGCATGTACAGAATAGAATCAGAATTAGCAATGAAATGTTTCATCACAATTTTATACAGCCCCTAAAGGGACATTGTGAGGTGGAAGAAGTGAACTGATGCACACCATTTAGTATCTCATGAGCACCAGTTATTATCTCAAGTGCACTAGTTAGTGGTGAGCACAATTTACTGGTAGTATGATTTATCAGAAGGCTGGCTGCAGACAGCAGTTGCATTTCTTTAGGGGTACAATAGTTGCATTTGTGACTGAGCAATTGATTGGGTTTTACTTTGACCTTGGATTTAAATATAAGGACATTTTCTCTGTCTCCTGCACTACACCCTTTGTATGTTTGTTATAAGTGAGAGACATTTATAATGTATTTTGAAATCCAGGAAACTTTCACAAAATGGGATACACCAACATAATCAATTTTATCCATGGGAAACGACAAACTTCAGGCCAACGTAACAATTACAGATAGATGTACGCAAAATGCAGAGAAAATGGCCCAAATATAGCAGGAGGCCACTGTATGGAAACTGTGAAGAGTCCTAAAATTGTGAGTGGAAATCCTGGAACTGAAAACGTACAGGTGGTGAGTTTTCCTCAGGAGAAAGTGCCTGGAATTCTGGATTTATATATGCTTTGCTCTCAATGATAATGGGCGAGCAGTTCAAAATCTATAACTTTTGACATTTCTGGAAAAAAAAAAATCATATAAAATAACACAAACTGCAGTAGGCAATACTTCAATGTAGCCGTAGCAGGACACAACTGCAAAGTCACTGTGTCCAAATACTCATATTTTGTATACTGTTAGTACTATACTTGTAAGAAGACTTGCTCGTTAAATATTTTCTATATATTTATAGAAAGTAGCTGTGTCTGAGTGAGGTCAGATGAACAACTAATCCCCCAGCTCCAGCTGTTCTGTACTTATTCATCTGTTGTTGTAATTTTTACAATGTGTTTTTGTAAGTTGAAGTACTATATATTTGCTTTCTGTATGTGGTGGTAATAACTGGCTAATCCCAGTAGCAACCTCACCTGTTTCTTGGTTTTGGGGATCGCTGCGTTTACCAAAGCCTGGATTTCCATTCCCCGTTAAAAATCCTAAATCTCTGTGTGGCAAAGTGGTTGATAAGGGGAACAGGTGTAGCGGTGATGCGGTGCAGGAGTGATGAACAGACAACGGTATTTCAGTGAACAAGGTGCTTTAATTGGTAATCCAGGTCTGGTGACCGTTAAATAATAAATCCCCGGCTATACACAACAATGTGTAAAGCGTGGGGATAACAAAAACTGGGCACAGTCCCGAACAAAAACACAAGACGCGGCCACCAGTCCTGGGTGCGTGCAGACGTGCAGTTGCTCGGTGCAGACACAGGTTTGTGTGGAATGTAGTGGTGCTTCAGATAGTGCTGACCCTTTTTCCGACAGCTCCGGAGAAGTGCTTTAACTGTCTACAGTGACAAAACACAGACAGGTAACAATACACACACACAACACATATTTCTCTTTTAATTACTGAGAGTTCCTCTCTCGCTCCTTCTCTCTCCAAACGTTTACCCAAACGAAGGAAAAGATCAGCGTTACCCTGGCCCCTATATGTAACCCCGCATGATATCTAGGTAAACGGTTGCAGCTGCCTTATTACTTGCAGCTGCCCCTTGTTTACCTTTCAAGTCAATACGGTCTTACAACAGAGTCTTGCTTCTTTCCAGGCTGACCCACTTCCCGGTCCCGGAAACGAACTGTCAGGCCAGCCCTTCCAGATACTTCTCCTCTCATTCTTTAGCGCCCTCATAGGTCGGGAGGAAGATTTATCACCAGAACTCATTGTATTTCTGTCTCATATCCCACCAGGAACACTCGGCAAAATCTACCTTTCCCATTACTCCCCCCTCCCGGGAAAAGTAATTCGCATTTTGGTGGTCTTTCCCCGCACGGTGAACCATATGGTACATGAAGGGCTGCAATGCCAGATACCACAGAGTTATCCGGGCATTGCTGTCCTTCATTGTGCTTAACCACGTGAGTGGGGCGTGGTCTGTGACCAGATCAAATGAGTGTTCCAGCAGGTAGTATCGTAAAGAGTGAGTAGTCCATTTAATGGCCAAACACTCTTTTTCGACTACGGAGTAGTTGCGTTCCCGAGGTAACATTTTTTTGCTCCGGTACAATATTGGGTGTTCTCCTCCAGCTACTTTTTGGGACAAGACTGCACCCAAACCTACATCCGATGCGTTGGTGTGGAGGATGAATCTCTTGGTGAAGTCCGGTGTGATAAGAGTGGGGGCCTGGCAAAGTCTATGCTTAATAGTATCAAACGTCAACTGACACTTAGCTGACCATTTATTTAAATTTGGAGCACTCTTTTCAGTGAGGTCGACTAACGGGTTAACCACTGTGGCATACTCGGATGAAGCAGTGGTAATAACCGGCTAAGCCCAGTAGTGACCTCACCTGAGTCTTGGTTTTGGGGATCGCTGCATCAACCAAAGCCTGGATTTTGATGACCACAGGTCTCACCCTTCCATTCCCCATTAAAAATCCCAAATATTGAGTCTCTGTTTTGGCAAACGCACATTTCCTCAAGTTAGCTGTCAGCCGGGCTGCCCTTAGAGACTGAAGAACCGCTGCAACCCTAGCCAAATGCTCTCGCCAGGTGGAGCTGTAAATCACCACATCATCAATATACGCTGCTGCATATTCATGATGTGGGCGTAAAACCTGGTCCATCAGTCTCTGAAAGGCAGTGGGTGCACCATGTAGCCCAAATGGCATGGTTTTAAAGTGGAACAGCCCTTCTGGTGTTGAAAATGCGGTTTTCTCTCTGGAGCTGCGGGTTAAAGGGATTTGCCAGTATCCCTTTGTCAGGTCCAGAGTGTAAATAAACCTCACTTTTCCCAGTCTGTCTAAAAGTTTGTCATTCCGAGGCATGGGATATGCATCGAACTTAGAAATAGCGTTTACCTTTCTGAAATCCACACATAAGGTCTGTTTGTTCTGCCGGGCACGTCAAAAAAAACATTCTCAATAAGCTTACACAGCTCTCTTTGCTGATCCGGAACCAATTGTTCCCCCATAGGAATCGCTCTTGCGCTCAGGGTCTCTGGACAGAGGCCTAAATCATCCTCCATATTGCCTGGGGCGATAAATAAGACCTCCCTTGCCTGCCAGGGCTTTAACAAATTAACATGGTAAATTTCACGTTCTTTCCGGTGATCAGGCTGTCTAATTTCATAATTTACTTTCCCTATAGCCCGAATCACCTCATACGGCCATTTAGCACACAGTTTTGATTTTGAGGAGGGAAGCAGCAGCATTACCTTGTCTCCAGGTGTAAAGGTCCGAATTAATTCATTTTTATGTAATGCTGCTGTTGCCGGTCCTGAGCTGATTTGAAGTTGTCCTGAGCCAAACAACTAACCAAATCCAGGCAATCTCTAAGTAGGAGCACATGCTTCACTATGTTTTTTGATGAGCCTTTGTGATCCTCCCACCCCTCTCTCTGAACAGATCGAGAATGCCGCGAGGCTGTCAGCCACACAAGAGCAGAAAGGGGGAGAACCCTGTCGAACTCTGTGGCACCTCTCTCACTGCAAAAAGGAGGTAGGGAAGAAGCAATGCCCAATGTTTTTGCTCTTGCGTTACAAAACGTCAGCATCTGCTTCAAGGTCTGATTAAAACGTTCTACTAAATCATCCATCTGTGGATGATAAATAGACGTCCTGATGGGACCTACTTTTTATATTTTATATACCTGCCATAAGAGTTAGACAGAAAGTTGATTCCATGATCAGTCAAGATCTCCTTGGGGATCCCTACTATAGCCATAATCTGTACTAACTCTGTGGCTATTGCAGCGGCATTAGTGGACCTCAATGGAACTGCTTCCGGGTATCACGTTGCATAATCTACCACTACTAATATATGCGTATACCTGGAATCAGAAAGTAGCAAAGGGCCCACTATGTCCATTGCAATGCGTTCAAAAGGAGTGGAAATAATCGGCAGTGGAACCAAAGGGGTGAGGCGCACTCGACCTGGCACTATTCGCTGGCAGTCTGGGCATGTGGCTACATATCTCGACACATCAGTATAGAATCGAGCCAATATCCGCTCCCTTATCTTGTCAGCTCTGAGGTGCCCCGTAAAAGGGATATCATGCACCAGCCTCATGACCTCGGTCCGACAAGACAGGGGAATTGTGGATTTGTGTTACAGGTTGTCCTGTGCCCACGGTTAGGTTTACCCTATATAGTAATTGTCCCTTGATACTGAAGTGTGGATATACTAGCGCCCCAGCGCCATCAACATCCTTACCTTCAATAGACAGGACCTGCCCCCAAGCTTGCACCAGTAACGGGTAATTATGTTGGTCCCACACTATGTCTGCACTTGAGTACCACATGTCCGGTATATTGAGAGGGGCTGGAGTAGCATCTACCCTAGATGGCCGAGTAGCCTTGCCCTCTCAGTCACACTGCGTTCCAACTCCTTTTGACTGGTGTTTGTTACCATTCGAGTGCTCTCCCACCAGACCCCAGCCTTGTCTTAGTGATGCTCCCTCCCATTATTCATTTTTCTAGGACAGAAAATAGGAGAAAACATTTCGGTTTGAAAAGGAAACACATCACCAGTTCACTTCTTTTTTTCTGCCACATCTATGTGTACGGTCGAGACTGCCATTAATTTAACCAATTCTTTATAATTTGACCAGTCTCGACCCAGAATTATTGGGTGTGGTAGCCTTTCCACTAATAGGTGGCATTTTATCGGTACCTACCAATAAATATACTTTTAGGGTGGGATATGTTGTCGTATCCCCTTAGACACAGGAGATCGCCACCTGGCCTCATGGCTGCCACGACAGACCGCCTAAGAGAGCTGCGTTAACCCTGTGTCCACTAATGCGTGGGCTGTCACCTTACCTAAAACTGCATTAACAATACAAGGCCCCTCCTGACCATTTTCCCCACGCTTACCCGCTCCACATGCCCAATTGCATGCTGCCACGTCACACTCCATCGCATGACCTGGCCTGGTGCATCAGTTGCATCTAAAACAGATAGGGGAGAAGATGGGAACATTGGTTAAATGTGTGTCTCGTTGCTGGTATGGCAACGAGGCCGGGGTAGCAGCTTTACCACCGCTGAGGGCCAACCTTGATCTCCATGAAGAGGAGACAAGTTTGCCCATTGGGGCTTGCGATCTAGGAGGATTCCGGTGTTGAGGGTGGTGGTGGCAGGGGAGAGAAAGGAGGGGCTCTGCTTGTCCAGGCGGAGACCAGGGAGTCCTCATAATCCTCGGCCAGTTTCATGCATGACCCCTTGGTAAACAAGTGCAACCGCTTCTCCAATCTGCGGTTGCCACTTCGCTTCCCTTCCAGGTCAATACGTTCTTGCAAAGGAGTCTCACCTTCTTTCAGACTGGCCGACTTCCTGACCCAGGTAAAGAACTGTCAGATCAGCCCATCCAAAGAACTTTGTTCTCACTGCTTAGCACCCTCACAGTTCGGAAGGGATATTTACAACCAAGAATCATTATATTTCTGTCACAGACCCATAAACATAATTTTGAAAAGAAAAAAAAAAATCCTGTTACACATTTGCGCTATTCAAAAGCTTGAGTATGATATGAATAACATCTGATTGGCCCCAAATTTATTCTGCAGCATGACAACGACCCCAAACCTACAACGAAAGTCATTAAGAACTGTCTTCAGCGTAGAGAATATCACTTTAAAAACTTGCGGAAGCCAAGCTATACAAGTGTGTTTTTAAACAAGATTTAAAAGCATCGGCAGAAGGAGCTTCCTTTATAGTATTAGGCAAGTTGTTCCATAATTTTGGTTCAATGTAGCTTTAAACAGGGTGGAGCTAAGCCATTTAGAGCCTTATAAGTTAATAATAGCACCTTAAAATCTATCCTAAATCGAACAGGGAGCCAATGCAAGGACGCCAGCACAGGGGTGATATGATCTTGTTTCTTACTCCTAGTTAAAACTCTTGCAGCAGCATTCTGTACAAGTTGCAGCCGAGATATAGCATTGTCACTAATATCTGCAAAAAGGCTGTTACAATCATCAATCCTTGAAGATATAAAAGCATGCATCAATCTCTCTGCATTCTGCTTGGAAAGCACACCTCTCAGTCTAGCTATGTTTCTTAAATGAAAAAAGGAAATTTTTGTAACATTTTTAATGTCTTTTATAGGTCAGTACAAAATAATATGCCCTATTACAAAAAAGTGTTGTCATGATATTTAAAAAATATTAACCCTGCCTTCTGACAGTGATGGCCTACTGCAGTAGCCAATACTACATGTCTTTTACCATAAGTCCCGCCTTGCGCTTGACTCCTCCCCATCCACACATGCACACTCCTCCACTGCATTGAATATTATAGGTAACGTGTACATTTTGCATGGGTCTTGATTTACAGAACATATTTTCAGAGAAATTCCGTACTATGTTGTTGTTGTTGTTATTATTATTAACAAACAAACATATGACAGTTGCTTAATGAAAAAAATGTACTGCATTTTAACAATGTCTCATAAATAATGATACCATTTATTAAATTATCTAAAAACACTGACAAAGAACACAAAATATACAGGAGTCATTAACTCTTTAATCACCCTTGGCTCTGCCTTCTCAAGGCTGTCAGTCAGTGAAGTCAGGATACCTCCTGGATGTTAAAGATCGAACGTCACCTCCAATGTTCTAAGTCCTTCTTTTTTTTTGTTTCTTTTTTTTTTTTTTTTTTTTTTTTCTTTTTTCTGTTTTTGTTTCTTTTTCTTTTTTTTTTTTTTCTTTTTTTGTCAGTCAGTGAAGTCAGGATACCTCCTGGATGTTAAAGATGGCTTGCAGTGGAGGGGACAAGATTGCAGGATCTTTCAGCCAACCACACATACACTCCAGAAATCCACAAGCCACATTGCCAGCATTTCTAGCAGCCAGGACACCTTAGAAAACTTTCTTAGTGCCTGATATTTGAGTTAATTACAGCAACACCTGAATTATTTTTGAATCCTAGGTTGGTAAATACTATCTACGCAGCTCCCCCTTTCCAATACAGGTATTGTTTAAATAGGGGGAAAAGTCTGAAAATAGGGGGAAATTGTTTCATCAATAGGGGGATTTTATGAGTAGCCTAACCCAACCCTCTGCCTGCCATAGATATACATAACCTAGACTTGATCAGGCAATGTGTCTCTTTAGAAGTAACAGCTAGCGCCATCTAGTGATTTGCCACTTTGCAAAAAAAAGTTTCCTTTAGTGTTGGTGCAACACCCCGCTATACACTAGAGCAGTGGTTCCCAACCCTGGCCAGGGGGATCTCCTGTGGCTGCTGGTTTTCATTCCATCTGAATTCTCAATTACTTAACAATACCCATAGTTGAACTGATTATTTGCTTAATTAGACCTTTTTATTTATTGTGTTCAGCTCTTAAACAGTTGAAGATTTAAGTTAGGTATAACATTTTATAAGTAACTCGAACTCTGCAACTATTTAAGAGCTGAACACAATAAAAAAAAAGTCTAATTAAGCAAATTATCAGTTCAATGACATATCTAGTTAAGTAACTGAGAGCTCAATTACTTGAAATGAAAACCAGCACACTGGGATGGGGGTGGTGGTGAGGTCCCTAGGACGATGTTGGTAACCACTACAGTAGATGGTGCAGGCGCTAGCTAGCCTACAAGAACAGCTCCTTAACTGAAAGTCAAAGCACCAATTAGCAAGAACCACCAACAAACACTGCTAACATCAAAAGATAAGTAAATAATAATAATAATAATGATAATAATAATAAAATATATTTATAATTTGACTCTTAAGAAAAAAATGTGTTGGTACCATTAGTTTTAAAAAAGACGGAAGCCATTTCTCACACCTAACTAGCAAATATCCGCAGAGAAGCGCTTCCCCTTCAAATTTGCACGCCCTGCTGGAATGACCTCACTTCCCTCAGTAGGAACGGGAGGTGAAAGGAAAGGGCTGCTGCGGTTTCTGTAAGAATCAGCACATACTGTTTAGATAGATACATACATACAATAAAAAGTCGTTTATACTTTAAAATATCAATAACTCTGTTATGTGCAGCAGTCACCTCTCTGCGTAATGGTTGTATTAAATAACAACAATGGCAGTATCCCGGAAGAGGATTATCTGTAAGTAAATGAAAGAAGCAAACACACTTGTTTGATATGGAAAAATATAACTGAAGGGTGGAATTTGTTGTTCGATTTTCCTCAGACTACGTTTGATATAAAACCAATAATGTCACCACTTAAAAACGTCAATAATGTATTTATGAAAAAAAAAATATGTGTATAATGTTGCCTTCAAGTCGTCACTGCAGTCCTTGTCCTTTGCTTCCATAAAAGACAGTATTAGATTTATTTGTTGTTTGGCGACGCCATTTTGGATTGAAGTCCAGCAGTCGTGTAATGTATGCTGTTCGGCTGGCGGTGTTGTTTGGTGTTTTGTGTTAATTAATGCATGTTTTAAAGAAAATACAATTGTGATACGTCAACAATTTACTATTCAGTAAACGTGTAGCAAAGTAAATATTGTTTTGAGGAGTTTTACACTAAGTACATACCGGTATTTTAAAAAAAAAAACATATTTTGGACAATATAGGTATGTATTGTTTTTAATAAAAAGCCTATCAATAAACAAGTACGTGCTTGGATAAACATGTTTGTTATTTATTTGTACAATGAAATAGTTTTAAATGTATTTAACAGTACAATTACACCGGCGCTTTGCCAGATTATTATTATTATTATTATTGTTGCATTTTTTAGTTGACTGGTTATAATAAAAAGAACCTGAGTGATTGACGGTTTAATACCCTATTCCAGATCGAGTGATGACACCTTTTCTCCATTCTTAAAGTAGAACGTCAGTTAGGACGGGGCTCACAACCAGCTGGCAAATCTTGACGTCACAGTGGACTAGACGAAGGAAAAGCATGTTTCCGTGTTAAAAGAAAATATAATTTGGAGCTAGTAGTCCACTCCTCGCTTGTGCGTTATGTGTAGTCCCGAAAAGTTATTGTGTAATATACGTTATGTAAATTGAGCTATATCTTGAAACGGCTGATTTGAAATGTCTCCTTTAATTAAATTTATTTTTTATATACAGCAGCTTACAAATAATTAGTTATAGTGTAAGGGGTCTGTAATGAATTACAATGAGTTTTACACATGTGTAATTTGTGTTATCGATCATGTTTGGTAGAATACAACTAAAGTGAAAAAAGCCCCACCCCCTTGCAGAATAAGGTGAACCCCATTTTCAGATAACAGATTGAAACCCAAATCTTTGTAAACCAGACTTTATTTTCATAAAGCCAATGTATCCTCCCACCACTCTGCAACTGTACTTCCTGTGCAGCAAACGTTATCCTGACTGCACTGTCCTACAGTGTGAGGCTCGCGATGACTAGTACCAGCTGCACACAACGCAGACATCATTCAAACCTGATTTCAAATAGTTTTCTGCAATGTTGATTACCAGGACTGTTTTTTTTTTTAGTCTGATTGATGACTGCTGCTCATCATTGCCATCCTCCCCTTCAAAGCGAGGGTCCCTGGCCAGAAGGAAGCAGTATTTCATCAACCAGGCGATCCGCAACTCTGACCTCACCCCCAAAGCTAAGGGGCGCAAGAGCCAGCGCAGACTGGAGAACAGTGAGTGTTGGCCTCTACTGCTGTGCTTTGGAAACTGCTTTGCAATACAGCCTTCCTTCCTCTTCACGTTGTCTGTACAGTCACTCTCACCTTAGTTAACTACCAGACAGTAATGCCTTTTAATCTCATATAGAAGAAACTGTCTGTCCTTTACTCTAAACAGTTCTGATGGGAATTTACTTTACAAGCATCAATAGAAACATTATCCTAAGCAAGGTTTTCTAATCCTTAATAGCACCATTCGATAAGCAATGAGAATGCTAATAAAAATAAGGAAATGGCTTTAAAGCTGGCTACCCAGTAGTATAGCCTTAGTTATCCCAATGCTTCCTCTTTCCCTGTCCCTTACCAGCTCGCTACCTGGCAAACCTGCTGGAGAAAGAAGAGTGCTCAAAGGATGAAGAGGAGGAGAGTGAGTACACAGCACCCCCCTCCATCTTCACAGAGGCCTGCACCAATGGGAACTATGTGCGGGTACGCTGGGTGGGGTTGGAACAGCATTTGATCATAGTGATGAAATGTATACTGACATCAGGTTGACTTATTAAAGATTCTTCAAATTGTTTCTGTTCTAGAATGAGAGAGAGTCACTTTTGAGTGTGTAAGTCCTCAACAGATATGAAAAACGAGTGTGCATGAAAATATGTTTTGTTCATTTTCATTTGAGGTTTTTTTTTTGTGTGTGAAGGGTTATTAGAGAGCCAAACACTTTGCCTGTGACGCATTGCCAGCTGAGTTTGTTTACAGGGAGTCTCAGCTGACGATTCTTTGGCTTTGGTTCCTTGACCAGCTGGTGGACGTGTCCTGGCGGAGTGTCTTGCAATAAAAGGGGTCAGCTGACACACCTCGAGGCAAATAAAAAGCCAAAGGACCAGGACCATCCACGCTACCTGTACAACAAACCTGTGTTTTGTAAAAGAAATTAAAAACCTGCTCACCGTGTGGAACCAGGATCAGGGTTTTAAACAAAACAAAAAAAGCTGCAGCACAACGTAAAGAAAACCTTTTGAAAATAATGACCAGCAAAATTTGAATTGCTCAAAAACATGTGTATATATTTTTTTATTTTACAAGAAAACATATTATGTTATTTGAGGACTGTGAACAAGACAGTAATCAATCAAGTAACAGTATATCCAAACATTTAATAAATAATGTAACAAAATCAATCAATTTGATTAATAACTCAATTTAGTTAATATTAAAACAACTTCAAGTTAGTCACAAAACTTCTTAATCATAGGCATCAGTTGGATTTCTAAATGAGTGTTATCAAAAGTTAGAATTAAAATGTTTCTATAAAAAAGCATGCGTCTGCATCTCAGAACTTGGCCCATAAGCAAAGAAATTAATGAACACACTTAAATTAATATCTCAAAAGCATGTATTTTTTTTTTAAAGACTGAATTTTTACCATCCGTTGTCGGTATCACATCTGCAAGCAGAGAATCACATGACCTTAGCAACACTGACCTATTGCCAGAGCGTTCATTCTACGTCCTGCCTCCAGACAGACAGTCTGTTAGGTATGATTTGCAAATTTGTGTTTTGATTAACAGTCCGCCAATACTACATTGCTGCGTTTTATTTTTCTAATCTCAGTAGATTACATGGCACCTCAATATTTTTTACTTTTAGTCATTTAAAATGGGCTCAGAAAAAAAAGAATTAACTCAGTGCTGGGCCCCTCCCCCCAGAGGCTGGGCCGTGGTGTAGTTGCGTCCCTGGTAGTTCTTCAAAGCATTTAACCCCAGCTGTTTTATGGTGATTAGTCTCTCGTTGAAACATTTGTCTATTTGACATAGTTTTACCTTAACTTCCAACTTAATGGTCTTCAAAACAGATTGATTTATTTTGCTCTTAATGAAATGGGATTCCTTTTACATTTTCTCAGCTTTTGTTTTTTACCATTACCAAAAAAGTGCAGGGCTCTTCACCAGATTCCTAGAATCTCCACACTAACTGCTACTCTCTTTTGAAGCATGTACTTGGTGTCCACATTCCCTCGTCCTTCTCCCTGTCTCTGAACTTTGTGCCTCCGCTCTTTTTTTAGCTGTGGAATGACTTCATGAACCGCTCTGGGGAGGAGCAAGAGAAACTACTGGTCTATCTGGAAGAAGAGGCCAAGAGAAAACGCAGCACGAAGCTTCCAGAGAAAGCAGAGAATGACCAAAGAGAAGGTAGGAAAACCTAGAGATATAGATTCATTAGTGAAAACTGAATTAACCAGTTACCATAATGTCTGAACCTTTTGAGGCTGCGGATCTAAATGCATAAAACTTTTGTGGGCAAATTTTCATTGTATGTAGTGATGGTAGTTAGTGGGTCAACCCCCTCTCCTCCTGACCTGCCACACCACCCCACCCCAAAATAAACATTAGAAAGATTTACTTTAAAGTAATTGTACTTAACAAAATAATTCCATTTTGCACCAATGTATCAAACTTGCAGTTTTAAAATAGACACGTTCTAGCACAAATGCATTTTGATTTTAAAGCATTAAAACAAAGGAAGCTATCTGTTTCTATGCTGGAAAGCTGGTTTCTGAGAAAGTACACATACTACTTGCTATAAAGAAAGCTGTAAACAGTACCCACAATTCTGGCATAAAATAGATATAGATGAGGGGTAGATTTAAATGGGTTTTAGTATAGAGGTGTACTAAAGTTCGATTTATGATTCCCTCCTGGCAGAGTACCCTGCCTACACCCCCAAAGACAGCTTCCAGAGAATTGACCGGAGACTGCGAGCTGCACTGAAGCGCAAGCAAATCCCAATGGTGAGCAGCAATCTTACACGGCTCGAGCCGACACTGGGGCCGCACCCCTGTTCATGTAACTCGCCGTTCATATGGCAGGGGAGATATAGTGGAGAACCAACCAGTAATGAATTCTGATTTAGATGTCTCAAACATAAACACTTGCCCCATTCTGAAGCATGGGCAAAGGCAGTTTTTTTGGTGGGGTATCTTTCTACTCAGAACAATAGTTTAGCTATAATGAATTGTATTACAACAGCCAAGAATATCAAACTATTTTACCAGGTGAAGTAGTAGGATCTAGCACAGATTTTGAATTTCTCAACTCCTGTAACGGGTTGTTCACATTTTGACTGTGAAACAGCCTTAAGTGATGATAGAAGCAGTTGGTGGATCAGTGATGCGTTCCCCTCTTTCCTGACCCAGGGTACACTGGAGTTCCTAGAGGAGAAGCTGATGGTTTTTTTCTCAGCACAGCCGCAGTCTGTTTTCAAGGCAGTACTGGAGAGCAGGTTTGTATCAGCAGATTCAGAACTTTAGACATCTCGAAACTCTTTTCTCTTATTATAGTATTGACTGTAAGAGAGGGGCTGACACACGGGAGAGTCACACAGAGCCTGTGTTTGACCACGCCACGCAGGTAAACAGATTTATTTAGATTGGACAGTCCTTTTTTGCCTTTTGGTTGTAATTTCAAGATGCTTCTGCTAGAGTACCAATAACGGTAGCATCTAGTTTGAGATGAGACCAGATGGGAAACCACGTGATGGTACCAGCAACGGTAAGGTCACGGGCAACTGAGTACAAAGTGGGGTGTAAATAAAGGAACAGGACAAACAGCAACAACTAGGTGCAAAAATAAAACTGAAAACACAGCTTAAAAAAATTAAGTTGGTCTACAGGCAGCCAAGCGATACCTCCACTAAAAGGATGGTCCCGCTCCCAGAGCCTACAGCTCTGCACACTGCAGTACGATTCTCCTAGTTGTACGTGTTTCTGTAGTCTCAGTTAACAGTGACACAGATGTACCAAGCAGAATTTGTACTGTTGAGCTAGTTCACGCTCCCCGAGCTCTCCTAGCGATTTAGTCTGGTAGCCGATCCAAGTTGGTTCTTTCTCTCTCATTCTTGCCCCGGTTCACCTGGACAAAAAACAAAGGTGTGTAGTGCAATCCTCTTTTTAAAGTCTCAAGTGCTCACCTGGACGCACCCCACCAGCCAATCGGGGATCCTCAGCCAGCCAATCCCCAGCCGGGCCTCCCTGTGAAACCAACTGGCTGGCGGCCCGTCTCTGCCAAGCGTCTGAGCTGCCCCTGTAGTATCACGCATGTGCCCGAGAAGTCAGTGACGGAACTTGTCTTGTAACAGGGACTTTACCCGTGGCGTCTCTTAGCGTTAACTTCTTCATTTCATTTATAGCTGTTTTTGTACACTACTAAGAAATTGAGTGAAGACTATTTTTACAAATACTTAGTTGATTAAGCCTATTAAACAGTCTAAAAAGAAACCTGTTAACACTTTAGACAAACGTGGATGTATAATATATAATATAATTTGTATTTATTTATTTTCTAGCTATGAGAGATTGCTGCTCCATGCTATCTGCCAGTATATGGACCTTGTCTCTGCAAGTGAGTATATCTGTGATTCCTGAGTTGCTTTTCAATTAAAGCATTAAACCAAGCGGGCATTGCAGCTTAATAATCAAACACTTCTAATAAATGAATGAATGGCAAGGGTCCATTATCAAGCTGAAATGCCTGATACAGGGGATCTTGACGGCATTATGAACAATAGTTTTTGTATATGAACCCATAAACCAGGTATGTGGATGAAGACTTTAGGACTACCACCAATACTGTCTGAAGCCTACAGAAGTGTTTTTTAATTAACTGGCAAAAATGGGCAACATTCATTACTCTAAAGGTGTGCTAACCAAGGTTTCAAAAGCCATTTTCTTACTTGCCGGGGGTCATGCATATGTATGTCATACTCCTAGAGTTTTGCTTATCTCTATAAGGGTCTGTTGTGATGAAGCTTGCTTAGGACCTTATTGAGTGCGTAATAATCCCGGGTATATAGAGGCTGTCTGTCCGTTCATCCATCTTACTCTCTGTATGTCACACATTTTAAATATATCCAGTGAAATGTTTATTCAGTTATAATGAAAAGGACATTCTTGGCACAAGTTAATGAGAGTATTAGAATCTGGGGGTATTTCCTTGCACCCTATCTCTCCTATATCTACAGAAGCACTTCTTCAAATGGAATATACTGTTTAGCTATTGAGCATATCGAAAGCAACTTGATGAAAACTGCTTAAAAATGTTCAGCAGTTGCCAGATTAAATTGTCCAGAAGGAGTAAATTTCGATATTTATTTTTTCCCTTATGAAAATTAGCTTTTCCCTTAGCTTGTATATAAATAGTTTGTATGTCTGTGTGGTAGTTAGTTGAATAAGTCAGGTAGCAATACAGTTAAATGAAGGAACAATCTGTTCAAGAATACAAAGAACAACTGATGGCAGGACAGCTTTTCAGATTGTTTGTGTTCCCAATTATCCATTGCATTTTATATTAACAAAGCCATTTAATTTAATGCAGATTTAAGTAAAGAACAAGAAAAAAAAAACATTCTGAAGAGAACTGAGATTTAAGGACGTTAATGAATACAAAGTAATGGCCTTTTAGTCAAGGGTTTTGGGATAAAAATAGGACTCTAAATGGACAGTGTGCTGAGAGGCAACCAAATGCAAAACTGGAATTAATCAGTGATCAGCAGGACTGAACATTTGGATCCTTTTCCAAGGTGCCTGTGTCACTTCTGTTTGATAGAGCAAAAGTCTTTGAAGTTTCTTAACTTAATAGCATTTGCAACATTTATACCATAATCAGAATAAAACTGACTTGTTATTTTAGTTGTTTGAATTGATATTGATCAATTAGGCTGCTTCTCTTTTAAACAGGTTCTGACTGCGATGGGAAGAGACAGACTGAAGTGGTGAATAAACAGGAGGAATTCCTGCCTCCAGGTTTGCTCTTGTCTGCCTACCTGGAACAGATGTGCTGACAGAGAGCCTTTTCCAAACAAACCTCTAGCCTTCACATGCAGCTGCTCTGCCAGCCTCTGCGCATTCAGGGGATACCTTTACTAAACCACAGTCGAAGTATTGTACAGTCGGAATTATCTTTTATCTTGATTGTAGGATAAAGAAAGCCCTTGTTATCTAGAGCATGGGTGTATCTGCTTCTGTTGCCGGTGATTGATCTCACATTTTTTAAATTACCCAATGAATTTATCGGTCAGCAGTGTTTATAAATAACTAGTTACTAGTAGCACAATCCCTGCAATCAATACCTCATGACCAGTTCAGAGCTGATCTAGTACAGGCCTGATTGGTTTGTAATGCATTTCCAAGTAGTTATAATAACAAAACTAGGTGCTGCAGGGCAGGCAAATTGATCAGTCCACCCTTGCAGATGTTTGACATCTACAAGAGACCCTTACTGTAATCAGTAACCCAAAATGGGGTCAGTTCCATGAATAAAGGAGTAGAACATTGACGTATAAATCTACAAATATTTTCTATTTGAAAGCACAGCAGTAGGCGAACCACAGGTCTGCAGTTGTAAGTTCCAGTAATATTGGGCATGAACGTCTCCTATAACCTGGCCCTAACCAATATGACTACTTAATACAAGACACTTAAATGTCCACATTTTTTAATTTCTTCACATTATTGGGTGCGTTTTCTTTTCGGAAAGAAAATTGTGTCTATATACAAGAAACAAGTGTACCCCAAATTATTAATTTCAAAAGGAAAACGATCAATCATGGCTGATAGTTGGTACACTTTTAGTTGTTACATGTAAGCCATTAACATGTGAACCATTACGCCTTATGTATGTATGCGTGTGTGTGTCATATATATATAAAAAATATATATAATTTTGTCTGTGTATATGTGGGTATATATGTTCTCTTTGGTGCTACCATGGATATTTCTTCCATGGGCTCATTTCAGGCAAAGAACTGATTTTAGTAATTTGTTTAATGATGCATTTAAGGACAATAATGTAAAGTTACCAAAGTTTGTGTTTTTAGCTGTTTTGTGTACAATATTATAGTCCCAAAGTGTACTAGCCTTCTGACCTTTCAGAATGTTTCTCCGTGACCATTAGTGGTCCCCATTGATTGTTTATAAATACCAAAAGGGGCTTTTTCTTATATTAAAACCATTTGTGGTCATGTTAAGTGTATTATTTAAGTGGCTTTCTATTATAAAAAATAAACTGGATCCCATTTATTTTTGTTAGCTTTGTGATTACTTTATAACTGTTCTGAACTAATTGTTTTCAAACTCATACTAAAAGCCATGTTTCAGATCCATGTGATGATCAAAAGTAAGGGGATGTTGGTTGGATATTGGCTATTTACACAACACTTTTATTTGGTAGAGCACACACTAGGGTGATACTTTCTCCATCACTCCAACCAGCCTCTTTCCTCCACCAAAGCCAGTTGCTACTACTGTCTGTCTCCTCAGATGGAGCCTTCACTATATGCTGCAATTCCTGTCCACTGAATCCAATATCTCTAAGAAGCCGGGTTGGAGTGAGCCTGGAGTGCGCAACAAATTCCTGAAATCCCACCTCTAATGGATAAACCCAGACTAGCCACCCCACATTCCACCTCAGCTGCTAACTCTGTGTATCAAAATTTCTTCCTGTCATACACTTCATCCATAGAATACCCCCCATGGCACTGTTAACTCCACCAATGCAGTACAAGAACTACAAACCAGTATTTCTGCCCACTGTTAATTGCTTGGTTCTGGTATTGTCACTACTTTACAGATCAAATAAACATAATTGACTTGTCAAATACAATTGTCAGTGTGTAATAAAAATTCTTGCAGAGTTGGGCAGGTTAGATGCATTAGAGTGGTAGGTAAAAAAAAAAAAAATTAATAACTCTTGACTGAAGTGCAATTCCTTGCACTATATAGGTCTCAAATGTACAATTTTGAAAGAATGTATTTCCTTTTTAAAATATTTGATACTGTATAAGGTTAGAGAAAGTTCTGTTTTCTTGCTATGCCTTTCAGGAAATATTACAACTTTGTCAGATCAACGAGGTTTACTACACAATCATTAGTCATTGCATTTGAAACAGTGATAACACATAAAGCACCCTTTTAAAAAAGGCTTGCTGTAAGTTTAAAGCTGGACAAAACCCAACTAAGGCCAGAGTTAAATCAGACTTTATGGCTGTGCCGTAGCTGTCCTCCAGGTCTAGGATGAGTTCCTGTCCATACATTAATTCCCTGTTCATATACTATGTGATGTGCAATCCCATTTTGAATGAATTAATGCCAATCAAGTGCTTTCAGTATGTGTTGTAATTTTAGGGAGTAAGATATGTAGGAGTCTGCATGAGGGAGTGTGTGATAGGAAAATGCAATGTGCACCTGAAGGGTGGGATGCTAGATGTTGGAAATGTGTGTTTCTCTTGGATATACCTGATTTTCACTGAAGGTGGAGGACTTTGAAAGAGTTTCTTTATGTACACGAGAGAATTGTGGAGGTGTGTTGCTGTATGACAGCTCGCACTGGGCTAGCCCTGTCGCTGGTATTAATGAGCATGCTTTTCCCATATTGCACAGCTGCGTGATATGGGAAATATCAACTGGATGAACCACTTAATCTAAGGTATTACATGTAGGGCAGATTAAATTGATAATGAATATACACAGTATTCAAGTTTTTTATTTTATTTTACCACGTCCTTAGTTATTGAATTGAGCTTAACCCATTGCCTTATTTAAAAAAACAAAAAAAACAATTTGGTATTTTGTTGGGTAATTGAACCAAGGAGGAGTTCAATAATTAAAAACCTGGCAAAACAAGAGCCTGGGTTTGAATTGTCTGCAAGAGACACAATTGAGGGCCCATCTCCTTTCAGAAATTAGCTTGTGTTCAGAAACGTGACCGAAAAAAGCTGTCAGAGACTTTAGTCATTTTCTAAAAGCATTCCATTTCCACTTTGAATATCCGTGGGAATTTGAGTCAGGCATGTATGAGGTTACATTACAGTCATACACAGTTACCACAAATGTATTAAAGTGATGTTCTGCTACAAAAAAAAGAAAACAAAAATGTTAAGGAAGAAATTAAAGGAAACTGCTGATTAGAGAGTACCAGGACTATACTTTTACTATAGCTTCTTTTTATAAGCAAAGTAAAAATAAAAAAAAAATAGTTTTCCTGTTGGAACAGGTACTGCATTGTTTTTACCACTTGATACTGATCATGCCCTCTGTCACATTGTATGCACTGAGCTACATTCTAGAGATGGAGGCCAAAGCGACCTCCTTCATCACCTGTCATGTTATATTTCTATCTTGGGATAAAGGTAGTTCTCTTACAAATATGAAATATTAACCATCACTAATGGGTTATTCCCCTTTAAGAACCCAAGAACTGAAGCATGTACGCCAACAAACACCTGCGAGAGTGCATGATGCAGTGCAAGTTGACCCAACAAAAGCACACTGGCCAATTGCAAATTTACTTTTCCTTTTTCACTAAGAGTTGCAAGTTTCGCATTGCTGCCTCGATTTGTGCCTCTTCTTAAACAGTTTTTTGCAGATTCTGTCTTATAATAGTTTTTTTTCCTTTGGTCAATAAATTCTACCATGGTTAAAAAACAAAACAAAGAAAAAAAACTTTCTGCCAAGTTTTGAGCTAGTAAGCCTGAACCGACCGTGTGCCAGCGGGAGCCTGTGACTTGCATTCACCCTCCTGGATCTCGCTCACTCTTTGCAGCGAGATCCAGACTCTCGTCTGGACAGGGCTCTGTTCCAGAAATAAAAATAAATAAATAAAAATATAGTACCACCCTGGCTGGGATAGTTTCTTTATCTTTTGTATATCAGTGGTGTTACGTTACTGTTTACTCCCCTTGTTTTTCTTTGTTTTACAGAAAACAAGATTGCGGTGCTCTCTAGTACCGAGCCGTTTTCAATTAGTTTCGGTACCTGTAGTATTCCTGCTCGGTACCTAAACTACTTCAGTACCAGGTTGCTGGCACCAACGTATTGCTGTCAACACCAGAATTGGTACCAAGCTTTCTTGCTTTTGGTACCAGTTGTACTAGATATTAGGTACCCAGACTAGTGTTTTACTGGTCTGTAGATACCAAGTCAGGGACCAGGCTAGATGCAGAGCATAGCTCAGTACTAGTTATTTTTAGTTTGCGCTCAGCCTATTACATAAGCAATAAGCACTATGTTTCACAGTTGTGTTGACTGTGGTGCCAAGCTGCCAGCAGCTGATGGCCATGAGAAATGCATGTGCTGCTTAGGCCAAGAACACGCAGAGCGAGCTCTGGAGGACCCTGCCTTTTGCGCACAGTGTGCTGTTTTCAGAAAGCGATCCCTACGGACCAGACTTATGCACCAATCGAGTGATCGCTCCATCACTCCTGTGCAACTACCTCCTACAGAGACAGCTGGTAGCAGTAGGAGGCGCTCTAGGGAGCGCAGTTCTGGGGAACGCTGCTCTAGGGAGCCTACCTCTAGGAAGGGACACAGGAGAAGCCCCTAACCATTCTCTTCCTCTCCTGCTTCTTCTCCTTCACCCCCCCCAAGGAGGAAGAAGAGGCGGCACAGGTCCAAGTCATCGGAACCCTGGCGTAATATGTGCGAGATGTTCCAGCAACAGCAGTCAACTCTGAGTTGCAGGAGCAGTCTTTGCCAGCACAGGCACCTGCTGCGCCTATGGTGACACAAGCACCTGTTCCGTCACACACGGTGACTTCTCCCCCTCCCCCTCCATTTGCGTCGGTGGGGGAGGAAATGGAGGATGCTGTCTTTGTCCTTGCTTTGGAAAAAGGGGAGGAGGAAGAAGGGTTTGTATTGGAGGAACAAGCAGCATCGGATTTGCTGCCCCTACCTCCATTACCTAGGGAGCTTATACACTTGATGCGTCGAGCCAATGAAGCACTTAAGGTGCCGTGACCAATTGCAAAGGCCGAGAGATTCTCAGTGTTTGACGTTGCTGTCCAAGGACACCGCTTGCCCAAACAAGCAATGTAGGGCCACAGAGGTCCTTCTAAAGAATCCTACTCTGCTGGCACATTCGTTGTGCATTAGGGCAACTACAATACGGGCCTGGTGGCTTACCAGAGCCACATTTGGAGCTCTGCTGCTGAGATGGGACTCACCGCTGATCAGACGGATGAGCTGCAGTTAATCTCTTGCATGTTGCTACGGCTGTCGAAGCTCCTGAGCCAAGCAACAGGGCGGAGTATGGCAGCATTGGTGGCAGCATGCCGTCAGCTGTGGCTTTCCCAAGCCAGGCTGACGGAGGGGAATAAGGCTGATCTGCTTGACGCGCCCATTACACCAGGGCATACTTTCGGCCCTGCGGTGGATGATTTGTTGCTTCTGTCCAAGGTGGCAAGGGAAGCAACAATGGTGTTCAATAACCTTGCCCCTAAGCCTGCACCACCACCTAAGAAGCAGTGGTATCAGATACCACCACCCCGGCTACAGTGGTAGCCTCAAGGCAGTCCACGGGATCCTTCAGAAGTTGCTGGTACGTCGCACTGAAGGAATGGTAGGCACAAACGGTTTCAGTGCAACGCATCTAGCAAAAAAACCCAGGTGCCAAAGTCAAAGCAACAGCCCTAGGACATTGTTGCCACAGGCCCGGGGCCCCTTCTCCAGGGTCCATCTGGACTACTGGGACCAGTGCACCCACGATTCTTGGGTGCTCACCACTATACGTTGGGGGTACTCCTTACAATTCAGCCATGGACCACCCCCTTCGGGGCGTGGTCCATACGCTGGTCAAGGACCCCAACGACTCAGTGGCTCAGGAGCTAGAAACCCTGCTGCACAAGTAGGCTATTCGCATCTTGTCCATGTCGGAGGGTTCTTCACTACTACTTCTTTCTGGTGCCCAAACGGGATGACGGCCTCAGACCGATCCTCGATCTCAGACAGGTCAACCAATACTTGAGCCCCTGGCGGTTCAAGATGTTGACTCTGCGATGGTTGTCGCAGTCCATCAGAACAGGTGACTGGTTCACGATAATGGACTTACAGGACGCCTACTTCCACATTCCCATAAAACCAGGGCACCAGAAGTACCTTCGGTTCGCCTTTCAAGAAAAAGGCTGTGAGTTTCGTGTACAGCCGTTCGGCCTGTCCCTAGCGCCACGTGTTTTTACGAAATGCATGGATGCTGTTCAGGCCACTCTGAGACTCGAGGGTATCAGAATTCAAAACCACCTGGACGACCGGCTCATTTGTGCGGAATCGCCAGGTCAGGCAAGACAACACACTTAACTCATCACCAATCATCTCTTCCGACTAGGTCTGAAAGTGAATCATGCGAAAAGCCAGTTGGATTTGAGTCTGGACTCTAGGTTCATGACAGCTGCTCTGTCAGACGACAGGGTGACAAGCATGGCAGGCAGAGCTTTACCAGTGGTGACATTCCAGAAACTTCTGGGGTTGATGGCAGCAGCTTCTCAATCCCTTCCACTCAGCTTTCTACATATGCGGCCCTGTGGCAAAGTGCCCCGGCCATGGGCTATTTATTTGTGTTGTATGAAAAAAAAAACCCCAACAGCCTTTTTTTTGTGTGGGGGGGGGGGGGGGGGGAAGAAAAAAATGGGATGGCAGGAAGAAAGGCAACTATGGTGTAATCGCCAGGAGGAATTGAAGGAAGGAGGGGCTCCATGGTGCGCCTCCTGCATGGAGTATAGGCATGGAGTATAGGGGGATGTTTGCCCCTGTGAAGACCCTCTCTTTTTGAAGGCCCTCGATCGGGGAGAGGTGGAGGATGTGGAGGTGGTTTCGCCTGAAGGCCTCGAGACCATCCCACAGAAAAAAGGGGAAGAAGCGAATTCCAGCTCCACAGCTATAAAGGGAGGAGTCTGTGTGTCCACCGCCCAAGAGGGAGGAGTCTGTGCTGGTTTCACCTCCACAGCCTGAGGGGCAGGAGCCTGAACATCCTCAGCCCAAGAGAGGGGTCGAGGAACATCCACAGCCCAGGAGGGAGGAGACAGAGCCTTTCCCATCCTCTGAGGTGTTGGACCCGGAGTGGAACAGGGAAGACCTCCCAAGGGTGTTGACCTGTTGTGGGCCAGAGATGGGGAACATTGGGAACGCTGGGAACAACACTACAACCCAGTGACCTTTGTGAACCTGGAAGCCATGGTGATCAACTACTTGGCTGCCGATATGGGACTGCTCCAGCAGGTTGCATTCCAAGTGGGAAGGATACTGCCATTGCCAGGATACTACACGCTGCTCCCACCTCCATCGCCAGGATACTACACGCCACTCCCACCTCCATCACCAGGAGACTACACACCGCTCCCACCTCCGTCACCAGGAGACTACATACCACTCCCACCTCCGTCGCCAGGAGGCTACATGCTGCTCCCACCTCCACCGCTTCCACCGCCCAGAGCAGAGCAGCAGGAGCTGCCTCTGCCACCTCCACCACCAGAAGCAGAGCAGCAGGAGCTGTCTCTGCCTCCTCCACCTCCACCGGCAGAAGCAGAGCAGCTGGAGCTGCCTCTGCCTCCGCCACCTCCACCAGCAGAGGGTGAATGCCTGCTGGTTCCCCGTCCACCAGCAGAGGGTGAATGCCTCCTGGGTCCCCGTCCACCAGCAGAGGGTGAATGCCTGCTGGGTCCCTGTCCATCAGCAGAGAATGAATGCCTACTGGTATCACTTCTCCCACCAGAGCAGAAGCTGCCCCTCCCTTCACCAGAAGGACAAGGACTAGATGCTGGCAGTCCTCATCAGCCCTTGCATAGGCTGCTGAGGGAAGCACAGGGAAGAACCGCCTGGCGGCAGTGGCCAAGAAGAGGGCCAAAACCCACACCCCAGCTTGTCCTGACTCCCTTCATGTCTTCACCCAAGAATGCCTGTCTCCGCATCGCCTGGGGTTGCCAGCCGCTCCGCATCGCCTGGGGCTGCCGGCTCTGCTTCGCCAGGGGTCGCCATCAGCTCTGCTTGGCCACAGGGGTCAGTGTGGCCGGAGTCCCACCAGAGGGAGCTGCTGGCTATGAAGAAGGGGGCAAAGGTCAGGAGATCACCTTCCTCAGCAGCCTTTCTGCTGCCAGGACTGCCCCGGCTGAATGAGTCAGACTGGAAGCTGTCAGCAGGCCTGCTGACAGCATTGCCCCTGGCAGTTTTTCTGCTACCAGGGATGCAAAGGAACAGAGAAGCTTTTCCGCTGCAGAAGTGGACCACCACTACTGGCAGGGGAGCTGACAGCATTTTCAACCATTGGCCCAGTGAAGCCTCCCTTCCCAGCCCAAGACTTTGACTTGGACTGCTGGGTTTTTAAGGGGGGAGGTGGCCATTGAGGCCAGGTGTGCTTCGCACAAGGGTATATGTGGCAAAGTGCCCCGCCCCCGGGCTATTTATTTGAGTTGTATGTTACATGTAGTGTGTTAATGTTGGTGTACAGGGATATAAATGAGTCTGTGTAACACAAGTGGGTTTAAAATGTATATTTGTGTTTAGGCATGAGGATTGCACATCACTTCATGTGCAGGTAAAATGTAATAATATGTGAGCACAAGGAATTGCACTTTATTAATTCACGTGCAGTTGTACCGAGACTCCAATTGAATGATTGATTAGCAATCAAGTCTCGGTACAGCTGCATAAAAGCAGGATGTTCGGTGTGTGGAGAACATATGAGAGAGAGGGGATTTATTTGGATTACAATTGTATTGCGTGCTGGAAGTGCCATTGTGTTCTGTTCATTCACTGTCTGTTTAGTGTTAGTAAGTTTTGTTTGTTTATTTATTTTGGCTAAAGTGCCGTGTCCTGTTTTGGTGTCAGTGTTTTTGTTACAAACCTTTTTATTTTCTGTCTGTTTAATTATTAAACAGCGTGTCAGTGACTTCACCATTTCCGTGTTCTGTTTTGGTTCCTGTTTCTGGTCTGACGTAACCCACTGCAGCCATCTTTGTGACAGTCCCCTACAGGTTTGGTTCAGCAGGATGGTCCCTCACCCAATGCTGAACCGCAGCCACTTAGTGACAGTGTCCAGATAGTGTCTCCAGACTCTCTCTTGGTGGAAACAACCAACCCACCTGTGCTTAGACATCAGGCTGGGAGCAGTCACAAGAGGAGTAGTGATCACCACCGACGCCTCCAACCACGGTTGGGGCGGAGTGTGAAACAGTCAGGGTGCACAAGGGGTGTGGCGTCCCCCTTGGCGCGGGCCAACAAATAAATCTTCTGGAACTGCAAGCGGTGTTTCTAACCCTTCAGTACTTTCTGGAGGAGATCAAGGGGAGACACGTGCTTGTCCGGATGGACAACAGTGGTGGCTTGCATCAACTACCAAGGCGGTACGAGATCGTCCAGTCTCAATAGGGTGGTCACCAGGCTTCTCCTCTGGGCACACACTCACCTTCTCTCACTCTGAGCGATTCATCTACCTGGAATGGTAAACACTGCCGCAGACCTCCTTTCAAGGCAGGTGCTGAGCAGTGCATATTGAAGACTCCATCCCGAGGTAGTGATACTCATATGGGAGCGGTTCGGGAGAGCAGAGATCGATCTCTTTGCCTCCCAGGAGTCGACTCATTGCACCCTGCGGTTCTCCATAAAGAGAGACCAAGGGTGACTAGGGGGTCGATGCACTGGCTCACCAGTGACAAGCATGACCACTGTATGCATTCCCGCCATTAGCACTGCTGCTGCTGTTCTTGGAGAAGATCAGACAAGACAGGGCCATGGTCCTACTAGTAGCACCTCATTGTAAGAGAGCCTGGTTTGCCTCGCTGATACAGCTCCTTTGTGGACAACCATTGGAATTGCCCAGTCGCCGCAACCTGCTCAGATCTCACGGCTCAGCAACCCAGGTTCAGTGTTACCTCCAAAAGCCCTGCACTTGCAAAATGACAGCCCTTATATACCAGGAGACTCCACCCCATGATCAGCGCAACTCAGCACACCTGCCAGTTATCTAATGCAGCACAGCTGATCACAGTAATCTTGCCCCCTAATATGGTCATTCCGCCCAGAACTAAGATGGCTGACTTCCTTTTCCACCTCTGTCTCCAAGCCGGCCCATCTCAGTACAGGCGTGCAAGTACCTCTGCTTAGCGCCCTCTTGGGTCGGGAGGGAGATTTACAGCTCAGATCCTCTCACTCTCTGTCACAGTGGGTAACCTAGTTACCTTGGGACAGCTAGTGCCATTAGCTCAGAAGAGTCTCACACCTGTCCTTACAACAGATTGGGTATAATTACCCATTAGTGATGGTTCATATTTCATATTTGTAAGGTTAGGTTATTATCATTACCCTTGTTCTCTGAAATATGAATATTAACTATCAGTCTTCATGGTTGCTGCTGAGCCACGACACTCAAAAGTAAAAGAGAATTTGCAAATGGCCGCAGCGTGCTTTTCTTGGGGCAACTCGCACTGCATCATGCACTCTCGCCAGTTTGTTTGCGTACATGTTTCAGTTCATGGGTTCTTAAAGGGGAATAACCCATTAGTGATGGTTAATATTTCTTTTTCAGAGAACCAGGGTTATGATAATAACCTAACAATTTTACTTATGTTGCTTATCTTTTAGAAATTTGAGTTCTACTTTAATGTTTTTTATTCTGAATACAGTACTGTGTATAGTGCCAGGTGCTCGGCAAACACCACTTGAAACCACATGCATAATGAAAGCAATTTATACAAATCTAATTTCTTTGATTTCCTTACGGTTATGTTACTGTTATTGAAACTGTCAATTTCTTTGCTTTTTTTTATGTCCCTGTTAAACTGTATGGTGATTGCAATTATTCTGAGTGGTTCTGGGTTATATTAAAACCACTGCTCAAGTACTCGTGGTGCAAAGACAGTTCCTCAGTGAAAAGTGAGTGGTGATGTCCGGGTTTGATGCTGGCCTGAGGCTGCAGCTCTGGATCGTGTTAGTAATCTTGAAACAAACAATACAAACAAACAGCGTTACAAGACAAACTAACAAACACGGTTACTTAAAAAAATGCATGATACTCCTTCTAGGTTGTTTTGCTAACTATATACAAAGGAAAAGATCACTTTCACTATGCCCCCTATTTATACCCTCGCTCATGACCCCTAGGTTAATGAGCGCATCCGCTCCTCCAATCCTCGGATGTCACGTCGTCTCCCATTCGAGTCATTGAGCTTCGGTGCCGTAGCTCAGCCCCCTTCCTAATGACCGACTTCCTCCTACCCTAAGGAATAAATTGTCGTGCCATTTAGCTAAGGTTACTCTGTAACTTTTACATAGTGCCCCCACAGGTCGGGAAGGAGATTTAACACCAAGAATCGTTCGATCTCTGTCACAGGTATGTAAACTTTTGACTACAACTGTGTGTGTGTATATATATATATATATATATATATATATATATATATATATATATATATAGATAGATAGATAGATACGATAAATATGTAGAGGCAGATACAGGCAGAGTTGAACAGTCACATTGTTACATGATCTAAATTGAGTGGAAAAATATGTTCAGCCCTGGCACTTAGAATATTCAAGCTTTAAAAAAAATCATTATATATTATATATTAGACAAATTACATAACTCTATTTAAATCACATATCAGAAATCGATCAATCACAGTGTAGTTTTTGCTGAAATTCCATTACCTCTTGTCCTGTGTACAGATGTCATCCCGTGCCATGAGCACCACACCTAATTCAGTATTCAAAAATCAAAACACAAAAATAACACACACATTCTTGGTACCTTTAAGGAAGTTTTACAAAAATACAAATATATTTTGTTTTAAAGCAATTTGAGTAAAATCTTCATTAGTGTATCATAAGTGAATATGTTGTGTGTCGGGCATCTGTTATTGTATGAGACGACATTTTGCAGTTTGAGCAGCCAGAATGGCTCGGCTTCGTTTTGCAGTCATGCACGAGTTGCCATCTCTTATACAATGAGAGACACCCTGCACACAACATATTCACTTATAACATGGGGGGAACAGAACCCAGAACCATTCACAATGATTGCAGACATCAAATAAGAGTAATGTGAGTGATCACATTAAGTTCAGGGTGAGAAATGTTTAATTTAGACAAAGCACCATATCTGGGTGATTTAAATATCCTTTTGTATTCATATTTGAATCTTTGTATCTGTGTTCCGAAGTCACAAGCACAATATTTACAGGACAGGGTGTGCATGCACAAAGGTACGTCATACTACATTAAAGGGTAGATGTAAGGAAAGTGATTTGTGCGTGCAAAACCTGTGTTTAGCAGCTGCAAAAAATGCGGCTTATGTAAAGAATGGTGTTCTGGCATTCTGCACCCGCTATCAAATTTGCACTTTGCCATCATTAGTCCATTACAATTATACTGTAATAAATTCAAATGAAGAAAAGAGCATGGATTTTGGTGGGATCTGGATACTAAGCGGGTGCAAACATTATAATGTGATGTAAGAATTTTGCTTTGCACTTAGGCAATTGCTGACCTTCCAAAAACGTTACACCTCTTATACACAGGGGCGTGGTTTTCAAACACGCAAACCACACAATTGCGTGGGGCCCCCTGCTGCCTAGTAGCAGTGTTACATTACAGCCTGAATTGCAACAAAATCCTTATTTTCTCAAATAAAGTAAAATAATACACATTTTCTTTCATAGACCACACACACACTGTCTGCAAGTCTATCTATTTACAAAAGGCAAGTTCATTCATCACGCGTCATGACACATTTGAGTTACCGTAACTAGGCCAGCTTCAGTCAGTGAAAGCTAGCAAAATGAAGCACACGAATCCTAGAGAAGCTCAAAAACGACTGAAGATAAAAGAATCGAAAACTCGACAGGAAAGTTTGCAGAAGCTCCCTAGTTTCTTTAAGAGTAACACTGCAAAGGACTCATCCGATGGGTAGGAGGTGGAAAATGTTTGTCCTCCTCGTGATATTGCCGCCACCTCAGCTTGTTGCCGCAGCCCCGTTCGCACAGACCTATGGGATAACGTTACAGCGACTCGCTCAGAAGAAGCCGCTCCACCTGCCGCGGAACTTGCTGACGTCTCGCCCGAATCCTCGCAACAACAATCGAATGATGACCCGGTGGCGAGTGAAACTGTCATTCTCTCGGACGACCCAGCGCTTTGGACGGGCAAGCTTACCGACCAAGAGAAATGTCAGCTGATCAAAAGAGGGCCAGTTCAAATTAAGGATTTTGACTTCGCACAAAACGATGACAAAGTCCCACGTTGTTTTACTGAAGAGAATTACCAAAAGAAAATGAAAAACGGAGAGGAAATACATCGTAAGTGGTTAGTTTACTCAGTGAGCAGTGATTCTGTGTTTTGTTTCTGCTGCAAGCTGTTTGAAAGAGGGACCAGATATGCTCTTAGCAGCAGTGGATTTCGTTCGTGGATAAATCTTCATAGCCACTCGAAAGAGCATGAAAATGGCAAATCGCACCGTGCCAATATGCAGAGCTGGCGTGAATTAGATGAAAGGCTGAAATCTGGGAAAACCATTAATAGTGCCAGTCAGGAATTACAGGCTCTGGAAGTACAGTACTGGAGGGCTGTGTTAAGCAGAATAATTGCCATTCTTTGCTATTTAGCAGAACACAACCAGGCATTAAGAGGACACTCAGAGAAACTTTTTGAGCCCCATAATGGCAACTTACTTGGACAGATAGAGCTGATGGCACAGTTTGATCCCATAATGAGCAAACATCTTAGAAGGACTGACAAAAAGGAAATCAAGGATCATTACGTGAGTAACACCATCCAAAATGAGCTAATTGCATTAGTTGGACAGAAAACATGTGATGCAATTGTGCAGAAAGTGAAAGAGGCCAAATACTTCTCAGTCATAATGGACTGCACCCCAGACATCAGCCACACAAAACAGTTGTCCCTGGTGCTACACATTGTGAACTGTGAGTTATGTTGTGTGTTTAATGTTGGTGTATAGTCATTGGTACACGGGATATAAACGGGTCTGCGTAACACGAGTGTTTAAAATGTATATTTGTATTTAGGCACGAGGATTGCACAGCACTTCACGTGCAAGTAAAAAGTAGTTAATATGTGAGCACGAGGTTGCACATAATTAATTCACATGTCTCCATCTCAGAGCACTTTGTTGGGTTTATCAGTGTTGATGACACCACAGGAAAAGGCTTGTGTAATATCCTCCTTGAGCAGCTGAACCACTTGAAATTGAACATTGCAGACTGTCATGGGCAATCCTATGACAATGGAAGTAATGTGATGGGACACAAGCAGGGGGTACAGAAAAGAGTGCTGGAACTGAACAATAAGGCAATGTGTGTTTAATGCAGCAGTCACACACTAAACCGTGTTGTGGCTGATGCAGCCAAGTCATCTGCACTCTCTGAGTTTTTTCACCATTCTTTACAACCTCTTCAGCTCCTCAGTACAGCGCTGGTCAATACTACAAAATCATATGATGCTCACAGTGAAAAGTCTGTCAACAACAAGATGGTAGTGCCGCATTGACAGTGTGAAAGCACTTCGCTACCAGATGCCTGAAGTGGTTGAGGCTTTAACTGCACCCAGTGAACACGCAACAGAGAAGAAGATGAGGAGACATTGTCTTCATCACAGAGCCTGTGTGAGGAGCTGACATGGCAGTTCATTCTTGGTGTTGTGATCTGGTACAATGTGTTGTAGCAGGTACACTGCATCAGCAAACTCCTGCAAAGCCCCAGTGTGTCGATTGAGAGAGTGATGAGGGAGACTGATGGTGTTAAACAGTTTCTCCAGGAATACAGGGATGGTGGACTTGCCTCTGCCCAGACAGATGCTAGAGAAACAGCACCTAGACATGACATTCCCAATGGAGAGACAGAGAAGAACAACTCACCAGTTCCTCTATGAGGGCACAGAGAAAACTCAATTCACACCAGAACAGCGCTTTAAGCAAGATGTTTTCCTTCCCCTGGTTGATATAGCACCGAATAGTGTCAGTGAGAGGTTCACACAGGTGGACCAGTTTTTTTCTTTGTTTGGATTTTTATATTCAGCAGATAACATAAAGAAAGCCGTTCAAGAAGACACATTGGAGGAGTCATGCAGGAACCTGGAGCAGACACTAGGGGATTATGACAGGCTGGCAACTGGGTAGAGGCCCAGAGACAGACTGCAGTTCAAAAAAATAATACTTTTATTATAAATAAGCACAAAATAAAAGGGCATATGGACCAAAACAAAGGTATTTAATCACATATAACAAAGCAAAACTTACAAAATAAAGGTTTCCAGGCTGCGATGCCTTCACTGGATCAGAAAAATTTAAAAAACCACAAAACAGCAAGCCAAAACCCAGCAATCTCAAACACCAGCTTGCTTCCTCAGCTCCCTCCTCTCCCTAATAGGACACTGAGGCTTCCTTTTATATCAGGTGGTTGGGTGCTGATTGATCGTTAATTACTCCAATCAGCCCCCCCAGCCACCTGAACACAATAAACCCAGGCTGATAGGGGAATTTAACCTCATCCCAGCCAATCTACACAGGGACATTGACAGCCAGGACCTGGTCCTTGAAGTGAGGGCAGCTGTCATTGTTTTTCCAGGTCACATTTCTTCTCCAGCAGAAATGCTGGATTACATCTACAAGGAGAATCTGTTGGAGCTGTATGGCAATTTGAGCATTGCCCTGCAATTACTCTTGACTTTGCCCATCACTGTCGCCTCAGGTGAGATGTCCAAGGAAAGTCTGAATGGTCTAAATTGTTCTGAGTGTTTCTAGGTTCATCTGTCTACCTTAGAGCTTGTCTGGAGAATGCTAGGTGCTAGCAGCATTCCTCACGCCATTCAACTCTGGCTGCCACCTGCTCTGTGTATACCCATCTGTGAGGCGAGAGTGTATTAAATGGAATGTCCAGACAGTAATTTATGTGTACAGAAATAAAATAATTTATTTTTATTTTCTATACACAACAAAAGGATTAAATAACAAACGAAAAACAAAATGGTGTGAGGGAAGGAGTGCAGGGGTGGAATCCAAAACAAACTGATGACTCGTCTTTAATTTGTCTTCGTGGTGACCATACATAAACAAAAAAAAGACAAATGAAATGTTAGTATTTTAAAAAAAACCCGCTGCACAAAATCAGTCTCTCCCTTCACCCGTTACTCCTCCTACTTTACTTTCGGACCCACCCCGAACACAGTAGTACGTTCCCTTTAGTATGTAATGTCCCGCCTCTGTAGTCAGTGGAACACCAATCCCCAACCGACACGTGTCCTTCTCCTTCACTTGACTCCAGTGGCTGGAAGTTACATACTCGTACTTCCGCCCCTCACCAAGGTGCCGCCCCTCAAAAGATGACTTTTGCCATGGTCACGAGATCTTGGTAAGGGAAGTCCCGAGTTGGTTTGATGCCATCTACTGTCGGGAGGCTGAATCACAGACCGAAAACCCTTTGACTCATCACACCATCAGATACAAGCTAATGGATACATGAAGAATATTGCACAGGGAGCTGTATCGTACAAGCTGAGATCCACTCCATGAGTGGGCTTACCAGCTGCTCTGACCTTGAGTGGGTGAAAAGCAGTGGGTGAAAACCTTAAGCTGAGGGAAAACAAAGCCACTTTGTGGCTCGGAACTTGCTTTCAGGAGATTAGGTTTCAGGCCACTGCGTGGCACATTAGAGGAGACATTTGTTTGATACAGCATCTAAGTAAGTCTCCCAGTCAAGCCATTGTTCCTGTAAAAGTGGTTCTGAGTTCCCTCAGCTCTACACAGCACCTACATACAAAGACATTTCAGATGGTTGTATCACATGTCTACTATACACTGTATTATAAAGACTTTTCAGATTACAACATCAGTGTCTACTATAGAGTATTGCCTTGTAGTGCTCTTGTTCTGTATGAATAGATGACTCAGTACATAAAATATTTAATTAAATCTGAAGGTAACTGCATCCCTGTGGCAAAGTGGTGAATGGATGCAGGTGAGTGTAGTGCAGTGCAGGTAAGAATCACACAGACAGTAATTAATAGGTGCAAGGGTGTTTATTGAAATTATGTCAATATCCAGAGCCTTATGGCAAACACCTGTAAATAATAAATGATGGAAGTGAGTACAGTGGCGAGTATCACTTCATTTGTAAAAAATCCCGCAACCAAAAGTCCAGTTTAACACACCAACAATAAACACAAACACAGTTCTTAGTGATAGTGAATAAGTGTTCATGGTGTATTTACAGTTCCCTAGAATGACAACCATTATCGAATGGGAAGAGCCTCTCTGACTGTCAGTCACTGAGCATTGGTAGTTTCTACTGATTAGAGTTGGTTTCGACCCCTTTATTGAGATTGGTGATCAGCTTATTTTCTCTTTCACTGAGGGAACTCCAGGGAACTCCAGGAGACTGGACAAATGTCATGTCCATATTGGTGCTCTACCAGTCGCAGCTAGCAGCGAGACTACAGGAGTGGACATCAGAGACAGACAAGGGGGAGCTTCAGGTGGTGATGGGGGCGATGACTGACCTGATGGGGTAGTTAAGTCAGGCATCAGGGAAGTCTCTAGCGGCGCTGGTGGATGCTCGCCGACATTTTTGGCTAACCCAAGCCAAGGTCGTGGAGACGGAGAAGGTTGCGTTGTTAGATGCCCCTATAACACCAGGGCAGACATTCGGAGCGACCATTGATGTGAGCCTAGAGAGGTCCCACAAGGCTACAGAGGTCTCTTCCAAATTCTCTCACCTTCCTGCTTACCGCCAGTGCCCTAGGTGGCCTTCCCAGCCTGCTGGGGCAACTGGGCCTGAATGCCGCCCTCCACCCCAGACCAAGCGAGCAGGCAGAGGAAGAGCCGATGGTAAGAACATAAGAACATAAGAACATAAGAAAGTTTACAAACGAGAGGAGGCCATTCGGCCCATCTTGCTCGTTTGGTTGTTAGTAGCTTATTGATCCCAAAATCTCATCAAGCAGCTTCTTGAAGGATCCCAGGGTGTCAGCTTCAACAACATTACTGGGGAGTTGATTCCAGACCCTCACAATTCTCTGTGTAAAAAAGTGTCTCCTATTTTCTGTTCTGAATGCCCCTTTTTCTAAACTCCATTTGTGACCCCTGGTCCTTGTTTCTTTTTTCAGGCTGAAAAAGTCCCTTGGGTCGACACTGTCAATACCTTTTAGAATTTTGAATGCTTGAATTAGGTCGCCACGTAGTCTTCTTTGTTCAAGACTGAACAGATTCAATTCTTTTAGCCTGGCTGCATATGACATGCCTTTTAAGCCCGGAATAATTCTGGTCGCTCTTCTTTGCACTCTTTCTAGAGCAGCAATATCTTTTTTATAGCGAGGTGACCAGAACTGAACACAATATTCAAGATGAGGTCTTACTAGTGCATTGTACAGTTTTAACATTACTTCCCTTGATTTAAATTCAACACTTTTCACAATGTATCCGAGCATCTTGTTAGCCTTTTTTATAGCTTCCCCACATTGTCTAGATGAAGACATTTCTGAGTCAACAAAAACTCCTAGGTCTTTTTCATAGATTCCTTCTCCAATTTCAGTATCTCCCATACGATATTTATAATGTACATTTTTATTTCCTGCGTGCAGTACCTTACACTTTTCTCTATTAAATGTCATTTGCCATGTGTCTGCCCAGTTCTGAATCTTGTCTAGATCATTTTGAATGACCTTTGCTGCTGCAACAGTGTTTGCCACTCCTCCTACTTTTGTGTCATCTGCAAATTTAACAAGTTTGCTTACTATACCAGAATCTAAATCATTAATGTAGATTAGGAATAGCAGAGGACCTAATACTGATCCCTGTGGTACACCGCTGGTTACCACACTCCATTCTGAGGTTTTTCCTCTAATCAGTACTTTCTGTTTTCTACATGTTAACCACTCCCTAATCCATGTACATGTGTTTCCTTGAATCCCAACTGCGTTCAGTTTGAGAATTAATCTTTTGTGCGGGACTTTGTCAAAAGCTTTCTGGAAATCTAAATAAACCATGTCATATGCTTTGCAATTATCCATTATGGATGTTGCATCCTCAAAAAAATCAAGCAAGTTAGTTAGACACGATCTCCCTTTCCTAAAACCATGTTGACTGTCTCCCAGTACCCTGTTACCATATAGGTAATTTTCCATTTTGGATCTTATTATAGTTTCCATAAGTTTGCATATAATAGAAGTCAGGCTTACTGGTCTGTAGTTACCTGGTTCAGTTTTGTTTCCCTTTTTGTGGATCGGTATTACGTTTGCAATTTTCCAGTCTGTCGGTACCACCCCTGTGTCAAGAGACTGCTGCATGATCTTGGTTAGCGGTTTGTAAATTACTTCTTTCATTTCTTTGAGTACTACTGGGAGGATCTCATCCGGCCCAGGGGATTTGTTTATTTTAAGAGCTCCTAGTCCCTTTAACACTTCTGCCTCAGTTATGCTAAAGTTATTTAAAACTGGATAGGACTGGATGATATGTGGGGCATGTTGTCAGTATCTTCCTTTGTAAAAACTTGTGAAAAGTAATCATTTAACATATTTGCTATTTTTTTTTCTTCCTCTACGATTTTGCCATTTGTATCTCTTAAACATTTAATCTCCTCTTTGAATGTTCTCTTGCTGTTGTAATATTGGAAAAACATTTTGGAATTGGTTTTAGCTCCCTTAGCAATGTTCATTTCTATTTCTCTCTTGGCCTTTCTAACTTCCTTTTTGACTTGCGTTTGCAGTTCCGTGTACTCTTTCTGCATACTTTCTTTTTGGTCCTTTTTTAATGCTCTGTAAAGTGCCTTTTTTCGCTGAATATTTTTTTTTAATAGATCTATTAAACCATTTTGGCAATTTAGTTTTACATTTAGATTTGTCTACTTTAGGGATGTAATTGTTTTGCGCCTCTAGTACTACATTTTTGAAGAACAACCATCCTTCTTCTGTGGGTGTTTTCTCTATTTTACTCCAATCTACTTCTGTTAGTCTCTGTTTCATGCCTTCATAGTTTGCTTTTCTAAAATTGTAAACCTTAGCTTTAGTCTTTACTTTTGGGGATTTAAAAAACACTTCAAATGAGACCATGTTGTGGTCTGAGTTTGCCAGTGGTTCTCTGACCTCTGTTTTAGTTATTCTATCTTCGTTATTTGAAAAGACTAAATCAAGGCATGCCTCCCCTCTAGTGGGTGCCTTCACAAATTGTGTTAGGAAGCAGTCATTTGTCATTTCCACCATTTCTATTTCATCCTTCGCGCTACCCACCGGGTTTTCCCATTTTATTTGGGGGAAGTTGAAATCCCCCATTAGTATGGCTTCTCCTTTGCTACACACATTTCTAATGTCATTGTATAACAGATTATTTTGCTCACCGTCTGAATCTGGCGGTCTATAGCATGCTCCTATTATTATGCCTTTTGAATTTTTGTCTGTTATTCTGACCCATATTGATTCGGTTTTATTTTCTTTGTCCAGGTTTAACACCTGGGCTTCAAGACTGTTTCTTATGTATAGCGCTACCCCTCCTCCTCTTCTGTCCTGCCTGTCTTTCCTATACAGTGTATACCCACAAATATTATATTCGTCCCCATCACTCTCAGATAACCACGTTTCTGTAACACCTATCACATCATAGTTACCTGTTAGTGCAGTAGCTTCAAGTTCTAGAATTTTGTTTCTGATACTTCTAGCATTTAGATAAATACATTTAATGGTTGTCTTACCTGAGTTGTTGTTCTTGTTTTGATGCGGTCTCCCTTCTGTTTTTTTGTTGATTTCTCCCCCCTTCCTTTCTAGTTTAAATGCTTCCGAACCTGCTCGAGGATCTTTTCTCCGAGTAGACTGGTTCCCTTGTTATTTAAGTGCAGTCCATCCCGTCTATACAGATAGTCCTCGTTGTAGAATGTGGTCCAATGATCAAGATAGGTGAAGCCTTCCCGTGTGCACCACGTCTTCAGCCATGCATTTTGATTAATTATTTCCAGCTGTCCATATGGTCCTTTGCAAGGTGCCGGTAGTATACCAGAAAATACCACAGTTTTGGTTTTCTCTTTTAATTTCCTTCCTAGCTCTCTGAATTTGTTTTGCAGGGATTTTGGTCTGTCTCTTCCAATGTTGTTTGTACCGATGTGGACGACAACTACCGGGTCGTCTCCTGTTCGTTCCAGGAGCCTGTCCACGTTCTCAGTGATGTGCTTGACCGAGGCTCCCGGAAGGCAGCACACTGTTGTAGTAAGGGGGTCCAAACTGCGAATTGAACTTGCTGTGTTTCTCAATATGGAGTCCCCAACAATCATGACCTCCCTTCTTTTTGCTGTCTGGTCACCACTGTCAATAGGGTCCTGGATGTTGTTCCTTTCATTCTCTTGTTGTTGGTTCTGCTCATCAAAATTCTGAAGTGACTCAAATCTGTTGGTTGTTTTGATTTCTGGTGGTTGTGTTTGACAAAGTTTCTTTTTTTCCCTGCTTCTGCCTACCTGAACCCAGCTGTTCTGACCTTCTATCTCCCTGGTGGCTTTCAGTCTGTTAGGGGTGATGCAGACTTCCATGAATTGTGGGTGTGCCAGTTCCTCAAGATCCTGTTGCTGTCTCACTTCTTCCAGCTCCATTTCTAGCATACTTACTAGTTTATGCAAATCCTGGATCGCGCGGCACTTTACTCACACTTGGTTTAGCTCCGCTGGGTTTTCTCGGATTTCCCACATCAAGCAGGTGTCACAGATTACTGGCTTGAAGACCATGTTGAGGTTTTTCTTTTTTTTGAAGTTTAGTTTCTTCTGCAGCCGTCAACCTCCTTTCAACCTGCTTTGAAACTGCTCTGTACTTTTCCACGCCTGTACTTCTCCCACTCGCTGTCGCTTCCACTCAGGGACCACCGCCGTCCAGGGGTAACCAGGTCTCCGGCTGGAGTCCGAGGCCGTTGCTTAAAAAAGACGTGCTCCTCCCAAGCCCTGGTATCCAAGAGGGATGGCGGTTTTCGACCTATTCTGGACCTCAGGGTCCTCAACATGTTCCTCAAACGGAGTAAGTTCAATATGTTGACAGCACAGCGTATCATCCAGTCCATCCAGCTGGGCGACTGGTTCACATCGATTGACAGGCAAGATGCCTACTTCCATATCCCGATCCGTGCCGCACACAGAAAATATCTACGCATCGCCTTTCAAGGCAACGTGTACGAATTCTACGTGCTGCCGTTTGGCCTCTCGCTGGTGCCCCGCACATTTTCCAAGTGCATTGATGCAGCACTGGCTCCACTCAGGCTGCGGGATATTCGAATCTTGAACTACTGGGCTTTTGGCTATTTTGCGTGCGTTCCAAAGCATGCGCCGAGGCGGAAACCAGACAGGTCACAGATCATGTGACGAGGTTAAGGCTCTTCATACATCAACAGAAGAGCAACTTTGTACAGTCTCAGTCCACAGTGCTGGGGGTCCTTAAGGGTCCCCCATTTGAGCCCATGGCCTCAGTAGAGCTGTGCCCTGTTTCCCTCAAAGTGGCATTTTTATTAGCCATTACGTCTGCCAGACGAGTAAGTGAGCTTCATGCAATATCCATAGATGACACATGTATGGCTTTTGCTGGAAATGACTTGCGGGTAGCATTAAGAACAAACCCAGCCTTTTTGCCAAAGGTGGTATCTTCATTCCATATTAACCAACCAGTGGTTTTGGAAACTTTCAGACCTCCCCTGCACGAGTTAGAGGAGGACTGTAGGCAGCACACGCTATGCCCGGACCGAGCTCTACGCTGTTACCTGGATAGGACAGCGTCCTGGAGACAGTCCAACCAGCTGTTTGTCTGCTATGGGTCCCGCTCTAGAGGTCAAGGCCTATCGAAGCAACGTCTAGCACACTGGGTGGCAGATGCTGCTTGACGTATGAACAGACGGACTCCCCCATGCCGAGGGACATTACGGCCCTTTCTACCCGGGCCCAAGCGACTTGGTGGGCTCTTTTTCTTGGCGCCTCCTTGGATGAGCTTTGCAATGCTGCTACATGGACTGCCTTGATATTGCAAACTGAGCAATGCCCTCTCTGGGCTCTAGGGTGTTGCAGGCGGCATGCCCTTAGGCGTCATGAGGGCTCTGGAAGCTATAGCCGTGAGGCTGTACTGTCGGTAATGTGGAGACTCGACAGCTTTGGTACAGCTTCCCATTCGGTAATGATTGCCATTCCACTTAAAAGGGAATGTTAGGTTATTACCATAATCCTGGTTCCCTGAAAATAATGGCAACCATTACCCTTAGAGGTCGTGTCCCCAGCTGACCTTCAGTTTCAAAAGAAAATGGCGATATGCTACTGTGAGGACGACTCTCTTCAACAGGAGGTGGTAAGGACTTCCTCCTCACTGCAGGGTCATGATAGGGAGGCTTTTTTATTTATGCTCAGTGAGTGACGGTCAGAGAGGCTCTTCCCATTCGGTAATGGTTGTCATTCTTTTCAGGGAACCAGGGTTATGGTAATAACCTAACGTTCCCCGTGAAAATACAGGGGGTGAAAGTGATGTCCGGGTTTATGCTGGCTTTCACTACAGCTCTGGATCGTGCTACTGGTAGTCTATTAAAAAACAGACAACAGTTAACAAACACTAACAGACACAAGACAAAAACTCACGGTTCAAAATATGGCAACACAGACTCCTTTAGGTTTAAAACACTAACCATTTACCAAGGAATAGATCACTTACACTACGCCCCCCTATTTATACCCTTGCTCATGACCTCTAGGTTAATGAGCACATCCTCGCCTTCAAGTCTTCGGACGCCACGCCGTCTCCCATCCGGATCATTGAGCTTGGTTACCTTAAATCAGCCCCCTTCCTAAATGACCAACTCCACCTACCCTAATGAATAAATTGTCATACCATTTGATTAAAGGTACTCTGTTCTTTTTACATAGTGCCCTCACAGGTTGGGAGGGAGCTCTAACACCAATAATCATTCGATCTCTGTCACAATCCTATATTAACACTACTTCTGAAATGAATGTTAATTTCCAGCAGTGTAACACTAGGTAATAGGACACAGGCTAGAGGGACCTCATACTGCACTTCACAATGAAGTGAGTCAGAACTGTGTGTTGCTCAGTATATATTACCCAGCTTGCATCCTTCATCTCTAAATGATGTTCTGTACGTGTGCTGTTGTATATTTGGAAGGGAACTTTGAACCACCACTCGTTTGGGGCTTAAAGTTTGGAATCTGAAAAAGAGCATAGTAATAAGGAAAAGATTCACCCACCAATTTCCTAAATGAATATCCAACATGGCAATAATCAACAATAATCCATGCATATTATTTAAAAGGAAAAAACTGTCTTCCCGAAAGCATCAAAAATGAAAACATGCTTGTGCATATTACTATACATAGTAGTTTTCTGGGTCAGGAGAAGAAAGTGGCGTCCTCAACCAATGTCCACGGCAGAATCGGCCAAGCAACCACGGCATTCGTTTCGCTCAAGTGGTGCTTATGGCAAAGGGCCAACATCTCCGTTAAGACCAAAATACGCCTTTTCCGGACGCTGATCCTGCCAATTCTCCTATACGGGTCAGAAACATGGACTCTACTGAAGCAAGACCTAAACAAGCTCGAAGTCTTTCAAATGCGATGTCTGTGGCAGATCCTTAGTATCTCCCTCCGCGTCCGCATCCGAAATGAAACCATCCGAATAAGATGCGACCACCAGCCAACGGTCATGGAAGCGGTCCAACTAAGAAGACTGCAATGGTTCGGGCACATCTGCAGAATGAGCAACACCAGGACACCATACCAGCTTCTCTGGCGAAAATGTCCAACCGAGTGGAAAGTTCAAAGAGCAGCGCCCAAGAAGACATGGTCAAAACAAATCGAATAAGACCTGAAAAACCGGCGATCCACCCTCTGTGATGCCAAGGCCATTGCCATGGATCGAAAAGCATGGATCGGATTCAAGTCCGGGCTTTGACTGCTCCACTCTAGAACACTCACTTTCTTGTTTTTAAGTCACTCATGTGTCGCTTTGGCTGTGTGTTTGGGTTCATTATCCTGATAAAAGATGAATCTCCGTCCCATTCTTTGGTCTTTTGCAGACTGAAGCAGGTATTCCTCAAGGATTTGCTTGTATTTAGCTCCATCCATTTTGCCTTCTACTCTGACAAGCTTCCCAGTCCCTGCCGATGAAAAGCATCCCCATAGCGTGATGCTGCCACCACCATGCTTCACAGTAGGGATGGTGTTACCTGGGTGATGTGCTGTGTTGGGTTTGCGCCAGACATAACGCTTTGCATTTAGGCCAAATAGTTCAATGTTTGTTTCATCGGACCACAGAATCTTTTGCCAGATCTTTTCAGTGTCTCCCACATGCCTTTTTGCATATTCCAAGCAGGATTTTACATGGGCTTTTTTTCAGAAATGGCTTCCTTTTTGCCACTCTTCCATACAGGCCAGATTTGTGGAGTACCTCAGTTTCTCCCATCTCAGCTATGGAACGCTGTAGGTCTTTCAGAGTTGTCATTGGCCTCTTGGTGGCTTCTCTGACCAATGCCCTGCTTACCTACTGCACAGTTTGGGAGGACGGCCTGCTTGAAGCAGATTCAGGGTGGTGCCGTATACCTTTCACTTCTTAATGATTGACTTGACTGTGCTCCAAGGGATATTCTATGCCTTTGAAATCTTTTTATACGCCTCCCCTGATCTGTGCCTTTCCATATCTTCATCCCGGAGTTGTTTTGAAAGCTCCTTGGTCTTCATGGTAGTATCTTTGTTTTGAATATGCTACACAGCTGTGGGACCTTACAGAGACAGGTGTATTTAATCTGAAATCATGTGAACCACTTTTATTGCACACAGATGGATTCCATTTAACTTATTGTGTGAATTCTGAAGGTAATTGGTTGCACCTGAGCTTATTTAGGAGTGTCATAGCAAAGGGGGTGAATACTTATCTAGTGAAGACTTTTCAGGTTTTTATTTTTAATTGATTAGTTTTTTCACCCCCGTCCCCTCCATTTTTTCACACATTGGAAGTGTTGAGTAGGTTGTGTATATCAAAGGAACAAAATGGGTGTTTTCGGAGGAACATATAAGGATCAGTGAAGGCAATTGACCTTAGTTTTAGTTGTTATTTTGTGTTCGTGATTTGTTTTGTTTCAACCTTTTATTTTTGTGCTTTGTAAGCATTTATTTTTGTTAAATCTTTTATTTTATTTTTGTGTGTAATAAAACGACGCAGCTGTGTCTTGCACTGCAGTACTACCTAGTTTGTTTTCCTTCCTGCTTCTGGCCTGATGTCACCGCTCAGCCATTTCCTGTCACACGTAGTGTCAGTGGTGAGATCACCAGCGCCTCCTGGACGCAGGCTGGAAAAGGTACTGCCGAGAGAAGGTACTGCAGTTTTTTTCTTGTTTTTTTTACGTGTGGAGTGAGGAAGAGAGGATGGGAAGGAAAAGCTGCAAGAAGCACCATGTGGACCCCCAGACTGGGCAGCCGGAGGATAGAAGGGGCTCCTATGTGCGGTGCAGGTGGCAAGTTTGGGCACGTCCGACAGGACTGCCCCTATGGAGACCCCCGGTATGAACGTGTGGAACCAGGGTCTGGTGGGGGATGCTGCTGAGTGCTTCTGGGCAGTGGGCCAGACCCGACCATCTCCAGCGCCCAAGAGGGAGGAGTCACTGCATCCTACACCCAAGAGGGAGGAGCCCGAACGTCTTGTGCCTGAGTGGGAGGAGTTTGAACGTCCACAGCCCAAGAGGGAGGAGTCGGTGGGTCCCCAGCCCAAGAGGGGGAAGGCCGAATGTCCACTGACAAGGTACCCACCAGCAGAGGGAGAATACCTGCTGGTTACACCTCCGCCACCATGGGAAGCCTGGGGCCGCTGCTTGGCTCGCGTCACCTGGGGCTGCTGCCTGGCTCGTATCCCTTGGTGTCGTTGACGGTCTTGCTTCGCTCGGGGTCGCTGCCAGTTTTGTTTCGCCTGGAGTCGTTGCCAGTCCTGCAGGACCGCAGGAAGCACAGGGGCTGGCGCCTAAGAAAAGGGCGCTGTCGGCCATGAAGAGGGGGAAGGTCAGGATACCAGGTCCCCCTGCTACAGTCCGGCTGGAGCCCCGGAAGAGGGAGCTTCCAGCCAGGAAGACATGGGGGGGGGCTCCCACCATGGCCACTCCCATGGACTATTCCAGACCCCTCTTTTGGGACTTTGAGACTGAGGCGGGAGGTGGCCGTTGGGGCCATGTGTGCTTTGCACAAGGGGCGGGGGGGGGATATGTAACAGGGCAACCAGCCCTGTAAAGTGTTTATTTTTAGAACATGGTCTCCCCCTGTCTCGTATTTGTTTATTATGATTTATTTATGTATGTATTTTGTTTAGTTTATTGCTAATCGGGAGATGGTCACCTGCATAAAAGCCTGCACCTGAAGATAAAACTTTACAAAAAAACCCACAAAACCCCTCCCAATCTAATTTTCTTTTTTGTCTTATGCCGATTTACTTTTTTCTTTATCCTTTTTAGCTTACTCCTGGTCAGCGAGGAGCAAATTTAAAATTAAAAGAACATATAAGGATCAGTGAAGGCAGTTGCCCAGCCTGACCTTAGTTTCAGTTGTTATTTTGTGTTCGTGATTTGTTTTGTTTCAGCCTTTTATTTTTGTGCTCTGTGAGTGTTTTTTTTTTTAAATCTTTTATTTTATTTTTTGTGTGTAATAAAACAACGCAGCCGCGTCTTACACTGCAGTACTACCTGGTTTGTTTTCCTTCTTTCTTCTGGCCTGACATCACTGCTCAGCCATTTCCTGTCACAGTTGCTAACAATACAATTCCACTAATATTTGTAGATGTATCTTTTATATTAGTAAGCTCCAGCACCATCTAGTGAACAGTAAAACTAAAATCGCAGACCACTAGATGGAGCTGGCTCTTACTTCTACTGTAAGGCTAGTGTATTGCAGGCTACATATAGTAATGACAGGGAGCTGGAACAGAAGGGCAGCTCCTGAATCCTGGTGAAAGCAACACAGACTGATCAAAAAACAAAAACAGTGTTTGAGTGATTGCAACAGGAACCACTCTGAATGATTGCACACATGATGAAAAGTTCAAGAAGTGTCCTTGCATTGTCTGGACTCCCGCCTGTTCTATGCTGCAGGCTCATTCTTGGTGTCCATCCCAGTCCCCATGTACCACTGGATAACCAAAGGGGAATGGTTCGGACCACAGACCTACTGCACTGAACACTTCCCCTCCATCTTTCACGAGAAAGCCTTCATCCTCTACAATTTCTTGGCGGTCTACTTGCTCCCCCTAGTGACCATCTGTGTGTGTGTTACACCGCCATGCTATTCCAGATGGGGCACCCCACTGTGGAACCATCTGATAACAAGTATCAGGTAGAAGCACTGCCCTTCTTATTCTCATAATCATGGAGATTTCTTTACATGGGCCTATGGTGGATAAAACTACAAGAACATAACAAAATTTTCTAATGAGGACCGATGCTTGAATTCCAGGATTCAATAGTTTATCTGCAGTGTTGTATTTGGAATGTTTACATATCCTGAATTCTTCTTAAGCAAAACAAATTAAGAACAATACAATTGGGGTCCTGGAAAAATGCTAAAGAGGAAGTAGCTTCAAATTACATTTTTGTTGGCCAAAGCATCTTTATATGTGTAAGCGCCAGCACTATCTTGCCACCAGCATTTGTAATGCCAGCAATACTAAATTAAACGTACAGTATTTTCCAAGTGGCAGATCACTAGATGGTGTTGGATTTTTCTTCCGAAAAGACATAGAAGTAAGAGTTCGCTGATTAAGCATACCTTACATATGTCTATGGCAGGCCACTGGCATAGTTCTTGAACTCAAGTGAAAGTAGCCTAAAACAGGTTTATTAAAGAATGCACTCATAAAAAGATAGCAAGGCAGTAAAAATGAAGGAAATGAAGTTTGAAGCTACATACGCTTTCATAAAGCTAGTCAGGTGTTCAGAGTGTTTAAAATGTCTCTTCACCTCCAGCTGCAGTTGCTGGCAGGGCGCTCGGAGGCAATGAGAGCCAAGATCTCCCGCACGGTGGATGTCATGGTGCTTCTCTTTGCCCACTGCTGGGGGCCCAGCCAGATCTACATCCTGGTGCAGTCCTTCAGCACCAGCTTTGAGCATGACTACTACATCTACAAAGTGAAGATCTGGGCTCATTGCATGTCCTACACCAACTCCTGTGTCAACCCGATTGTGTACTCCTTCATGAGAACTAACTTCCGCAAGACTTTCAAGAAAGCCTTCCCCTTCATATTTAAGCAGCGCATCGCAGACGCCAACCTGCCCCACTGCACTGCCAAAACAGAGATGCACTTCATCCCATCTGGATCTCAGAATGCACCCATAACCCAGGAGTAAGTGGACCATCCGGGGGTACCTCTAGACCCTGCTAATGTGTTACATAGCATCGGAGGCTGTTGATAAGTTGTGCTCTTAAATTATTTTTAAGAAATTGGAGTACCACAGAAAAGCAATGCTATGAGTTTGTTTTATGACAAAGGGACCAGCAGGGATTACATGTACTAGTGTACCCTATTATTTCACTCCTGTCTTTTCCCCCCATGTCCAATAATGTTCCCCCTGCCAATTTTGCTTAATCTGCAGAAGTGCCAGCGCCAATACGACGCTTCCTGTGGAATCCCTGGCAACAATCAGCAACATCATACATGCAAGACACAAGCCTGCACTCCGCGGTTGTGTCTTTACCAGGTGAGCACCGCAGGGACCCTTGTCTGTCTTAAACAAGGCTTACGACTAGTGGAAAGCCAGTGCACTCTATGCCCCTTGTGTTGCAATGTTAATTGGTATAAAGTATAAACTGTGCCAGCTTATGTGATTGAATTTTTTTGTTTGCAGACCATTAGACTGTTTTCAGATGCCTTTGAGCCCTGCACATGAAGAGGGGGTTTTGTGTATATGTGTGTGTGTGTGTGTGTGTGTGTGTATTGTAAATCTTGTGTGCATGTATTGTAAATAATAAATTAAGTGCTTGGGACAGCCTGCCTGCTGAGTGTGATTACCAGCTGTGAAATCTAATCAGCAGTTAGGGGTGTCCCAGCACGGTGTCGGGTCCCGTTTATGCACAAGCTAACGGGCTGAAGATCGTTGACGCTACCTGGACAAAGAGACTGAAAGACCTGGCTGAAATCCTCTGATCGCCGTGAGAGTGAACCGGGATCAGTACGTAAAGAAGCTGAAATTTGCCAACGGCTGTGTGTTTGACAAAGGGTTGAATACTGAAGAGTCAGCAAGTCAAAACCGCTGATCACTGTGTGTTTTTATTTATTTATTTATTTATTGCATTTTATATAGTGATTTTTATACAAAAGTATAGTGCTATAGTTATATAGTGCTTTTTATACAAAATCGCAAAGCACTGCACAGTACATAGTGGAAAAAAGAACAAACCGCAATACATTTGTATAGCATGTCACACATACAACTGCCACAATCAGACCATTTAAATAACATATTTAAATAACAGTAAATAAACAATACAAAAGCAGCAATTTTAAAACTACATTAAAACCCACTAAGATACAAAAAACATTTTATGAAACCACATTTTTAGTCTTGAAAACTGTAACAGTCCCAGCTTCCCTGACAGAGCATTCTGTAATTTAGTAGCTCTACAAGAAAAAAGCCCTACCTCTTGTGTTGCTTTTGTTGGCCCTAGGAAGAAGCAGCAGCCCCCGCATATTGTGATCTAAGTGCAGTTTGGAAAATACGGGGTCAGCAACTCCTGCAAATAACTAGGTGCTAATCTATTGAGGGCCTTGTAAATTAACAGCAAAGTCTTAAAATCAATTCTATACTGCACAGGGAGCCAGTGTAAAGAGGCCAAAACAGGGGTAATCTGTTTACTTTTCCTGGTTTTAATCAGAATTCTAGTGACTGTACCAGAAAAAAGTGCATTACAATAATCAATTCTAGATTAAACAAGGGCATGCATTAGTCTCTCGGCATCAGATACATAAATAATCGGTCTAAGTTTGGCTATATTTCTCAAATAGTAAAAAGATATTTTAGTAACTTCCCTAATATGAATGTGTGGCAATGTTGCCCCACTCCTGTGAATTTCTATGTTGTGTGTTAATGTTGGTGTATAGTCACTGGTACACAGGATATAATATGGGTTATGCGCACAAGTGTTTAAAATGTATATTTGTATTTAGGCAAGAGGATTGCACAGCACGTGCAGGTAAAATGTAATAATATGTGAGCACGGGGAATTGCACTTCATTAATTCACGTGCAGTTGTACTGAGACTCCATTTGAACGATTTATTAGCAATCGAGTCTCGGTACAGCTGCATAAAAGCAGGATGTTTTCACTCATTCAGGGTTGTGTGTTCGGTGAGTGGAGAATGGGATTGGAGACAGAGGTAATAATAATAGTTAAAGCAAATCATAATTTAACTCACCGTGTTTGTCTGTTTGTCCGGTGTTTGGTAGTGTCCGTTTCATTTAGTGTTAATTTGTTTTGTTTGTCTGTTTATTTTGGCCTCACATGCCGTGTGCTGTTTTTGTTGCAACCTTTTTATTTACTGTTTCTTCATTTATTAAAGCGCAAGCAAGCACTCAGCTTCACCAAAACTCTGCCTCTCTCTGTTTATTTTGTGTTAGTTCCTGTTTCTGGTTTACTGCAGCTGTTTTTGTGACAGAGTGTCAAATGACCCCCAAACTCTTCATTTCTATCCAGGTCAGGGTTTGTTTAATCGCACCTGAGTATAGTGAGTGAGGTGTAGAAGCGGACCTCCATTTATTAGGTGTTTTCATGGCACCTTTTATTTGATTGTTTTTGTACAGTGTTTTATATTGCTTTTCATACACTGTGTTGTATATCCTCTGTGCACTACTGTCAAGTAAGCTGTTCAGTGTTGTTCTACATTAATAAAACCTGTGCGCCTGCGGGCATATCAACTACAACCTCCATCTCGATCTCATGCTTGGCACTGAGCAGCGAATACACAGACCCACGTTCCACACCTGTCACAGCTCTACTGTATATTTCAAACCTGAACAATATTGTAAAGCTTGAGAGTATTTTCCTGAGTACTTTTACATAATCTCATTCTAGAGCCTTGCAGTCATTCAAATACAATAACAGAATGAATGGGTTTTCTGCACTGTTACAAATGAAGTTACTAAAGAAAATATTAGGAAAATTAGATAAATTAAAGTTTCCCTTAATTGGCATTCGTAAGGATCACCACTCAGGGGCATAGTATAATGAAAATGACTTTCAATGACTTGGAAAGGGATTCCAGTCTCAACAGTAGGTGGCTATATAAGTGATAGAGCACAGCTGCTTGCTACAGGAGGGAACTTCATTTTTTAAACCCCTAAAAGGAGTTGACAAAGTTAACCCCTAGCCAGTACTGTTAAGACTCTAGCACAGAAACTGGGATGGGAGGACACTGTTTGAAATTAAGTGGGGTCAGACATAAGACAAAAAGGTAGGAAACATTTTTTCATATATGTCCAAAAGCATAACGGCAGCAGCCATATAAAAATAAGTTGAGCAAGACACAATTGGGGTAGACATGCCCCCCATTTATACTATAGTACCTAGTAGCAACATGAACATGTTTTAAATGCTGAATACTCGAAGCCTGTCTTGTTTAGTGTATGGGGCCATCAACAAGTTAGAATGAGGTAAAATTCCAGGGCCAGACACAGCATCTTCAACGATCACACCACCCCGAAGGCACCAAGACACCATGGGAAACACCACCCTTCCCCCACTGCAGCTCATCTGCTAGTCAGGAAGTACCGCCTGTGGAGGATCAAAGGTCAAACCAGTAAACTACTTCTGGAATTCTTGCCCAGCTGTAGAATAGGCAGAGAGGTATTTCAGAATTACTTATGTTGCTGTTTTTAGGTGTATATATTATATTGCATAACAGCTGCTTTTTTTTCTTTGCAGTTGAAAGAAATCATCCTTAAATTAAAAAAAAAAACAACATTATAAATAGTTTAGAAACAGGGAAAGAGTATTCATAAAAACTACATATTAGTAATGCTTTTAAAATAATAATAATAATAATAATAATAATAATAATAATAATAATAATAATTGTAGCAGTATGTGTTACTTCGTTAGCTTTAATAATAATAAAACCATAAATAAACCATACACTGATGAATATGCCAGTCCACACCAGATAAAACATACACAGATGAATATGACAGTCCACACCAGATAAAACATACACTGATGAATATGACAGTCCACGACAGATAAAACATACAATAATGAATATGACAGTCCACACCAAATAAAACATACAGTGTTGAAGCCATAAGCTGTAACATGTTTGGTTGAGTGTTTTGAATTTATGGAAGAATATGTCATACTACAGTATTTGCAAAACAAATTAACCCAAAATGGCAGCATCTTCACACCCAAGTGTGTGCTACCTTTTTTTGTTCAACACCTGCACATTATTTGCATTTCGGACCACACTGAGGGATGTTTTTATGAATTTGTTAACTATGTATATGGATTTTATTAATAATAATTTGTAAAAATATATTGCTGGGTAACATAAACACTGTTAGAGCTTCCTTGATCTGTGCAGTTTTACTGAAGCTATATAGTAAAGGACCTTCCCCATATCCAGAGAATGAAGAAAAAGGAATTTGGTTTCCTTAACAACAATTGACATTAAGATACACTGTGCTGGCAGAGTACTGTGAATTTGAGTGTCTGATTCTTCAACATAGACAACCCCTTTTCACTTTAACACCGTGCCTATAGGTTTAAAATACAAACTTTATATATATATATATATATATATATATATATATATATATATATATATATATATATATATATATACCTATTAGTCATGGATGGACATCCTCCCTCACATCCTCCACTGATGGAAAGATGTATACACCTGCTATGGAATACTTTTGTGTAGCGCATATGTGTATATACACAAACTTGTATTCCGCCTAATTTATCTACCAATTGCAGATCAAACAATAAATACAAACCCAATGTATTATTATGTATAACGTATCCGTTTTTAATTAACATTAACATTTTCAAAGTGCAATAGCGAACAGAACAGATTATTTGGACAGCAATGTGTGTGTGTTTGCGTGTGAGAGAGAGTAACTCAAACGACTTCAAACGGCTATGGTGCAATACGTTTGTGAAAGAAGCAGGGACCGTCCTCAAAGAGCTGCGTGGTTGTAACAAGAAAGTGCTGAAATGCACAGTGTCTGTTGTTGAATTTCTCATAGTGGAAGCTCATTGACCCTTTTTTTGCAGACGGTCCCTGTGCGGGGCAGGGACGGAGGGGGGCGGGGGGAGGTTATCTACCGGGCCCTGCCCTGTATCAGGGGTTAGGAATTTGCATCTGATCGGTTTTGTCAAGCAATGATTTGTCAACTCGCCAGTAAGCACGCCTTCGATCAAGCCAGGATGCAATGTTCGTTCCATATCAAACCAGACATTAAACCCGGATTAGGTATTCCGGATGAAATAAATGTAACATTAATTAATTAATAAATAATTATTAACAATAATAATACAAATAACAATATAATGATAATAAAAAATCAAACTTTTTTATTTTATTTATATGGAAGGTAGGGATGTCCCTACCCGTTCCTAAGAGTTTACAAAAACAAAACGGAAGCTGATTTAGGTAAGTTTTTTTTTTTTTTTTTTTTTTTTCCCGTTTTGAAAACATTTTTTGCAAAAATGATAAGGCTTTTAATTTTGGTGGCTCGCTTTTCATTGCCGTGAAGTGTTTAATCAGTAAGTAATTAACTATATCGCCATATATATATATATATATATATATATATATATATATATATATATATATATATATATAGATAGATAGATATATAGATAGATAGATATATAGAGATATCATGTCATTTATATGTAAAAGAAAAAAGATGCGTACACATGGGTTTGTTGCGAGTGTTGTGTACACTCACGATTCGAGATGTTATTGTGTCTCCTCTGTAGTTATCTTTAGTTAGACATTCCTAGCCACCTGCTGAATTTTACGGTTATTACGAATTAAACACTAATGTATAATTTATTATTTATAAAGTAATGCTTTTCTGAAGCGGTGTCGAATTATACGCGTTCAGATTAATTTTTTATATTTATTGTGCATTTTGAAATATTAACACGTGGTCACATTAATACGGTCACCAGTATTCCATTGTGAAAGGTTGTTCAAAAATGTGGCTGGGAAAATTCAAAATGTGGCTCTCTCTCAACTCTCTCCCTCCTCTATCTCTCTCTCCTCTCTCTCTCTCTCTCTCTCTCTCTCTCTCTCTCTCTATAATATATATATATATATATATATATATATATATATATATATATATATATTAAATATATATAAACGGCAAAAACAGACAATTTGAAATAAAAAAAACGAATAAATCTCTGACTTCTTTTTGTTTAGAGAATGCATTTTTACGCGGTTGTAATTGCTGACGGTATAAACATGGTGGCCTTCGTTAGATAGTGTACAAAAGTAACGTTTTTTTTTTTCTTCAATGTTTCACTCAGCGTGAGTAGCACTTTTCTTCGTTCGTAGCTACTGAAGTAGCTGTATACATGAATGTTTACAATGGCCGTACGAGGAACATTCAAATGAATTTCGTATTATGTTTACAATTGCTTCCATTTAAAATGTATTATTTGATAATATATTCAGATTTTGCAATGTGGGAAATTATACACTGTATGTGTTTTATTTTAAAAGTGTAATTCTACCTGTTGAAAGAGCGACGGTTTCTGCAGCCTGTTTTGATGAATGAGCCTTGCAGTTTGTTCCCGGTTTGTTTCTAATTACTCTTTACGATAGCGTAAACGTAAGCCAAGGTTAATTTACTATTGCCTTTGTAGTTAGTATTATTATTATTATTATTATTATTATTATTATTATTATTATTATTATTATTATTAGCTTGTCTGTTTCTTTTGAATTAATCCTAATTTGTGAAGTAATAATAAGCAGGCGTAAATCACGAAACCGAAGCGGGAGGACCCTCCATTGTGAAATTCAGTCAATCGAATGTAAACATTACGAACATTTTCGCTGTACCGCCAAATAATTTCCATTTTCATTTAAAATGGCTTAAATCGTGACGTAATGGTATACTATTACACGTAAAAGTAACTTTATTTTTTAGTAATAATAATAACAATAATAATAATAATAATAATAATAATAATAATAATAATAATAAAGTTATTCTTATAGAATAAGGCTCTAATTATAATCGAAAATGTAAAATCTTGGCGCTTTTGTGTGTTTTGGTTTAGCTGCAGACAGCTGAAACTAATTTGACAGTGTTTACTGTATTTGGTGTTTGTACCCACAATAAACACCATTTAGAGGTTCAACTGTGTAGAAGATGTTAGTATTTCTTTAAAATAAAAAAAAAGCTGCCAACTGTAGCCATGGTCGTCTATACACGGCCGCAAACAGGTTGAGCTGTATGACGTAACGAAGCTGAATGTCACAGCAAAGTCTTGCTAAAAGTATTTATATAACATATAGTTAATGAAATCTGAGATAAACAAACCTTTGCTTTCATTTTGAATATAAAATACAGCGTTTAGATACAACACCATTGTGTCCGTTTCACGTTTTTAATTTTTTTTTAAACTTTTATTGTGTGAATCACAATTATACTGTAACACAGCTGGCCTGTACCAGCGATTTAAATAAAATGTAAACGCTAGAATCTGACACTGAAAGTTAATCTATTATGTGCCCTATATTTGGCTACAAAGTTTGTTATTTCTCAACTGTTCCAAATTGTCACCCTCAAACTTCTGATGCGATTTACCAGTATTAAACAGATGGTGATGTCAAGGGGGAGATTTTTATTTTTCATTTTAAAATTTATTTCCAGTAAAAAAAAAAAAAAAAACTCGTCAGCTCTTGGGTAAACATGTTTACAGTTGGATAACCCTGAAGATGCAATCAGGAGAGAGAATTGATCAACTATTGATTGTCAATAAAATAATCAATGCACTCGAGATCAGTAAAGCAGCTGTCAGCAGAAAAGGAATAACAACATAGATTCATCAGTTTTCCTTTGCACAAACTATGTTTCTCCAATTTACATTTTGAGTGGCTTTCAAAGGCATAGCTGAGGCTCACCCTACATCAGCAGGCTTTGTGTGAAGAGAAGGGATGTTGTGAGAACAGGAAAGGGGGTCATTCATTCAGTGTCTGGAATCCTCTGCAGACACGTGCTGGAGCTCAGTTCCATTCATGTCTACAATAGGGCCTTTCCAGGAATTTGTTACAGAGGGTCAGTGCTCAGTACAAGTCCATGGCAAGCCCAGATCAATGTGTGTTAATGCTTTTCTTATTTTTGAAATGTTTACAATATGTTGTACAGTGTAGATTGTTATACTGATTGAAAACAAATGGTATTGTAACCGTTTGCAAAACATGCTAGGGTATCTCCACTGCAAAACAGGCATGCATGTATGAATCTGCCTGTGTTTTAAAGCGCATTTTGACCGGGTATTACTGAGCTCCTGGTAAAGCCAGTTCTTTGTTATTGCTGTTTTTGTGATGTTGAAAGGGTTTGTAGTGGCTTTTAAACAGCCGTTTTTCATATTTAGTGTTAAGTATTTTCCACAGTGTTGTGAGCCAGTACATACAATGTAGTCATACTCAAACATTTTGAAGTCTTAATCGATATGTTCTTTCAAACAAATGGTTGTTGTCATTTTAAAAAACAAACACTGTCTTATTGATTACAAACACATCTCTTCATCCTAAATGTCAAAAAGGTGTTCTGTTGTGAAACTTGTGTAGGATATTCTACATAACACCACTGATATGCAGCTTCATTTGAACTTGCATTTATGGAGTCTGTAGCTATTAAAACACTCAATAGTGGTACATTCATAAATATTAGAATAGACCTTTTAACATTCAGTGACAGTCTTTCTTCTGTTGGTCTGTAGATCAGAGATCTTTTTTTTTTGTTGTGTTGATTGCAATTCAAGACCTTGAAAAAAGACTTAACAAAGTATTTGTCATTGAATATTAGTGTTTCCGATCAATATGTTTTATAGTTAGGTTCGTTACTGTTTCATTTCCTAAGTGTTTAAGTATTGTAAATATATGTAGCTGAATCGACACTTTTCATAATTGCAACATATCTGTGTCTAACACTATGTGTACAGCATCTAAAGGAACTGTAGCTGACAAAAAGTTCTGTAAAATACATCTGCCATGCACACACGTGTTTCTTTCAAAACTGCATATTAGAGCTGTACAGGTAGTGGACAAAAAATGGAAACACCAATGTAAAGTCACTTAATAGGGCGTTGGACCACCACGTGCGGCCAGTACGGCCTGTATGCGCCGTGATATCGAGTCTGTCAGCCTCTGGAATTCTGCAGGACGGATGCAGCACCATTCTTCCACAAGAAAGTCACTCAACTCACGCCTGGTTGATGGAGGTGGAAAACTCTGTCTCAGACGTCATTCCAGAATATCCAATAAATGCTCGATTGGGTTCAGATCTGGTGACTGAGAAGGCCATGACATATGGATAACATCAGTGTCATGCTCATCAAATGACTGGGTGACCACACGTGCTCTGTGGATGGGGGCATTGTCATCCTGGAAGACACACCCCCGGCAGGAAAGAAATGCTGCAACATGGGGTGAAGATGATCACTCACTACCATTAAGTAGCGATTAGCATTGACCTTGCCTTCTAAGGGAACGAGTGCACCCAAACCATGCCAGGAAAATGCACCTGACAACATTATGGAACCACCAGAACCCTTCACTGTTGGAACCAAGCACTCAGGGCTGTAGAGTTCTTTAGGTTGGCACCACACATGCACTCGTCCATTTGTCGAGAACATGGTAATGGATGATTCAGTTGACCATATCATATTTCTCCACTGCTCGGTAGTCCATTGCCTGTGCTCTTTGCACCACTGGACTCGCAAATGTGCATTGCCAGGTGTGATGAGCAGTTTATGCACTGCAACCCCTCTATAGTATCCCGCTCTTTGGAGTTCTCAGCGGATCTTTTTAATGAAACTGGCTGCTCACGCCCCAGGTTGAAATTTGCAGTCAATCGGTCTGCAGTTACTCCCCTGTTTTGCCTTGCACTTTGAATTAATGCACATATGTCACCAGATCCTGGAGTATGCGCTTCTGCTCCCTTGGAGTTAAATGCCGACACCACATTAGACACCGTTGCTCGTGAAACATAAGCAAGTTGAGCTGTCTTGGTCAATGAATCTCCTGCCAAACGTGCCCCAACAATCACCCCTCTTTCAAAGTCACTGAGGTCTCCTGTTGCAGCCAAGCTAGCCATAATTATAGGCAACCAGGCCTGTCCAGCATTTTTGTACATGACCCTAAGAATGCTGGGATGTTATTTGCTTAATTAACGCATGAGCCACATCTGTGTGGAAGCCCTTGCTTTCAATGTATTTGGTGCCCCTCATTTACCCAGGTGTTTCCATTTTTTTGTCCACTACCTGTATGTGGCTAATGGAAGTGCAAATTGGGTTATGGAATTATTTTGTTACCTACAATTACTTTATTTGTACATGGGAAATACTTGAATATGAAATAATTTGGCTTGCACTATACACAACTGTGTAAACACTGAACCTAACACTTAGACCTGATTATTTTTGACGATACTTAAGTCAACATTCCAAATCCTTAGCACTTGAGTAAAGTTTACACATTTACAATCTAAGCTGCTAATAACCTTATTTATAATATAGCTTTAGTCTAGAGTATGCTGCATTCTCCCATATGTTCTGGGAAGACTTTGTAGGCGCGCACACACACACACACACAATGCTTCTGTTAACACCAAAGGGATGTTGTGTCCCTAGACTGACTGAAAACACTTGGACCCTTTTAAGTCCCAAACTGGAAGAGCGCTGATGGGCCGTATGGCCACCTCTCATTTTATTTATTTTGTGAAGCGTTAATCTGCACAGCGTTCTTATGTTTAACTTTGCAAACAGAACAAGTGCTCACTACTACAGTGAGAACCTCTTAATTTGATCATGTCTGTATACTTTCATTTCAATCACATTAAGCCATTGATTCAGTGAAAATGTTTGGTTACAGTATGCAGTTGATTCCATTATACAGTGATTCTATAAAGCACTGTTCTCTGCCTGCAGCAGCAATATGTCAAATGACCTGCGAAGTGTAACTCGAAAGCAAAACATAATGCACTCTCCTTATATTCCCAAATGGGGAATACACGGATAACATTTTACATACAGATCTTGTGTATACATTCTTTTTAAAATCATATATGGTGCCCCCATCCCTTAAACTAATGGCAATCCAGAACTAGGCAGTACATATACTTAATTATCTACATATCCAATTGAGATGAAACTTGGTGAGGACATTCTTTAGCACATGGTTATGGAGAGTATCAGAAAAAAGCTGTTTGTAATACAAATATTAGAATAACAAATGTGTGCATGAAAATATATTTGGGTACATCCTAAAGGGATGGGTGGTTACAGGACCTTAAAATACGCAAAATTGCCTAAGTAGGATTCGATACAGATGGAAAAAATCTAAAAAGTGGAGACAGACAAGTTAATTTATGCAAATATACCCAGTGGTAGCTCCACTAAGACAGAAACAACATTAAAAGGAAATATTTAATTTTTGGTTGCCACTTGTGGGTACAATTCCTGTCTTCTTGCACTTTGTTCTTTCCTGTAACTTACCACTTATGGAACCTAAGCTTCATATCCAGCCACTCCTATCTGCTGTCTTTAAGCAGCTGTCATGCTGGAGTATTGGAGGTCCACAAGTGCCAGGTCACCTTCCACCACACAGGAAACAATGCCAGGCAGAAGAAGGTGCTTGTCCTTTTTTCTCAGACTGCTGTTTGTACAGAAAAACAAATGGGCAAATGCAACTGACCGTCTGCAGCCCCGCTGAGATTCTGACTGCGGGTACAAATACTGCTGCTGTCCTAACCCCCCCCCCCCCCAATCTCATTTTTATTGTACATATTCATCTTATTAAGTGGGCTAATAAAACCTGACCTGGGGAAAACGCCTCCTGGTTAAATACAGAGTCAAAGGACAGCAGTTTGGGTCATTAAAAAAAACCCAAACCTGTAGCAGTTTAGAGGATGTAATGGTTTACAGGGATAAGCCGTAGTGTGTTGGTAACATGGTGTGTTGGTACAGCAGTTACACTCGCATTAAAACCTGGAATGATGTACTATGGGTCTTAACTCTTTCAACACTACAAACCTGTACAGAGGTCTTTGAAAAATCTACTCAATACAGCAGGACAGTTACACATCTTGGGTATATCCTGATATCACAGTCCATGTCCAAGACAAATATTCGAGTATTCATACAAATACTGCTTGAAATGTATCAAAAATTACCATTTGTGCCACAAAATGTATAAATGACTGTTTGAAAAAAGATATCTGCATGAATGAAATAAACTAGGGATGAAAGGTTGTAAATGTTTCACATTGAAACTGAACCGAGAACTTCATTTACATAAATTCCAAAACAAATGATACCGACAAAAGATAAAAATCTAACCATTGTGAAACTGGAGTAAGCAGTAAACTGGGCGAGGCTGCAAAACAAGTGAAAGAGACACTGCATGGGCCAACTTGATTGTAATTTGAGGAAGACCGTGCTGGTGAAAGCTCCTCGATCTCAAAGGGGTGTTGCAGCCAACCACTTGGAACAGTTATCTTGAAGCTGCTTTAATGAGATGCTTCTGTGAGCAGGTCGGTTTGTTTTTATTGAGGGAGCTTCATTTACTGTGCATGTGTTGAAATGAGTTGTATTTGTCTGATTACTTTGTCGCCACGTTGTTGGCATGTTGATTGCATTCAAGGGCCTTATCCATAGAGTCATGTGACAGGCTGTAATAAACCAGCACACTGAATGAGAACTCAGCATATGTTTCCTGGGGATCTGGAGACAGGCCTGAGTTCCAGCTTTAGTTTTTTGCAATAAGGCTGTATCCAGCTGCTATGTCACATGACGTGTAATAATAGCATGTCCCATTCCCTTGGCTGCAATGCTGGCGCAAGGATTTTTGCCAGCCTAGGCAAACAAAATTGTGCCAACCTCCCTTTTCACTCTTTTTTTAAAATATATTATATATTATATATATATATATATATATATATATATATATATATATATATATATATATATATATATATATATATATATATATATATATATATATATATATAAACAAATTATTGTACACCAGATTATTATTGTTTTTATTTATTTTTTCACCATCATCACTGTCTGGTTACAAACAGTAGTGACATCTACTGTCAGCTCTACAATGACAGTATTTTTGATCAATGGATTCTCCATCATGCATGAGCTTAGAGTTAGAAATAACATTTGATACAGGATATGCAGGTTACTTCAGACACATCGTATTGCACAAGCAGGACCGTATTGTGATGTGGTTCTGTAACATCAGCAATACGTTTTGCAGAGCAAGAAACAGTGATCTAAGATGTTGAACATTTTACAACTAAAGAAATGTGAAGTATAAAATATAATTATGTACCGTTTTAGCCGCCCCCTTCAATTTGCCGCCCCAGGCCTGATCTGCCTATATGGTTACGCCGGCCTTGCCTGGCTGCATAAACAGCTGAAACTGACAATCATCCCAACATGCATCCCTAAAACAAATTGCACACAATCCACTGTACAGATGACACTATTGAATTATAGCGTGGTTGTCTTTTTGCAAAGTTATTGTGTTAAACGAAAATTGTAAAACCTGGAATGGCTTAAACTGCGTTTGAGTCAAAGTGAAATCAAACTGCTTTGCAATGGGAGTCTTGCAGTAAAATCAAACTGCTTTGCAATGTCATCTTCCCATCCTTTCCATTCCAAGAGCATGTATCGGCTCACCTGGTATACCTGTCGCCAGTCAGGTTTTACACCCCAGGTGCTGCTCAGTTGAAGGAGAGAGTGTGGTGACATTCCTGGCTGCTATCATTAAGGAAGTTGTTAAGCCTGCTGCTGGGCTTTCAGCTGGTTTTGTGCCTGTGTGCCAAAAGCCACAATGAAGCTCTGATTTGGCAAGCAGACAGCAGCACTGAGAACCCAAACACACTTTCACTCACACACAGACAGCGGCCAATGTGAGCCAGCAGGAGGAATCCCTCCCACTGTGATGTTCTCTTACTGGGGGAAAGCCAGCAAATTCACTGCAACGTAATGCAGGCCAGAACACGGAACTGTGGATGTGACAGGAAAGGAAATTCAGTACAGTCTAGTATAGTTGTGTTTAGACCATGGTCTTATTTGTTCTTGTAACAGAATGTGTATCTTTTTTTTACTTCAGATGTCATTTATACATAGCTTTTTATTGCATGATATCTTTAATGCACACTTTCTACTGTACAGAAGTAGTGTCATTCCCTTTTTTAGGAGGTAATTTTGATCGGGTACTACCAAATTTATACTGTAGAGGATTTAGTACTGGAGATCCAAGAGCCAGTACATCTAATACAGTCTAGATTAGCAGAGTATTGCAACCCCCCAAAACTCCTCAAAAATATCTACTCTATATTGAGTGGCTTTAATGGAGAGCTGCTCTAAAATAAGGAAGCTTACTGCACTATGATTTGGGACTGACTTGAAATCTTGTTCATTTCCATCAGCTGCAGATGGAGATCAAATCCATTTCAATTGGGACTCGTGGTGCAGAAGTCAGTATGTAGATAACTTTATTTCGATTCTTTGGGCCAATGCGGACTACTTCCCAATAGCGGGGAAACTACAGAGTTTTATGAAAAGGAAGAAAATAATTAAATACCATGCAGATTTTTTTTTTTTATATTCAATAATTACTCTGGCTTTAGTAATTCAGTACTGTATTTAGCAGTTATTTCTCCATCCTAAGAAGAGGCTATTTTAGCCTTGCTAGAAAACGCACAACAAAAACAACAGGGTTGACTGCAACCAAGCAAATTATAGTATGGCAACACATTTCAAATCTAGGAAGACTAAACAGTCTTTTATTTTGAGTGAGGTTCAAAGGAGAAACAGCTTGGTATAATCATTATTTAGCATAATTGAGAGTGTTAGATTATAGGGATATAAGGAGGCGTCACGACGTTGTGAGATTTAAAAAGATCCCAGGATGTGATGACTGAAACAAATGATACAAAGCGAATCGAACTCTCTTTTCCGTGGTGCAGCTGAGGATGAGCCTGGCTGGGTTTCCAGTGCAGAGTCTGAGCCATGCAGTTGACGGCACACGCAGGGACCGCGTCGAACCCCGTATAGACGTGGTATTAAGAGGCAGTGTGTTTGAGTTGAGAAAGTCGGATCCAGAGGTTACTGAAATGCAACGACGGGCTGATTAACGTAAAGAGGAGAAGCGTGCTTCTTGGAGAAAGTGGTGATTTGGATTGGGCAAGCAAGATACTCGGTCTTGAGGATTTTGACCGATTTACTCAACATAATGATGAAAATCATTCCCCTCGCCCCGTCCCTGCTCGGCTCCGACACATTCAGATGTTTTGTGACGCCAGAGTTTAATGGTTTGTTTTTCACTCGGCTTGACAAACAGTCAGTGGAAAACCTCCCCCTGTGCCGTGACGGCTGGGGCCTTAATATAAATCGAAAAAGAAAATTGTGTAAAGATGGTGCTCACTTTAAAAAATGTATGCAAAGTAGGAAAAATGCCCTGAAAATATGGAAAATGAAACATTGATAATGTGTTAATAGACAGGTTTGTTTCTGCAGATATATTGCATTTTTGGCTGCCTGCGGTTTGAGGCTGTGCAAATTTAAAGATGTCTCTAGATGGTTAAATGTGTGATACACGATACAGTCTATATATTACAAATGCACTCATCCACTGGGATAAGGAAATTCACCTTTTGAAGTCTTTAAATATGGAGCAGTCAGCGCCCAACTCTGCCACCATAGAGCTACATGTGACATGTACAGAAGGTGCCTCAATAGCACGGCTGTGACTTCTGTGTGTTACAATGGGTCATTCTCTGAAAGATCAGTGACTTTCACAAAGGTGCAGATCAATCAGGCAGGGTTTCCTGTGGGTTTGATTTATCCTTGGCTCTGCAGAGCTTGGGTTTGTTTTCTCCTTGGCTCTGCAGAGGTTAATTAGTGCGTGCTGAAGGGCGTGTTCTATTATGGGGTCTGCAAATTGAGAACAGGCTGCTGTCATGCTTCTATTCACAGTTACTGAACAGGCATTTCAAATGTGAATGAGGTGGCTCAGTGGCTTTCAGTCACACCTGCCCTGCCCTGCCTGTTCTTTGTTATCTCTTTGGAGGAGGACTCTTATTGATCCCTCCTCTGTGTTTCGCCTCCCTCTCTGTTAACTCACTATTTTTTATTCCGAGCGAGTATTAACCCTTTCCCTGCCTTCTACTTGCTCTAGGTTTTGAGAGATTTCCTAATGTTAAGTGGCTTGCTGGTGTTCGTTTCAGAATGGATATTCAACCAAGTCTGATGACATGCCCGAAAGAGAAGGTCTTGCCTTCAGGAAAATCATGAATTTCCCTCTGCTTTGCACAGTATCGTGAATTTGAGGGTTTATGTTTCCCCTTAATCAAACTCCATTATAATTATTATAAATAAATAGATTTTGAAGACACAGTTATCAAATGTTAATTATCAGAATTTAACAAGTAGGAAACACAGGAGACCCCATGAATATTCACGGCTGAATAACCAACAAGTCCCCAAACAGAACAAGGGGGTTATTTACACACTCCGTGGACTCTTCTGTTTATATAACAAGAACAAAGCATGGGAACGAAAGCCTGTTTAACTCAATTAAACAGCTGAATTCCAGGAATTACTTTCCTCAGGGCAAGCTCTTACTCAGCTTCTCAGCGTAGTGTGGAACACTGCAATTTGATCGGCCATTTTGTGCAGAAAATTTCCAGGAAAAAAAAAAAACAGCATTGAATACAAAATAGTTGTTTAATGTTCGGTACTTCAAAGCTTTTATAATTGTTAGTATTTTAAAAAGAGTCCAAACTGATCGCAGTGTAATTCTCAGGATGTATCAATACATATGTTTTGCTATATGCTGTACAGAAGATGGGCTGATGTGAATGATGCTGCATTAAGTTATTTTGATTGAGTATGGCTCTTGCCTGTGGCTGGTTGAATGGAGTTTGGGATTTCAGTATATACTTCTGGGTTTTGTCTTGCCTACATATATAAATTCACTGTAGATGAATCGGTTATTGTCTCATTCATACCCTCAACCTGTTCTGTGTCGTTTGCAGGGGCTGAATGAGCTGCACTGGGAGCCTGAACAAGTCCGCTTCCCACCATTAGAAGGACGAGCGCCGAGTGTAGACATACGGAACTGGACAGATAAAGCACAGACCTTCAAAGGGATACACTGAATAATAACCCTAACCCTAACCCTTTTAAAAGATTGCAAAGATTTTACAAGTGCAAAAGTACTTTGAGAACTTAACAGAACTTCAATGAAGCTCAGAACTGCTTTCCAACAAGACTAGTTGTGGTGCAGCTTTGCAGAAAAAGCCTTTTTGAGGATTGTATTCCTGGGAGGGCCTTGCACGGTGAAATTGTGCCATTGTATCCCCTTCCCGTGATTCTGCTTTTGTAGCCAACACTCGCGCAAAGACACGGAACCACACGCGAGGATGAAACTTCAAGCAGTCATGGAGAATCTGCAGAGGCAGCAGAGAGCCAAACTCCAACTGCAGTTCGAGCAACAACAGCAGCAGTTAGCCAGCCAATCACAGGCACAGGAGTCCTCGTTGGCCAATCCTTGCACAGGGAGAGAAGAGCCTGCAAGGGGCAGACCTGGCGAGAGCCCCGCCCCTGAGGAAGGCTCAGGAGAACAGTCTCACACTCAGATGGCAGCTTTGGCAGCCATGCGGGCGGCAGCCGCAGGGCTACAGAGACCTCCCGACAGCACCCTGATGGAGGATAGCAGTGAGGATGAGGAGGGAGGGGATGAGCAGTACAAAGATATGATGGGCTCGGAGGAAGAAGAGCACATGTGAGTCTTGAGACCAAGCCAGGTTCATGAGTGGAGTATTACACTGTGCAATACACTTCAATAACTTCTGATTTTGAAGGTACTAACATAAAAGTAGCAAGAAACAACTCCAATAGACCCGAATTAGACTACCTTGCCTAACATGATTAGGTTGGTGCTAATCATGATCTAGGAAAGTAGCAGTAGCTTTGTAATGTTCGTAAAAACAAATTGGGTAGGAAAACTCTCTTCAGAACAGAAGGTAAAATACAGAGTTATAAATACATGGAGTAGTCTACTAGGTGAAGCAAGTTATCTATTATTCAAGCCTTTAGTGTCGCCTGTGTTTTACCTATCCCCTCAATAACCCTTTCAGCGTGATTTGTTTTGATATTTACTATTCCCATGTCATGTATAATCAAATCCAGTGTGGAATGAGAGAGCGATCAGCAACCTAATTATTCGATTATCATATAGGCATTTATCAACGATAATCGATGCAGTGACGTTTTTATTTTCCAAAATAAAGAACAAACATTTAGTTTAAGTTTTTTTTTTTTTTTTACAGAAGATCCAATAACTAAAAACTAGACATAATAGTTAAACAAAAAGTCACAACTTACATTCAAATTAGAACACTTTTGACTTTATATAAAAAGAAATACAACTGAAAAGATTATGCATGTGTCCGCATCAGATGTCCCTTTAACATTGTAATAATAATAAAAAATTCAATATTTTAACAGAAGTCATTTCTATCTGAACTATGGTTGTCCATTACTGTTAGCATTTTATGCCCAAAGCATTTAAATTAATCTCACAAATCCTGACTAATTTCACTACTGTACTAAATTCAGCTTTTTTTAAATATAATATTTCCATATAATCCAAACACAACATACTTTGAAACAAAAGGTGATCGGTAGATTTAATATTGGCATTCTTTTGAAATGATTACGCGTAACATAAGGTATATGCTGTGTTTGTCACTTTTTTAGTGCAAAAAAATGCAGTGAAGCAACTCAGCTCATTTTACACAGGGTATATCCAACGCAAATGTAGAGGCCAAAGTGCGTATCCTAGCAACACACTGACATTGTTTATCTGTCGTAATAGCACTAAAACAAGCGCATTCTTACACTCCAGGTTTTAATGCAAACTGGCAACAGGAGACTTCAAACTGGGTTCTAATTTGATGTATTGATTCACTAATAAGTAATCGAAGCTCTGTAAATTTAAGGACAGATGATCAAAAATCGATCCATCAATTAATTATTGCACCACTCTAGTGAGATTGAATCTCTACCCCAGCTATGCACATTGTAAGGTAATTCAGAGTTTCACAATCTGCAGACATGACAACATCACTATGTGACAGTGACTTCAGTATAGTTGTGGGTTGACACGACACAGATTTTGGAAAACTATGCTCCGTATTTCAGTATGTTTCATTTGTCATTTGTTGCTGGATTCAAGAGATTTGACAATGCCAACTTGAACATTGTGTTGCGGCTTGCAAGATCTGATCCACAAACTCTCTCATAATTTGATCTTAAACCCTGTTAAGAGGTGGATGGCTTGATCCAGTTTTGCAGACCTGTTGAGTCTCCCTCCTTCAGTCCCTAACTCATGATCAGTTGTGGGTTGACGGTCCGGTGTCAGAATCCTGTATAACCTATTGCAATGAAGTCAGGGACCGGGGTCATCCCTAGCATGCAGCCCCTGCTGTGGGGACAAGATCTGGCTTGAGGTTCTCTGTCCTTCAACTGCTCATCCTGGCCCTTCAGTAAGGCGAGGGACACTATCCACTTGTAGAGCTGAGGGACTGGGAGGGGTGCAGTGCAGTCCAGTGGTGAGAGCTGAGGGACTGGGAGGGGCGCAGTGTGGTCCAGTGGTGAGAGCTGAGGGACTGGGACGGTACAGTGCGGTCCAGTGGTGAGAGCTGAGGGACTGGGAGGGATGCAGTGCGGTCCAGTGGTGAGAGCTGAGGGACTGGGAGGGGTGCAGTGCGGTCCAGTGGTGAGAGCTGAGGGACTGGGAGTGGTGCAGTGTGGTTCAGTGGTGAGAGCTGAGGGACAGGGGGTGCAGTGTGGTCCAGTGGTGAGAGCTGAGGGACTGGGAGGGAGTCACTGTGATAAGAACATAAGAACATAAGAAAGTTTACAAACGAGAGGAGGCCATTCGGCCCATCTTGCTCGTTTGGTTGTTAGTAGCTTATTGATCCCAGAATCTCATCAAGCAGCTTCTTGAAGGATTCCAGGGTGTCAGCTTCAACAACATTACTGGGGAGTTGATTCCAGACCCTCACAATTCTCTGTGTAAAAAAGTGCCTCCTATTTTCTGTTCTGAATGCCCCTTTGTCTAATCTCCATTTGTGACCCCTGGTCCTTGTTTCTTTTTTCAGGCTGAAAAAGTCCCTTGGGTCGACACTGTCAATACCTTTTAGAATTTTGAATGCTTGAATTAGGTCGCCACGTAGTCTTCTTTGTTCAAGACTGAACAGATTCAATTCTTTTAGCCTGTCTGCATATGACATGCCTTTTAAGCCCAGAATAATTCTGGTCGCTCTTCTTTGCACTCTTTCTAGAGCAGCAATATCTTTTTTATAGCGAGGTGACCAGAACTGCACACAATATTCAAGATGAGGTCTTACTAGTGCATTGTACAGTTTTAACATTACTTCCCTTGATTTAAATTCAACACTTTTCACAATGTATCCGAGCATCTTGTTAGCCTTTTTTATAGCTTCCCCACATTGTCTAGATGAACACATTTCTGAGTCAACAAAAACTCCTAGGTCTTTTTCATAGATTCCTTCTCCAATTTCAGTATCTCCCATATGATATTTATAATGTACATTTGTATTTCCTGCATGCAGTACCTTACACTTTTCTCTATTAAATGTCATTTGCCATGTGTCTGCCCAGTTCTGAATCTTGTCTAGATCATTTTGAATGACCTTTGCTGCTGCAACAATGTTTGCCACTCCTCCTACTTTTTGTGTCGTCTGCAAATTTAACAAGTTTGCTTACTATACCAGAATCTAAATCATTAATGTAGATTAGGAATAGCAGAGGACCTAATACTGATCCCTGTGGTACACCGCTGGTTACCACACTCCATTCTGAGGTTTTTCCTCTAATCAGTACTTTCTGTTTTCTACATGTTAACCACTCCCTAATCCATGTACATGTGTTTCCTTGAATTCCAACTGCGTTCAGTTTGAGAATTAATCTTTTGTGCGAGACTTTGTCAAAAGCTTTCTGGAAATCTAAATAACCCATGTCATATGCTTTGCAATTATCCATTATCGATGTTGCATCCTCAAAAAAATCAAGCAAGTTAGTTAGACACGATCTCCCTTTCCTAAAACCATGTTGACTGTCTCCCAGGACCCTGTTACCATATAGGTAATTTTCCATTTTGGATCTTATTATAGTTTCCATAAGTTTGCATATAATAGAAGTCAGGCTTACTGGTCTGTAGTTACCTGGTTCAGTTTTGTTTCCCTTTTTGTGGATCGGTATTACGTTTGCAATTTTCCAGTCTGTCGGTACCACCCCTGTGTCAAGAGACTGCTGCATGATCTTGGTTAGCGGTTTGTAAATTACTTCTTTCATTTCCTTGAGTACTATTGGGAGGATCACATCCAGCCCAGGGGATTTGTTTATTTTAAGAGCTCCTAGTCCCTTTAACACTTCTGCCTCAGTTATGCTAAAGTTATTTAAAACTGGATAGGAACTGGATGACATGTGGGGCATGTTTTCAGTATCTTCCTTTGTAAAAACTTGTGAAAAGTAATCATTTAATGTATTTGCTATTTTTTTTTCTTCCTCTACGATTTTGCCATTTGTATCTCTTAAACATTTAATCTCCTCTTTGAATGTTCTCTTGCTGTTGTAATATTGGAAAAACATTTTGGAATTTGGTTTTAGCTCCCTTAGCAATGTTCATTTCTATTTCTCTCTTGGCCTTTCTAACTTCCTTTTTGACTTGTGTTTGCAGTTCCGTGTACTCTTTCTGTGTACTTTCTTTTTGGTCCTTTTTTAGTGCTCTATAAAGTGCCTTTTTTCTCTGAATATTTTTTTTAATTGATCTATTAAACCATTTTGGCAATTTAGTTTTACATTTAGATTTGTCTACTTTAGGGATGTAATTGTTTTGCGCCTCTAGTACTACATTTTTGAAGAACAACCATCCTTCTTCTGCGGGTGTTTTCTCTATTTTACTCCAGTCTACTTCTGTTAGTCTCTGTTTCATACCTTCATAGTTTGCTTTTCTAAAATTGTAAACCTTAGCTTTAGTCATTACTTTTGGGGTTTTAAAAAACACTTCAAATGAGACCATGTTGTGGTCTGAGTTTCCCAGTGGTTCTCTGACCTCTGTTTTAGTTATTCTGTCTTCGTTATTTGTAAAGACTAAATCAAGGCATGCCTCCCCTCTAGTCGGTACCTTGACAAATTGTGTTAGGAAGCAGTCATTTGTCATTTCCACCATTTCTATTTCATCCTTCGCGCTACCCACCGGGTTTTCCCATTTTATTTGGGGGAAGTTGAAATCCCCCATTAGTATGACTTCTCCTTTGCTACACGCATTTCTAATGTCATTGTATAACAGATTACCGTCTGAATCTGGCGGTCTATAGCATGCTCCTATTATTATGCTCTTTGAATTTTTGTCCGTTATTCTGACCCGTATTGATTCGGTTTTATTTTCTTTGTCCAGGTTTAACACCTGGGCTTCAAGACTGTTTCTTATGTATAGCGCTACCCCTCCTCCTCTTCTGTCCTGCCTGTCTTTCCTATACATTGTATACCCACAAATATTATGTTCGTCTGGATGTTGTTCCTTTCGTTCTCTTGTTGTTGGTTCTGCTCATCAAAATTCTGAAGTGACTCAAATTTGTTGGTTGTTTTGATTTCTGGTGGTTGTGTTTGACAAAGTTTCTTTTTTTCCCTGCTTCTGCCTACCTGAACCCAGCTGTTCTGACCTTCTATCTCCCTGGTGACTTTCAGTCTGTTAGGGGTGATGCAGACTTCCATGAATTGTGGGTGTGCCAGTTCCTCAAGATCCTGTTGCTGTCTCACTTCTTCCAGCTCCGTTTCTAGCATACTCACTAGTTTATGCAAATCCTGGATCACGTTGCACTTTACGCACACTCGGTTTAGCTCCGCTGGGTTTTCTCGGATTTCCCACATCAAGCAGGTGTCACAGATTACTGGCTTGAAGACCATGTTGAGGTTTTTTTTATGTTTAGTTTCTTATGCAGCCGTCAACCTGCTTTCAAACTGCTTCTAAACTGCTCTGTACTATTCCACGCCTGTACTTCTCCCACTCGCTGTCGCTTCCACTCACTGTCGCTGGGAAGACTGCCTCGTTTAACTGCGTTGTTCTGCTGTTGGCTCCTCCCCTTGCCCGTGTCTCAGAACGGCGCTGAATTTGAATCAGCTTCTCCAAGTTTCAGCTTGTTTGTTATCAGAAAAACACACGCGGCTGTTTGACTTTGAGCTGCTGCTGTGTTTCCCCAATGTCCTGTGTTTTTTGAATAAAGCAATTAAAGATGCAATTTCTCCTTACTGCTCCTTACTGCTTCTAAACTGCTCTGGTTAGAGTGGAGCTGAGGGACTGGGAGGGAGCCATTGCGACATAGTGGTTAGAGCTGAGTGTCTGAGAGGGAGGCAGTGTGGTCTAGTAGCTAGAGGTGAGGGATTGGGAAGGAGGCAGTGTGGTCTAGTTGTTACAGCTGAGTGACAACTGGCAGTGTAGTATAATGGTTAACAGACCCACCTGGCAGCGTAGTATAGCGGTTAGCAGACCCACCTGGCAGCGTAGTATAGCGGTTAGCAGACCCATTTTAATGCCTTTAGTCTTTCTGGAAATGCTTTCAAACAAGATGTGTCATAATTTAACATACTATATTTTTTTTGCAGAAAGAAGAAGTGGGATGAGGAAGACTTTGAAGAGGAGATGGAAGAAGACTATGATGTGTTTGGGGAGGAAGGGGTGGGGGTCATGGGGGGGGCCTCAGTACCAGGAAAGGAGGCCCCAGTGCACCGCCAGCTCCACAGTCACCCCCAGCTGCTGAAGGCAAAGGGGGCTGGGGGGCAGGATCTCCGAATTCAGAGTTTACCCTCCCAGGGTTCCCTAAGTCAGACGCCAGGGCAGGACCATGGGGACTGGACCTATGAAGAGCAGTTCAAACAGGTACCTTCCATCATCACCTGAGTTTCAAAGGTTTAGCAGCACAGGTAGTTGTTGGGAGACCTCCGGCTTCTGGTTATGACACATAGCTGTTGCTTGGAGCGCAGGGCTGAATAGTAATCTCACCTTGTGGAAGCAGTGTGATCTGCTCTTGAAAAAAATTATGTCACGCCATCCAGATTGAGCTAGCCCAGGCAAATGGGACATGTGAGTAAAGCAGAGAATAGCAGCTTGTCATTTCAGAAGAGTGACTGGGAGCTGAGGACTTGTGTCTAGTGTTTAGAGATGAAGGTCTGGTAGGCAGGTAGTGTGTCTAGAGTTTAGAGATGAAGGTCTGGGAGGGAGGCAGTGTGTCTAGTGTTTAGAGATGAAGGTCTGGGTGGGAGGCAGTGTGTCTAGTGTTTAGAGATGAAGGTCTGGTAGGCAGGTAGTGTGTCTAGAGTTTAGAGATGAAGGTCTGGGAGGGAGGCAGTGTGTCTAGAGTTTAGAGATGAAGGTCTGGGAGGGAGGCAGTGTGTCTAGTGTTTAGAGATGAAGGTCTGGGTGGGAGGCAGTGTGTCTAGTGTTTAGAGATGAAGGTCTGGGAGGGAGGTAGTGTGTCTAGAGTTTAGAGATGAAGGTCTGGGTGGGAGGCAGTGTGTCTAGTGTTTAGAGATGAAGGTCTGGGTGGGAGGCAGTGTGTCTAGTGTTTAGAGATGAAGGTCTGGGTGGGAGGCAGTGTGTCTAGTGTTTAGAGATGAAGGTCTAGGTGGGAGGCAGTGTGTCTAGTGTTTAGAGGTGAGGGTCTGGGAGGGAGGCAGTGTTCTAGTGTTTAGAGGTGAGGGTCTGGGAGGCAGGCAGTGTTCTAGTGTTTAGAGGTGAGGGTCTGGGAGGCAGGCAGTGTTCTAGTGTTTAGAGGTGAAGGTCTGGGAGGGAGGCAGTGTGTCTAGTGTTTAGAGGTGAGGGTCTGGGAGGGAGGCAGTGTGTCTAGTGTTTAGAGGTGAGGGTCTGGGAGGGAGGCAGAGGGGCCTAGTGGTTAGAGCTGGGGAACTGGTAGGCAGGTTTTTTTTGTTTTGTTTTTGTTTTTGAAACTGCAAGTGAGATGAAAGGGAGGGGGGTGGGAGAAATACCTCACCTGGAGGCTGATGCTGATATTCTTCTTGGATACTGCTGGGTGAAGCGTGGTGGTTTTATTTTGTGTTGGGGGTCATGAACAGAAAACAAAGAAAGAAAAATAGTGAGGAATGTTCCCGAGGTAGCTTGAATACCTGCTGGTATATCAGCACGGTCGAGTCATTTACAATAACAGCATTGCTCTCTGAAATCACACTGTCAGGAATGGGATCTCAGGATCTGTAGCTATCGAATCCACTCCTTGTTCATTTAACTACTGGAACTTGGAAAATTGAATTTTTGCTTTTTTTTAAAAAAAAAAAAAAAAAAAAAAATTTGCTCTTTTCAGCAAGTTTGTTTTAACCACGTGTTTTTGTGTTTTTTTAATTCAAGTTCCTATCTGTGATTTTTAAACCCATTTTGAAGGTTAACAGCCTAATCCGTCGATCTTGGCTCCTGTAGTATGACAGATTTCCCACTCAGAAAATTGCGTTGTGTTTCTAAAGAGGGGGACACACCCAAACTCTGCACTGAAAAATGAACACAAACAACCAGATATTTATACAGCGCTGGGTGAAATAAAAAAAACAAAAAAAAAACAAGGCAATTCAGTTAGAGACATAACCTGCTAAACCAGAGAAGTGTGCATTAAACATTGTCACTGCCCTCCGGCCCAGGCACAGCTATGCTTTGATCCTCAATTCAGGGGGCTGGTGGTGTGCTTTTAAATGCAAACAGAAGGACCGATAGAACCCAGATGGGTAGAAAAAAAGAGCCTCTCTTTAAAAATTCATCACAGCTTCTGTTATCTGGTATATTAATGGAAGCCTGCATTAAAGATTTAACAGTGCAGGCGAGGGAGAGAACAGGTGGGGGCTAGCTATTGCAATATTAATCTATTGAAACTAAGCTTGGTTATACATTTGAAAGCACAGAATGTAGTCTTCTTTTTAAATAAACACATTCCTAGTATACATTTTTTTTTCTGTTGAGGTTATGATCTATAAATCTATGCACTATTTTTTGATTTGTTTAAACAAAATTTAAGCAAGAAATGAAAGAATTGTTAACAATTTCTTAAATATTTATATACATTAAAAAATGACATTTGTGTTGCACTTTAGTTTCAAATTCATGTTTTTTTTTTTTGTGTAAAATTACACAGATTATTTTCCCTTTTTTCTATAACTTAGATTTTGAATCTTAAATTGTAAGATGGAAAATAAGGAAGTTAGTCAGGTTAAATTTGTTACACTTCTAATACATTTTTAAAAATAAATTTGTACTTAATACTGTACAGCTAAAAATATCACACATTTCAATATTGTTTTAAAGTTCTGATATTGTTTGTGAAATTGAAACGTTTGGTGAATTTTTTCACGTGTGTAGGTGTTTGTTGGAAAGATAAATCCAATGTTATTTTATGTAACAGAGAAAACACTTACTTTCAATAGAAATCCTATGATGTGTCGCTAGGGTTGCCAACTGTCTGGTTTTTAAACTTGCTGTCCAGTTTTCTAGTACACTGAAAACCGGACACACATTGCCCATTCACACTTTTGTGACAAACTGCTGTGCTTTTAATTGTCAGTTGCTGTTGCTAAAGCAACGAAAGAGCTGGACAAATTGACATCGCCATGATGAGCAGCACAATTTAAGCTTTTTATAGGTACATCATTTAATACATGCAGCTATTCAATTATTTTCAGCAATTCACTGTAAAGATGTTGCTTGGGGCTGTGCCTGCATTGTAATAGGGATGGCTACTGTCTGGTTGTGGAAGGGACATCTCTTTTTAAGAGAATTTGTACACTGTCCATGTGGGGTGTGGCCCCACACCCCCACCCCAGGGGTGTGTCCCGTTTTAAGTTTGTGCTGTGTTGTCCTGTTTTAAGAGAATTTGTGCTATTGGCAACCGTATTATTAAATGGATAATACCCTCGCACAGCACTCTCTAACTGACTTGGTGAAGATCAAGTAGCTTTAAACAAAATCTTTCATTTCAGACCTTTTCATGATGTTTTAATCATCCCAAGTAGTTCTCACTGAACTTGTTTTGCTGGCATTGCACAGATCTCAATAAACATGTCTCTTTGAAAAGGTGTTTCTCAGAACGTCGCCTTAAGGTTGTAAATTGATTTTAAATAGCAGACTAACAACAAAACGTAATAAATGTAAACTATTTGGAATTGTGTTTTGCTCTGTGAAAATGTGTTCCAGTGCTTTTGAGAGGACACTGTTGTTTTCTTAATACGAAGACTTGGCTAGCCCACAATGCATTGCCTGTATAAAAACAAGAACCTCTCTCAATGATTGCAAAGCTGAAGGGGATAAAAAAAGAAAAAAGAAAATGACTTGCTTTTTACTAAAGAGAAAGTTACACACTGTTTTGCGGTTGTTGTACTGGAAGTTGGCACAGCAGCTGAAAGGAAAGAAAGATGCTTTTATTAAACACTTCCTAACAGACGAAGGCAAAGGTTGAACTTTTATTGGCAAGGCAGCTGCTTTGGAGGAATTCCAGCAGATATTTGCAGGGTAGGCTTATGTCCGTGAATTTCAGCCAAGAGAGAAGCTATAAATAATTGGCTGGCTCTCACACAGTGAAGCAGCGAGGAGAAATGTAAACAGAGATTACATAAGCCCTGGCTGCCATGGAAACCAGAGTTCTTTTTCTGTTCTTTTTTACTCACTTGACAAGCTTTATGTGAACCACAGAATTTTCTGGGTGTGAAGAATTCCTTACAAGAAATTGCTAACTGTGGTTATTTTACTAAATATTTTGCAAGGTTTTAAAATTCATTTTCTTACATTATAGCAATATTATCACTGGACACTTTTTTTTTTTTTTTTCTTCTGTTGATCCCAATTTAAAGGACTTCAAAACTCGCCCTAGCCTTGCACCCAGTCCTGGGCTTCAGAACTTCCCATGTTTGGGTTATTATTGAAATGATCAGTTGTTCATAAAGGAGGAACTCATTTAAAATCTCATCTTTTTTTAGATCTTTTAGCTCCTACTGTGTTACCTGGTCTGCTATTCCATGCATTAGAACTCTGTGTAACAAAGTGCTTCCTACCTTCTGTTCTAAACTTTTACTCAGCTTCCACTTATGCCCTCTTGTTCTCTCTGTGCTAAATCTGAAGTTGTGTCTCGGGTTAACTTTTATCTATACCTGATTTTAAAGACTTCAATCAAGTCCTCTCTTTCTATGCATATGTCAGGATAATATGACATTTTGACAAATTGATTGATTTCTCATAATTCATATTGACTAACCTTGAATCTGTGACAGCAGAATTAATATAATTAAGTAATACTGTGTGTGATTTGAGTGTCAGGATCACAAACAGGCTTATTACTCTGCCTAAGGCCCAATTTAGAATTATTAGAAAACTGTTCCGGCTTCCAGTTTTGCAGAATGCAGCTTGGCGTGCTGTTATGCTCTGTTGTATTGTGTGAAATAGCGTTGTGTGTGTGTTCAATGGAGAGCGTAAGAGTCTGGGCAGGCCTCTGGAGAGGCGAGTGTTGGGAACTGGCTGCTTGTCAGAATCTCTCTTGGTTATTGGCACAGAGCCAATGGCACAGCTAGTCACTGCCCTCCCAGCTGATTGTCAGCTAATGTGATAATTGAAGCAGTTCACAAAGTGATGTACCTACAGCTTTCAGAGGCAGGGAGAGAGAGAGAGGGAGGGAGGGAGGGAGGGAGGGAGTGGGGCTGTGCAGGCCTGCTCTCTCTCTCTCTCTCTCTCTGTTTTTCAACTGAGCATGGAGGTTTTTTCAGAATTTTAATGACAAGTGTGTCCATTAAATTAGGTGCAGTACGGAGTAAGAGTTGAATTGGTAAAAAAAATTCACTGTTTTGAGTTTCGTTTCTTCCCAGTTGATACTTCAATAATGAGATTCAATTGACTTGTTAATTTGGTAATTGGATTTGGTGTTTGCTGTTTTGTTACGCTTGGTTCAAACAGTTAAAATGTTTGTCTCTCGCGTTGTGGGCATGTTGTCATAAGTTCCTCAGAGCTGGAATTTGAAGTGTCTGTTGTAAGTGAAGATAGTAGCGGGGACTATATTTTTAGATGTAGAACATGGAAATAGAATGGATGAAGACCTAGGCTGTTAGCTTGTTTGAACAATGGTTAAACAAAAGAAATGCTAAAGCAATATGCAATGTTAAATGCTAAACTGAAACCGCAAGCCCTTTTCTGAGTCTTATGTTTGAAATGTGTAATACCATCATTAAGGAATTGAAGTGATTGTTGAGGAATGAAATGGTATTCGCTTTTCTGTTGCGTTGTTCTGACTGGTTTTGTTGATGAATCAACAGTTTTCTGTGGATTCGTAGCACTAACTGTGGATTCGTTTAATCTGTTAATCTGCCACGCACTTCGCTTCTCTTCAAAGCCACACAGGCACTTTCAGTTAAAAGATCTGTAGAATTAATCAATCAAATGGTAACGTCACAAAATGTTTTCATTTTGCTTAAACTTGAAATCGGGAACGATGAAGCAGCAGGGCAGGAGTTATTCCCAGGGGACACAGCTCTGTGATTTTAATTTACGCTTCTGGTTATCAAAGTTTACGGTTCCTTTTATATATATGCGGTTTTAGAAATGTTGGGAGTTCAAGTTGAACTTGTAACAAAACAGAGTTAAACTGAACCATGGCATGTAGGATCTCATTCAGTCGTGATGCAAGTTTCAGGGAGATCTGGGACTGCATGGCTATAATTACACTTTTAGCAGCACAACTTCTGTACAGAGTTGAGGGTGTACTGGCTGAAAAGGACCTTCAGCCTTGTATATTACTAAGTAATTATTGAATATAAAAATTGGATTTAAGAAGAGCTTGAGAAAATCCCCCAGAGAGATGAAACCCCCTGGAAGGGGATATAGTGGAATTCCATTCAAGTCTGTGTGTCACACTTAACATGCATCTACAAAACTGCTTATCCAATTGTCATGGAACTTGGTTTTGGCATTATTTAGCAGACGCTATTGGCAATAGAGGTGTCTGTCTGTCCCTCTGTGCATCCGTCCACCTGTATGTCATACGTACATGTTTGCATATATCTGCAGAGCCACGTATTCAATTGTCATGAAGCCTGGTCACTCTTATTCTATACTACTCTGTAAATAATGCTAATATGTGTAATGGTCATCAGCCTTTTCATCAAACTGATGGCTGTAATATGTAGTCTATAGCTGTGATTTTGAATTGAATCTTACCCATTCAGGCTCCAAGCATAATTCAAACTAAAAACTTATTGGGATGAAGCCTATAGATAAATCAGTTATCCTGGCAATGCCGAGGCAAGATGAATAGGTTTATTAAGGGGAGTGTCTTTCTGTGTGTTTGAAAAGGAGGACAGCTGACAAGCAGAGGACAATTGGGGTTCACTGAGGTTAAGCGCTAACTTGTTCTCCCATTGATTTGTGCTCCTGGCAGCGTGCCTTGACATGTGACATCATCATCATCCTCTCTATTGTGATCGTTGGGGTGGCAGCTGTTTAGAGCCAGGGGCACTGACAATGGCAGTATTGATCCAGATTTACACTGTGCGGGTCAGCGCGTGTGGCTTTTTAGCATTGTCAGTGTTGTCAATTTAAATCTATGAATTATTGATTTGATTTATTCTGATAATTACTGATAATTAACTAAGTATAACTCAGTGGCAAATGCATGCACCTTTTCTAGTATTTATTTGTAAAAATGTCCCAGACCAGTGTTAGCAATGCTCACAGCCGCTGAGGCTCTGGAAAGCAAGGTTTTCATTTGAGAAGTAAAAGCTTTGCAAAGCTTCAGTGTACACCTGCAGCAGGCGTGCGGGACGTTTCCCAGTCCAAAGCTTTGTCAGTGCAGGTCATCATTGGTTTTTGAGGAAAGGGGATCAACCGGTTCATTTACTGAAGCACAGATTCACTATTTAATGGTCTGTCTCTTTGAAAGTTGTGATCCGGGCCTCATGATGCTGATTGAAGAACATAGTGCAATATATTGGTTTTTGTAAAACAATAGAGATTTCTAATATATTTAAGCGATAGCTGCAAGGTGCATCAAGTCTACACAGATTTAATAGGGATTTAAACCCTGGACAATCCTACTTTTACAATCAGACTTACTTTTTTTTTGTATTTCAATAAAAAGTCAGTTATCTGTTGACCTGAATCAGAATTCAACGGAAATAGGCTGCTGTGTGGCTGCCAGTGGGACCGCTGTACAGCCCTGTGTTATTGCAGTGTACCTGGGTTTGGTATCCACATGAGAGAGTGGCAGTGTACAATATGATGTAGATACAGAGATCACCCCACATATATACACACACACACACACACACACACACACACACACACACACACACAGTGGTTTGCAGAAGTTTTCACATTTTATTGGCACCTGAGCATAATCCACGATGCTTTCAAGACTTTATATGTAGAATCTACACAAGCTGCTCCACGTTGATACACCTCCTCATATAAGAAGAATGTTCAGTTTACCACTACAGCTTTGAATAAAAACAAAGTTAGTGAAAAGCTGTGCATACATTATTGGTAGGTATATATATATATTTTATATGTTATGCTCTCTTGAGAAAGATGTGTACAACATATCGAAATGTTGGGCAGCTGGCTCTGAGATATATACTGAGCAGTGATCGATTTAATCAACTGAAGAGTTGATCGCAGATTTATTTATTTATTTATTTTTTAATTTAATCGTGCTGCTCAATTTTTGTATGTAAAATAAAATCAACCAAAGAACATCCTGCATTTTCTCCGCAGCTGTCCAATCATAAGTTAGCAGAAGCGGGACATGAACAGTTGAAGTTCTTTAGAAGGTTTAACCAATGGGAGAGTCAAAGATCTGCCCCTTGTTATACAGGTGTCCAATCATGAGTGAGCAGAAGCGGGACATAAATATGTTAGGATAGGGTGTAAGCATAGCTAAATTTCAGGTGATATTGCTTCTTATAGAGACAGTTATGGAGGATTATATTGAACTTCGAAATAATATTTTGAATTGTTTTTTACAAATTAAAAAAAAAAGTCAGACAACAGAGACATTGTAGTCAATTTGGTTACAGATCATTTAAAGAACTTTCTCAGAATAAGTGGAGGTGTACACCAAAATACCTGAAGGCACCAATTCTTCAGATAGTGGTAATTATGTGGAATCACATTCTCTGATTTCTGACTACGACAGCATGTAAATCAGTCACTTGTCAACAATCACTTGTCACCTGTGACAAGATTCTGAATGGCTTCATCTCTTTGGTGCCTCGGGTTCTGCTAGATTTAGAAGTACAAGAAGCCAAGTATGCAGCTATGTGAACAACCAATGTTCTGTGAAAATGTGTTATGTTTATTAAAGAGAGAGAGAGAAAGAGAGAGAAATAGTTCATTGGACACATACATAATGTTATTTTACATTTTAAACAGTAAGCAGATAGGTGTGTTGATTTTTTTGAGTGGTATTGTTCCTTGGGATAACAAAATATTGAGCTCAAGTCATGTAATTTCATAAAAACGCCAGGTGCTCAGTGTTTGTCAATTTAAGTTGAGTTAAAATTGCCAAAATGAGCGGATTTAAGTATCTGTATAATATCAATTCTAATAGACATGATTTTAATTAACGCAAGAACAACGAAAGATACGACCATGGGCCGCTTGAGTAATGAAGATCGTCTGGTTGCTATTGGCATGATTGAAGGCGGCCTGTCTGTGAAAGAACTTGCCCGGAGAATGAGATGTTCTGCTTCAACAATCAACAGACTAGTCCAGAGAGGCCAAGCTCTGTGAGGGACAGGCCACGTCCTGGAAGGCAGAGTGTCACCACACCGGCCCAGGCCCGTTATGCTGACACTTGCGTTGTTCAAGCTCAGCGATACAATGACGAAGTCCCTGTGGCAACAGTTCTTCCATTCCTGCAAGCCAATCTGGAAGTGTCGATTTTCCAGCAGGACAGTGCAGGACAACGCAGTGCTAGGATTACAATTGCATGACTTCAAGAAAACAATGTCAAGGTCTTGCTGTGGCCAGCTTTTTCTCCTGACCCGAGTCACATCTGTGGGACAAAATCGCCAGTGCTATCCACAGGAGACAACCGCGACCAGCCAACCTTCGCCAGCTGGCTGCAGCTGCACAGGAAGAGTGACGGAGCATCCCACATCAGTCTATCCAGAGGCTGATCAGGTCTATGCGTCAACACTGCCAGGATTGTGTTAATGCTCAAGGAGGTCATACCCATTCATTTTGACAGTATGTCACGTTTCATACTAAAAACTGATTGTTTGATCTGTGTTTTTGTTTACATTTTCTGTGATTTTGTTTGATATCTGTTTAAAATATTTGATTAAATCCATTGGAGTGGAGTGTTGTGTTCCTTTTGTGCATCAGTGTGTGTGTGTTTCTAGCTCTGTCTTTTTCATTCATTATATATATATATATATATATATATATATATATATTGTAAACGATCCTCGCACTCACGGAGTTCGTTGCCCCTTTTAAAGTAGACCCAGGACACAGAAACGGAATTGCTTTAGCGCTGACGCGCACTTTTAATAAACATAAAACAAAACAGAAATAAACACCTAACTCCGTTTTGGAGCTCTCACTATACACCAGCCGATCCCTGACTCACACACAGGACGGCTAAGCCGTTTACCTGACAAACACCAAAACACAAACGGGCTTCTCTCAACACTCTCTTCAATACGACTGGACACACACGCAGTCGGGCTCTTCACTCAGCACTTCACCTTCAATACGACTGGACACACACGCAGTCGGGCTCTTCACTCAGGACTCTTCACTCAGCACTTCACCTTCACTCAGCACTTCACCTTCAATACGACTGGACACACACGCAGTCGGGCTCTTCACTCAGCACTTCACCTTCAATACGACTGGACACACACGCAGTCGGGCTCTTCACTCAGCCCTTCACCTTCAATACGACTGGACACACACGCAGTCGGGCTCTTCACTCAGCCCTTCACCTTCAATACGACTGGACACACACGCAGTCGGGCTCTTCACTCAGCCCTTCACCTTCAATACGACTGGACACACACGCAGTCGGGCTCTTCACTCAGCCCTTCACCTTCAATACGACTGGACACACACGCAGTCGGGCTCTTCACTCAGCAATACGCCACACACGCCGTCGGGCTCTTCATCAGCAGCCCCGATCTGGCTGCCTCTCAAATACCCTGCACCTGTCTCTAATTTATAATTACGATCAGGTGCCGAGGATTAACTAAATCATTAAAACAATTACACAATTAAACCCCATAACACCCAAATGTGCATTCTCACAAGGTTTTTAGCAGGGAAGGATTTTAACCCCCTCCCTGGTACCTTACACATATATATATATATATATATATAATATATATATATATATATATATATATATATATAATATATATATTTGTGTGTATGGACCCTATTTACAAAGTATCCCATTTCCATCTACTTTATCAGAAAATCCCACGCTTCATTACAAATTGATAAATACACAATTATATTACTTTGTAGTTTGGTTTTAGTTTTGTAAGATTAACTTTTTTCTTTTTTTTTCCTTTAGTAAAAGATAAACAAATGTATGTATTCCATTTTGTGTGTGTATTTGAATGGTAAGGGAACTGGACTGTGAGCAGGGAGGGGTCAGGGTTAACAAGGGTCTACGTGCGAGTCTGTGTTTGAGGAGATAGTGTGGAGAGGATGGGCTGCCTCCACCCTGTTAACAAGGACACAGTGTTAGAAGGACACGCCCTTCTGCTTACAAGGTGCAAGTGCTGCAGCTTTAGGGCAATCCTCGGGGAAGGAATCCAGTGGAGAGACGAGATCAATCTTAGAGGCTTTCTCTGCATGATTGACCCCAGCCAGCAGCTACTAGTGATTAGTCACATGGCAGCTGGCCATCATTTTAGTAAAAATAATTCAGTCTAATTAAAAGTCCCTTATTTCCTGCACATAAAATGGGAATACATATTGAATAAGGATTACACAGTACACCAAGTTTAGCAACTTATTTGGCCTGTATATTTCTGACAACCATTGTAGGCTTAATTTTAAACATTTAAACTGTAAACTATCGACACCCCTAGTGGATTAAAATGAACGAAAAGGATTTGTAGAAGATCAGTATTACAGAATATTAAATTCATTTTCAACAGTATTTAAACCCATATATAGTGTAGCGTGTGTGTGTAGTTTTTTTATGTACAGAAAGGGTTTAAATGATAAATCTTTTTTTTATTTCATAAAGTTTTTTTAAATTGTTTTCATTTTTGTATATATAGGGTGAGTGTACCCATTAAGCCCATGCGCCTGTTAAGCCCACCACCACTTACGATCACAGTTTAAAAAAGAAAAAAAATCCTAATTTTAGGGGGGGGTCAATCTTGATGAATCCAGTTGGTTGCTCTACTTATCGTACTTTTATTTGAAGACAATCAGAGTTTTTGTTCTTAAGATATGCACACTTCTGTCTGTACTTCCCACTGGCCATGTTGAGAGGCACAAGAAGACTTCAGGTCTGCAAGTAACCAAAGAAAACTTTATTTTACATATGTATTTAAAAGGTAAGTATTAATGCTTTTTGTAAATTTAGGAGATTCATGTTCTGAATCTTAGTTAGAAAATCTATCTAATTAATACAAAGATTTTTCTAAATTTTCGAAACTAAACATGATAGGCTTCAGATTAGTCATATGGTATTATACTTTCGTAAAACAAAAAAGCCTAAAATTCTGCATATCCCATACCTTCTGGTGACTTGTTTCTTACTTTATCATAAAATGAAAAAGACATTATCAATATTTTACATGTTTTTCTGCAATTTTATGTTTTTTCAAGGTGGGCTTAAAAGGCACACAACCCCTTCAGATCACATAGCCGCTGCACATTTCAGTGTGCTCTGTGCCCAAATGTAATAATTTAACCCTCAATGACCATAAATAAATACAATTATATCTGAAGTAAGATGTCTTGTATTTTTTATAAGAAGAGTAAACTAATTATATAATTCTACCTTATAATTAGCAAATGGTGTTGCACCTATTAAGCCCATTTAGGTGATAATTCAAACTAAACCAATTTTAAAACACGTATTTAAAGGCAAGTACTTTATAAGGTAGTAAAACCAATGAAAATCACCAGCAACATTATTTTATTTTAATTTCTAAATTTACATGCCCTCGCATGTTGGAGACATGTTGTCTCTATCAAGAAGGCACCATCACCAACCTATCACTGTTAGCCAGGAAGTTTCGACAGGCTCACTGAAAAGTTTGTTTACCAACCAGAGACCTGGAAGGAAGTGGTACGCCAGGTTCATGAGAGATCGTCCAGAGTGATATACCAGGTTCGTGACAGATCATCCAGACCTCAGTCCATAAATCTGAACAATTTAACCGTGCAAAAGCCAAGGCAACGTCAGATCCTACTATACTGGAGCACTGGTTTAATGAAATCTTTACAAATGCACTAAATGAAGACAATGTCCATGACAAACCACAAAACATTAAATGTTGATGAAACTGGCTTCATCATAGTCCCTGCATCTGACCAGATCCTGGCTCCAAGAGGATCAAAAAATATCTACTAAATCCCTGGGGGTAGTGGAAGAGAACAAATAACATATGGATGACAGGTGGCTGGGATAAGTCTGTCTCCATACATGATATACAAAGCACGTGATGTCAGAATGGTCCAAAATTAGCAAAGTATGCTGTGTCTGATCATGGCTGGATGGAGAAGTCACTGAAGAGTCCTCAAAGGTCTCAGATATGAAGTTTTCTAGTCCGTATTTTTGATGGACATACTTCACATGATTCTCTGAAACTAGCTCTAAAAGCAAAGGGAAAAAAGTGCTTCTCTTGAGGCTCCCATCTCATCTTATAACCCCTGGACAAAGCTGTGTTTGGAGAGATAAAACAACAGGAGAGGATGAAGCTACAATGTCATGCATATGTCAGTCGTGACAAGATCAGAAAGAGTTTCCATCCTCGCTGAAGGATGTGCTTGATGTGGCTTTAAAGTCACACAATTTGATAAGTGAAATCTGTTTGTAGTTTATTTTTAAAAAACCTGTAATAATATGCAGTGTGTAAAGGGAAATAAATTATTCATCTAAATGTCATGTTTTCGTATTTTAAAAAGATAATTCTGAATTGCAACCTTTAAAAAAAGGAAACAAACACTGGGCTTCATAGGACACACGTGGGCTAAAATGGTACATGATGTCCCTATTAAGACCAGTCCAGATTTAGCTTATATTTTGAAAGTTATTTTTTTGTCAAAAATAATTTTAGTTTATATACTACTGGTCAAAAGTTTTAGAACACCCCCATTTTTCCAGTTTTTATTGAAATTTAAGCAGTTCAAGTCCAGTGAATAACCTGAAATGGTACAAAGGTAAGTGGTAAACTGCCAGAGGTTAAAAAAAAAGTTTAGGTTACCAAAAACTGAAAAATAATGTACATTTCAGAGTTATACAAAAAAGCCTTTTTCAGGGAACAAGTAATGGGTTAACAACTTACAGCTGTTCTGCAGCAATGGAAGTAAATTAAGCCTTGAAAGTTGATGCTAGCAATTCCTACAGGTGTTCCAACTTTTGTTGATTACTTACAAACCCTCTGTCTGTATAAAAGCAGTGTTGGAACAGACTGTGTTACTACACCCTCTTAAGCATTATTTGGACAGTATTGTACTGCAGGAAGTAGTATATTGCTATCATAATGGTGAGAAAAAGGCAATTAACAAAGGAAGATAGACAGACCATTATAACCCTTAAAAGTGTAGGTCTTTAGAGAAATTGCAAAGCCAAGGTGTCAGTGAGTACAGTCTCCTACACCATCAAAAGGTACTTGGAAACTGGAGGAAAGACAGCAAGAGGTCTGTCAGACCCAAAGCCACAACAGAATCAGAAGACAAGTTTCTGAGAGTCAGCAGCTTGCGTGATAGGCAGCTCACAGGACAACAGCTTCAAGCACAGCTTAACACCGGTCGAAGTAAGCAAGACTTAGTTTCAACTGTGAAGAGAAGACTTCGAGCTGCAGGTTTGACAGGTCGAGTGGCAGTAGGAAAGCCATTGCTAAGATGGCAAAATAAGAAAAAGAGGCTTGCTTGGGCCATGAAGCACCGCAGTGGACTACTGAAGACTGGAAGAAGGTCTTATGGACCAATGAATCAAAATTTGAAATCTTCAGTTTATCACGCAGGGTTTTTGTACACCATCGGGTAGGCGAAAGGATGGTTCCTCGGTGTGTGTGTGACACCAACTGTCAAACATGGAGGAGGAAGCGTGATGGTCTGGGGCTCTTTTGCTGGATCCAGAGTCGGCAAATTGCACAGAATGAGTGGCACCCTGAACCAAAACGGCTACCACAGCATTTTGCAGTGCCGTGCAATACCCTCTGGTATACGCCTAGTTGGTCAGGGGTTCATCCTACAGCAAGATAATGACCCAAAACATACCTTCAGGCTATGTCAGAACTACCTTAGAAAAAAAGAACAAGACAGTAGGCTTCAAACCATGGAATGGCCAGCACAGTCTCCAGACTTAAACCCCATCGAGCTGGTTTGGGATGAACTGGACAGAAGGGTGAAAGCAAAGCAACCTACAAGTACAACACATTTGTGGGAACTTCTGCAACAGTGTTGGGAAGAACTTTCCAAACAATATTTGATTTCCATTGTAGAAAGAATGCCACAGGTGTGTTCAGCTGTTATATCTGCAAAAGAAGGCTACTTTGAGTCAAAAATTTAGATTCCATAATTTCTTTTTTATCTCCAGTTGTTTATTTGTTCTCTGCTTTAATTGCAGAGTACATTGAGACATTAAACTGCGTAAATTTCAATAGAAACTGGAATAAACTTTTGACCGGTAGTGTATAAAGTCATAAAACAGCAAATGAATGATTAATCTTTAGTTTACACCACTCTTAACTGGCAGAAAACCTGAGCTAAATAGCTAAAAAAGGATTCAAACTAGATTTGGTGGGCTTAAAAGGTACACTTACCATATATATATAAAATTGGGGGGGGGGGTTATATCTGACAGACCTGAAACCCCCGCAATGGAAATTAAGTGCAGCTTTGTTTTTGTACTCTCTTATACTCATTTGATCCGATTGCTGCACATTTACACTGACACTTCTGAGCAGGATCGAAAGCTACCGATGCGTTTGATCTGGATCAGATATGACAGTGTAATGTCCCTATTAGTTGTGTCCCTATTAGTGCTGTTCTTTAGATACAAACTGTAAGCGCTACATATACTGTAGTAGACCGCTGTGCATTTTCATTTTATTAATTCTGTTTATATGTACTGCAAAGTATACAGTGCCTATAGAAAGTCTACACCCCCTTGAACATTTTTCACATTTTGCTGTGGCAGTGCCTCAAACTTTCATGCATTTAAGTGAGGATTTTTTTCACAATACTCCACACTATTAAGGGGGAAAAAAGTTTTTATTGAGAAAAAATTATATATTAAAAATACAAAACTGAAAGATAATTGGATAAGTCTCCACCCCCCTGAGTTAATACTTGGTGGAAGCACCTTTGGTAGCAATTACAGCTGTGAGTCTGTTGGGATAGGTCTCTACCAACTTTGCACACCTAGATTTGGCAATATTTGACCATTCTTTACAAAACTGTTCAAGCTCTGTCAAATTCTTTGGGGAGCGTTGATGGACAGCAATCTTTAAGACATGCCACAAATTTTAGATTGGATTTAGGTCGGGGCTCTGACGGAGCCACTCAAGGACAATTCCCTTTTTGTTCCTTAGCCACTCCAGTGTAGCTTTGGCTGTGTGCTTTGGGTCGTTGTCATGCTGAAAGGTGAACTTCCGTCCCAGTTTCAGCTTTCTTGCAGAGGCAGCAGGTTTTCCTCAAGGACTTCTCTGTACTTTGCTCCATTCATTTTCCCTTCTATCCTGACAAGTGCCCCAGTCCCTGCCGATGAGAAACATCCCCATAACATGATGCTGCCACCACCATGCATCACAGTAGGGATGGTGATCTTTAGGTGATGCACTGAGTTGGGTTTGTTCCAAACAACACTTTGCATTTAGGCCAAAGAGTTCCATTTGAGTTTCGTCAGACTACAAAACTTTTTGCCATGTGGCTACAGAATCTCCGGAGTGGTTTTTTGCATACTTCAAATGGAATTCAAGGTGGGCTTTCTTGAGTAATGGTTTCCTTCTTGTCTACCCTGAAATACAGGCCAGATTAGTTGCGTGCTTGGGATATTGTCACATGCACACTTTGACCAGTCTCGGCCATAAAAGCCTGTAGCTCTTGCAAAGTTGCCATTGGTCACTTGATAGCCTCTCTGATCAGTTTCTTTCTTGCTCGGTCATCCAGTTTGGAGGGACGGCCTGATCTAGGCAGGGTGTTGATGGTGCCATACACATTCCACTTCTTAAGAATTGTGTTGACCGTGCTCCAAGGGATATTCAGGGCCTTTTGATATTTTTTTATACCTATCCCCTGATCTGTGCCTTTCAATAACTTTGCCCTGGAGTTTTTTTGAAAGCGCCTTGGTGCTCATGCTTGAGTCTTTGCTTTGAAATGCAGTACTCAGCAAAGGGTACCTACGGGAACTGCTGAATTTATCCTGAAATCGTGTGAATCACTAAAATTTAACACAAGTGGAGGCCACTTAAATTGCTGTGCGATTTTGAAGGCGATTGGTTACACCTGAGCTAATTTAGGATTGCTATTACAAGGGGGGTAGAAACTTATCTAACCAAGCTATTTCAGTTTTTATTTTTAATTCATTTTCTACGAATTTCTAGAATATTTTTTTCACTTGGAAGTTGTGGGGTAGGATGTGTAGATAAAAAAAAAAAAAAAAAAAAAAAAAAAAAAAATTTTAATGCATTTTTATTCCTGGTTATAAGGCAACAAAAGGTGAAAATTTTGAAAGGGGATGTAGACTTTCTATAGGCACGGTATATGCGTTTTTATTATTTTGTGTTGCAGACAGTCAGTTCTGTTACAGACAAGTTCATTTCTGTGAATATACCCCATGGGAGTTGTACATATTTCAATCACATTCTTAATTATAGACCACTGTCCTTTTCAAAACAAACACAACTAAATTCTTAAGTCCAGGGCAGTTATTCAGTAAGTTCAGTTATTCAGGTTTTAAACCAGCAGCCCATTAAATAGCATTGGCACCTGATACACAAGGAAGGCACGTATTCCCTCAGGCAGACAGCACAACATGGAGAAGGAGACTTGGGGGAGGGGCGTCTGTACTGGGGCCCCAGGCTGAACAGCAGTCCAAAGGCCAAAGTAGCGTAAGGTGTGGAATTGTAGAGGAGGGCTACAAAACGCATTGTAATACTCTGACCAACACATTGGGCTTGTCAGGGTGTGGTGGGTTTGAGTTTGGAGTCAAATTCCATATCTCTCAGCTCCAGATTAGGGGTGGGGGTATTTGCGTTGTTCTGTATTGGTAGCCTTGTTTTTTTTCTGTGTTTTTGATCTCTTTCAACACTGCAGATCTTAATACAAGGCTAGTAGTTTACAGAAAAGAGAACTGCACTCAACACTGCAGAGCGCTCTAGTAGTATAGGAAAGCATTGCAATTTACACATGAGAATCTTAACATGATTTGAACAAAATATTTGATTGAGTAAGCTGTGTTACCCAAAAGATACAGCCTCCTCTTTCTTATACATGCCATGTTATATGAAGGCGAAGTGTTTGTTCTCTCTTTTTTCCTTGTTCTGTCTCTTCCCCTTAACTGGTTCCATATCCACCCCCATTAGCCTAATTGCATTTGCACTAATTGTTGTTACCTAAATTGGCCACCAGAAAGCTGCTTTGAGGCCTTGTTTATTATTAATAATAAACAATCATAAACATTTTCAATAGAAAAGAGGACATAATTGGTCAAAGGTAAAAAAAAAAAAAAAAAAACTGAAACAAATGTAATCTGACTGTCATTTAAATAAATCTAATGCCTGTAAATGCCTTATTTTATGTTAAAAAACTGTTCCTCCCATAAAGCTGTACGAACAACTCCTACTATAGGAACCCTAGAGATGGGACGGCGTGGCAGCACACAGCTGGCAGCAACATGATGGAAAGTCGCATCTCATGACTTCTCTATCTGTCCAGCTTTCTCCCTGAAGTGAAAACCACATGAAAAGGGCTTTTCCTTGGTGGTTCATCCATTTCCAATTGTTTCATCTTTTAAACGCCTCTCGTCTGCAGGGATAAACTTCGCTTTTTCTTTGTTAGGGGTAAAGTGAAGGTTATAGGTGTCCGTCTGTCCATGTGTATGAACATACAACTTTCGTTTTTGAGAGCCTTGTAATCTGAGACTATAAGGATACAGTGTGTGTGTGTGTGGTGGGATACATATTTGGAAATTCAAGGAAACACTTGCTGAAATGCATTCAGTGGCAAAAATTACCATGTAACCAGGGATGGAAATAAGTAGAGCCCCGTGATTTTCGCAAAAACTAATTAGAAAGAAATGTAACATATAAAAGGAAATAACATGAAATGCAAATATAAAAAGAAATGACATGAAAAATCATTATAAAATAAACATAGAGTAACATTTTTTAATTGTCAAGTTTATACAGGAAATACTTTAGATAAATACTTGCAATTCTAGTTGTCAAGGCTCAGCCGTTACCATGGACACAGTCTGAAGGGAAACGGAAGCTCTCACTAGCACTTGCGCAGATGTGTAATTTTTGAAGCGAGTCGTTTGTTGAAATTAAAATTGTGATGAAAGAGAAGAGACGTTTTGTTTCTAAAATGCCTAAACCACGCATAACAATTAAACAGTGCTGCAAAGAATCTGAGCATGAGGGAGTGTATGCAGCTGACAGTATAATAATAATGATGTGCAGGTTTTGCAACCGTCGGCTGGAATGGGAGTCGAAAGATAGCGTTCTTAAGCATCATTAGATGTTACTTTTGGGGAAAATATGGCTTGTTTGCTTGCACAGTATTTTGCATTTGTATGCAAATTCTTTGTTTTACTTCAGTGGTGCAAAAATTGCACTGAAGCAAATGCTGTTTTGGTTTTAAATGGATTTGAATGGATGAATCTGCTTTGCTTAGTGTTTTAAATACTGAGAAACCCTAAGCGTGTTGTATACAGTGCAACGGGATTGAAATAAAAAAAAATTAATGGGTAGATTGCTTTATGTGCAATTATTATGACAGCCCCACAATAATAGAGCAGTGTATATATATATAAAAAACATAAGAACGTTTACAAATGAGAAGAGGCCATTCGGCCCATCTTTCTCGTTTGGTAGTTAGTAGTTTATTGATTCCAGAATCTCATCAAGCAGCTGCTTGAAGGATCCCAGGGTGTCAGCTTCAACAACATTATCGGGGAGTTGGTTCCAGACCCTCACGATTCTCTGTGTAAAAAAGTGCCTCCTATTTTCTGTTCTGAATGCCCCTTTGTCTAATCTCCATTTGTGACCCCTGGTCGAAAAAGTCCTTTGGGTCGACATTGTCAATACCTTTTAGAATTTTGAATGCTTTAATTAGATCGCAGCGTAATCTTCTTTGTTCAAGACTGAATAGATTAAATGCTTTTAGACTGCCTGCTTATGACACGCCTTTTAAACCCAGAATAATTCTGGTCGCTCTTCTTTGCACTCTTTCTAGAGCAGCAATATCCTTTTTGTAGCAAGGTGACCAGAACTGAACACAATATTCTAGATGAGGTCTTACTAAAGCATTGTACAGTTTTAACATTTAAATTCAACACTTTTCACAATATATCAGAGCATCTGGTTGGTTTTTTTATAGCTAACCCACATTGTCTAGATGAAGACATTTCTGAGTCAACAAAAACTCCTAGGTCTTTTTCATAGATTACTTCTTCAATTTCAGTATCTCCTATATGATATTTATAATGCACATTTTTATTTCCTGTGTGCAGTACCTTACACTTTTCTTTATTAAATGTAATTTGCCATGTGTCTGCCCAGTTCTGAATCTTGTCTAGATCATGTTGAATGACCTTTGCTGCTACAACAGTGTTTGCCTCCTATTTTTGTGTCGTCTGCAAATTTAACAAGTTTGCTTACTAAATCATTAATGTAGATTAGGAATAGCAGAGGACCTAATACTGATCCCTGTGGTACTCCACTGATTACCACACTCCATTCTGAGGTTTCTCCTCGAATCAGTACTTTCTGTTTTCTACATGTTAACCACTCCCTAATCCATGTACATGCGTTTCCTTGAATCCCAACTGCTTTCAGTTTGAGAATTAATCTTTTATGCGGGACTTTGTCAAACGCTTTCTGGAAATCTAAATAAACCATGTCATATGCTTTGCAATTAACCATTATCGATGTTGCATCCTCAAAAAAATCAAGCAAGTTAGTTGGACACAATCTCCCTTTCCTAAAACCATGTTGACTGTCTCTCAGGATACTGTTACCATATGGGTTATTTTCCATTTGGGATCTTATTATAGTTTCCATAAGTTTGCATATAATGGAAGTCAGGCTTACTGGTCTGTAGTTACCTGGTTCAGTTTTGTTTCCCTTTTTGTGGATCGGTATTACGTTTGCAATTTTCCAGTCTGTCGGTACCACCCCTGTGTCAAGAGACTGCTGCATGATCTTGGTTAGCAGTTTGTAAATAACTTCTTTCATTTCTTTGAGTACTATTGGGAGGATCTCATCCGGCCCAGGGGATTTGTTTATTTTAGAGCTCTAGTCCCTTTAACACTTCTGCCTCAGTTATGCTAAAGTTATTTAAAACTGTATAGGAACTGGATGACATGTGGGGCATGTTGACCGTATCCTCCTTTGTAACAACTTGTGAAAAGTAATCATTTAATATATTTGCTATTTTGTTTTCTTCATCTACGATTTTGCCATTTGTATCTCTTAAACATTTAATCTCCTCTTTGAATGCTCTCTTGCTCTTGTAATATTGGAAAAACATTTTGGAATTGGTTTTAGCCCCCTTAGCAATGTTCATTTCTATTTCTCTCTTGGCCTTTCTAACTTCCTTTTTGACTTGCGTTTGTAGTTCAGTGTACTCTTTCTGCGTACTTTCTTTTTGGTCCTTTTATAATGCTCTATAAAGTGCCTTTTTTCTCTGAATATTTTTTTTAAATTGATCTGTTAAACCATTTTGGCAATTTAGTTTTATAGTTAGATTTGTCTACTTTAGGGATGTAATTGTTTTGCGCCTCTAGTACTACATTTTTGAAGAACAGCCATCCTTTTTATGTGGATGTTTTCTCTATTTTACTCCAATCTACTTCTGTTAGTCTCTGTTTCATACCTTCGTAGTTTGCTTTTCTAAAAGTATAAACCTTAGCTTTAGTCATAACTTTTGGGGTTTTAAAAAGCACTTCAAATGAGACCATGTTGTGGTCTGAGTTTGCCAGTGGTTCTCTGACCTCTGTTTTAGTTATTCTGTCTTCGTTATTTGAAAAGACTGGTGTTTGGAGAGTTGTTCTTTCTTTAAAAGATCACTTTAATTGGGGGGATTTTTTTTAAAAACTTTAATATGGTACACATTTTACTTTTCAAAATCAATGTTCATTCCAGCACTGGTACTGAATATGTAGTAGATAGAAACTGGATATGTCACACTCAAGTTTGTATTTTGAGAATATCTAATTGTGGTAAAACTTAGTTGTGCCCTCCTTTAGCACAAGTTATTGTATCAATCTGATATATAGTGGCACCTGTCAGTACTATGCATGTCACATTAAAACATTTGTCAATGTGCATATCGTGGATGTAATCGTGGTCGAGCATTTTCATGAGACTGATGGCTCACAAAGGAGCTTTTGTTCATCATTCAAGAAACCATTTGGTGGCTCACAGATTGGCTACGTGATGGTCTTGTATCATAGTACTTTGGTTTCATGATACTTTGATCTTCACAGTGGTTTCCCCCAACCTGGCTTAAGTAAATAAATAATAATAATAATAATTTAAAAAAAAAAACCTTAAAAACACAGTCTTCAAGAGCGATGGTGTTTGGATTAGCTGCTGTAATAAAGTAGAACCCTGTGTTAATTCCATGTGGTTCTGGGAAACTTGAGTCAAAAGGCACAGGAAGGTGAAAGAACGCATGTAAATTGACCCACCCAGATAAGAGAACAGACGTGTTCAGATGGGGATTCTCAGTATAGTTCTTATTCTAGTTCTTATTCAGAGGAAACAGCTGTCAGCAGTGATCAAAAGGGGAGGGGAGGGGAGGGGGATAGAAACTAGATAGAAAAGCTGCTGTTGGTGCTGTTTTACCTACAACCGTTATTTGGGGGGGGGGGGGGGTCACAGCGGCAAACTGGAACTGCAAGCTATTAGAAAAGAGGAGACAGAGAGAGGCCATCCATACTGAAGTACAACACTGCCTGTTTTCCTGCGATCACCCGACTGTCCTGTGTTTAAAAAACTTTGCAAAGGCTCCCATTGACGCATTGAATGTGTAAAGTGCAAAACACTATTCATATAATAGCTATGACTACAGGACACATGGAGTGCACTAGCGAACCATTAACACATGGTCTTCCTGTGTGTTGCAAGGCTAAAGCTCTTCTGTTTGGTTTTGTGATTAGACATGTTACAATCTAAAGATAAAAAAAAAAAAAAAACTGTTTCAGTTGGTACATTTTTTTGGCTTTTTTGCTTTTCAATGATAGTGTTCTGCATTGATCATTACCAGTGGGATATTTGATCAGTAAATGAGTTGCTGACTGTACCACATGGGGAAGAGTGTTTGTTTGTTAGCTGAATTTAAACATTATCCAAACTTTTAAAATGGTGCCTGAACATTATTAGAAATATGCATGTAAATGAATGTGTATGTTGGCCTTAATTTGAATACAGCTAACAAGTGTAAAGATATGTCATAGTCTGTTTCCTATCCACAGTACTGCTGTACACATGTAGTCCTGTACACACTAATGTGGGGATCATTCCTTTTAGACTCTCCTATAGGAGTGCATATTGTTGTGTGTTATCTATTTGGGTACCAGCATTTCAGACAGGTTAATGTTTATATTAAACACGTTCCATTTGAAAGTTTAAACAGATAGGAAATTACTCCCCCCAGTGTGTGTTTATGAGAGTGGGGGTTGCTGCATCAGAAACTGCTGTGTTTGGGGTCTAAACAAGCCATTTAGAAGATTTATAGCTTGCCGCTCCCTAGAAATGAGTGTATCCTGTAATTAAAGTTCTGTTTTTATACAGCTCTCTATAATCCCCCTACTTGCGATCCCATCTCCACTCTGGTTTCTGTGTCTTGTTTATAGAACCACAAAGAGAAATTGAGATTTTTAGGGTTTCTAACAAGAATAAAACAGCTGGGCTGAGCTTCACAACTGGTCAACAGCACAGATAGCATAATGCTGATAAATGCAGCAGCTCTCTAGTAATACTGGGGACTGGTAGCTGAGGGAGGAAACACAAAGACAAATTAAAAACTGCATTCTGAGCTTCCAGGCTTTTTTATTACATCTTGTCTTAAAGGTGTTAGCTGTGTATTGTTTGTTAGGACTATATACTTATGGTACCCTTTTTCAATAACTATTATTTAAATACTAGATGATCATACTAATCTTAGAATTAAAACTAGCAAAATATTAGGGAAAAACACCCTCAATTTTACAGTGAAAATTATGTGAATAATTTACGTAACAGGCCAGGGGAAAGCCTGTGTTCTTGACTATAAGAATGAAATGTTGATATAACCCTCCCTTCCTCCTCCTCCACCACCACACACTGTCACACACACTGGTAGCTCAATCAGATACAGCTTTATTATTAATGTACAAGTTACAAAAATGCATCTGTTTTTGTTTTCTAACCATTACCAATCTGTATTCAGTCCATTGTGGTTGTCATTTAAAACAGGGAAAGGTTGCTGCTGAGAACAGCATTAAAGGGCTGAGATAGTTGGCTGGTTGGGATGTTTTGAATGGACTTTGCAGTTGGACATTCCGAGAGGTGCCTCAGGTATTTTGTCTTGTATGGCAGATGACGTCAGCCGTGCCAGTATTGAGAAGGCCGGTAGAGACTCAATGGGGTGTGGTGTGCTTGGGCATACAGCATGCAAAGCAAACACTGTGATTGCTTGAAAGATCCCAAGCTGCAATCTGTATTTATATGTATCTAAGTTAACAAAATTATCTTGCCAGTGGAAAATGTCTTGGATTTTAAACAACTGTCTTTTGCTTATGTTTTCAGTTATATGAACTGGATGGGGACCCAAAGAGGAAGGAGTTCCTGGATGATTTGTTTAGTTTCATGCAAAAGAGAGGTAAGAGATCTAGCTACATGTTCAGTATTTGCATAAATAAAGACCTGTCTTGCCTGCATTGGTATATTAAAACATTTGCATGAGCCTGTTATTGTGTTACTGTTGACCGGCTAAATGTGGGTTTAGCATGTTTCCATTATTAAGGGCTGGAGCATTTACAGCACTGGGAACCTGGACTGATGCGCCCCAGTGAAATAAAATGCTGTCATGAAATCCAACTGTCGCTTTCCCCAAAGATAACCTTTGGGAATAGTGTGCATTGATTTATAGATTTGTATATTATAAATCCAATTTTGTTCCTATACAACTGGAGTGTTCTGCAGTTTTGAGTGGACTTACCTTTCCTTGGTCTGTTAATAAACCCCTTTTCTTTTGGGGGTGTGGCTCACCTTATGACCATGTCGTGCGCAGAGTCAAACGGTAAGGGGAGTGCAGGTTCACTTCCTACCTGTGCAAAGTTGCCGATCTTCGCAGGTGGTTCTATAGGGAGTATCGCAAAATCTGTGCTGCTGTGCTGGCCACACCACAGCGGTACTATCAGTATCAGTGGATTCAGTTTATAATTAGGCTGGCTACTTTTCAATATTAATTGGTAAAGCTCGTTAAACGTCGAATTCCCCAAAAATATGAGTTCGACTGAAACAAATTTATATAGGATAAACGTCTGTAAAGCCACTCGCTATTTTTTATTTTCTTACCAAAAATAATCATTTAGAAGTCCTCTCTAGTTTGTGTGGTTTTTATACTTGCTGTCTGTCCCGTCTCCATTCTGCTCTGAATGGCTGGGGGTCGCTGTCAGTCATCTCAGTGGTCCCTTAGTACTGTAGTTTCACCCAGGGATGGCTTTGTCAATTTTGTGGCCCCAATCAAGTCTCAGTTTAGGGGCCCCTCCTCCTCTACCTGTCATGGCCATTTTAGCGTTGCCACACACACCAGTGTCTGCCACAATCCTGTGTCATTATAAGGGTGGGCTACAGTTCCGACAGCGCACTTGAACTAAGGTGTTCTCTTGTAAGTTAAAATAGGAGAGGGAAAGACATATTTTCTTACCTTCTAGTAGCTCTTGCTGCAGTCAGAATCTAACCATCCTGGCTTTTTCTTCAGCAAAAGCTCTGATTATGTCCTCCATATTTAAGGATCTCCAGACTCTCCTGCTCAATAGAGATCATTGCTAAACCATTCAGTCTTTCCTTGGACATGGTTGACCGCAAGTACGTTTTAATCAGCTTCAAGGAGGAGAAACTCCTCTCACCTGAGGCGACAGTGACGGGCAAAGTCAAGAGTAATTGCAGGGCAATGCTCAAATTGCCATACAGCTCCAACAGATTCTCCTTGTAGATGTAATCCAGCATTTCTGCTGAAGAAGAAATGTGACCTGGAAAAACAATAACAGCTGCCCTCACTTCAAGGACCAGGTCCTGGCTGTCAATGTCCCTGTGTAGATTGGCTGGGATGAGGTTAAATTCCCCTATCAGCCTGGGTTTATTGTGTTCAGGTGGCTGGGGGCTGATTGGAGTAATTAACGATCAATCAGCACCCAACCACCTGATATAAAAGGAAGCCTCAGTGTCCTATTAGGGAGAGGAGGGAGCTGAGGAAGCAAGCTGGTGTTTGAGATTGCTGGGTTTTGGCTTGCTGTTTTGTGGTTTTTTAAATTTTTCTGATCCAGTGAAGGCATCGCCAGCCTGGAAACCTTTATTTTGTAAGTTTTGCTTTGTTATATGTGATTAAATACCTTTGTTTTGGTCCATATGCCCTTTTATTTTGTGCTTATTTATAATAAAAGTATTATTTTTTTGAACTGCAGTCTGTCTCTGGGCCTCTACCCAGTTGCCAGCCTGTCATAATCCCCTAGTGTCTGCTCCAGGTTCCTGCATGACTCCTCCAATGTGTCTTCTTGAACGGCTTTCTTTATGTTATCTGCTGAATATAAAAATCCAAACAAAGAAAAAAACTGGTCCACCTGTGTGAACCTCTCACTGACACTATTCGGTGCTATATCAACCAGGGGAAGGAAAACATCTTGCTTAAAGCGCTGTTCTGGTGTGAATTGAGTTTTCTCTGTGCCCTCATAGAGGAACTGGTGAGTTGTTCTTCTCTGTCTCTCCATTGGGAATGTCATGTCTAGGTGCTGTTTCTCTAGCATCTGTCTGGGCAGAGGCAAGTCCACCATCCCTGTATTCCTGGAGAAACTGTTTAACACCATCAGTCTCCCTCTTCACTGTCTCAATCGACACACTGGGGCTTTGCAGGAGTTTGCTGATGCGGTTTACCTGATACAACACATTGTACCAGATCACAACACAAAGAATGAACTGCCATGTCAGCTCCTTACACAGGCTCTGTGATGAAGACAATGTCTCCTCATCTTCTTCTCTGTTGCGTGTTCACTGGGTGCAGTTAAAGCCTCAACCACTTCAGGCATCTGGTAGCGAAGTGCTTTCACACTGTCAATGCGGCACTACCATCTTGTTGTTGACAGACTTTTCACTGTGAGCATCATATGATTTTGTAGTATTGACCAGCGCTGTACTGAGGAGCTGAAGAGGTTGTAAAGAATGGTGAAAAAACTCAGAGAGTGCAGATGACTTGGCTGCATCAGCCACAACACGGTTTAGTGTGTGACTGCTGCATTAAACACACATTGCCTTATTGTTCAGTTCCAGCACTCTTTTCTGTACCCCCTGCTTGTGTCCCATCACATTACTTCCATTGTCATAGGATTGCCCATGACAGTCTGCAATGTTCAATTTCAGGTGGTTCAGCTGCTCAAGGAGGATATTACACAAGCCTTTTCCTGTGGTGTCATCAACACTGATAAACCCAACAAAGTGCTCTGAGATGGAGACATGTGAATTAATTATGTGCAACCTCGTGCTCACATATTAACTACTTTTTACTTGCACGTGAAGTGCTGTGCAATCCTCGTGCCTAAATACAAATATACATTTTAAACACTCGTGTTACGCAGACCCGTTTATATCCCGTGTACCAATGACTATACACCAACATTAAACACACAACATAACTCACAGTTCACAATGTGTAGCACCAGGGACAACTGTTTTGTGTGGCTGATGTCTGGGGTGCAGTCCATTATGACTGAGAAGTATTTGGCCTCTTTCACTTTCTGCACAATTGCATCACATGTTTTCTGTCCAACTAATGCAATTAGCTCATTTTGGATGGTGTTACTCACGTAATGATCCTTGATTTCCTTTTTGTCAGTCCTTCTAAGATGTTTGCTCATTATGGGATCAAACTGTGCCATCAGCTCTATCTGTCCAAGTAAGTTGCCATTATGGGGCTCAAAAAGTTTCTCTGAGTGTCCTCTTAATGCCTGGTTGTGTTCTGCTAAATAGCAAAGAATGGCAATTATTCTGCTTAACACAGCCCTCCAGTACTGTACTTCCAGAGCCTGTAATTCCTGACTGGCACTATTAATGGTTTTCCCAGATTTCAGCCTTTCATCTAATTCACGCCAGCTCTGCATATTGGCACGGTGCGATTTGCCATTTTCATGCTCTTTCGAGTGGCTATGAAGATTTATCCACGAACGAAATCCACTGCTGCTAAGAGCATATCTGGTCCCTCTTTCAAACAGCTTGCAGCAGAAACAAAACACAGAATCACTGCTCACTGAGTAAACTAACCACTTACGATGTATTTCCTCTCCGTTTTTCATTTTCTTTTGGTAATTCTCTTCAGTAAAACAACGTGGGACTTTGTCATCGTTTTGTGCGAAGTCAAAATCCTTAATTTGAACTGGCCCCCTTTTGATCAGCTGACATTTCTCTTGGTCGGTAAGCTTGCCCGTCCAAAGCGCTGGGTCGTCCGAGAGAATGACAGTTTCACTCGCCACCGGGTCATCATTCAATTGTTGTTGCGAGGATTCGGGCGAGACGTCAGCAAGTTCCGCGGCAGGTGGAGCGGCTTCTTCTGAGCGAGTCGCTGTAACGTTATCCCATAGGTCTGTGCGAACGGGGCTGCGGCAACAAGCTGAGGTGGCGGCAATATCACGAGGAGGACAAACATTTTCCACCTCCTACCCATCGGATGAGTCCTTTGCAGTGTTACTCTTAAAGAAACTAGGGAGCTTCTGCAAACTTTCCTGTCGAGTTTTCGATTCTTTTATCTTCAGTCGTTTTTGAGCTTCTCTAGGATTCGTGTGCTTCATTTTGCTAGCTTTCACTGACTGAAACTGATAATGAAATTACCTTTTGTAAATAAATAGACGTGCAGACAATGTGTGTGTGGTCTATGAAATTAAATGTGTATTATTTTTCTTTATCTGAGAAAATAAGGATTTTGATGCAATTCAGGCTGTAATGTAACACTGCTACTAGGAAGCAGGGGGCCCCATGCAATTGCGTGGTTTGCGTGTTGGGAAACCATGCCCCTGGTTTCACCCTGTTCTGACAGATCTCGTTGACTGAAGCAGTGCTAGAATGCCTGTCAGTCATCAAGACCTGCACCGACTACTGTGCACTTTCATCTGACAGTGCCTGTCATTCAAAGCGCCTACTTTTTAGCAGGCTAAGGTGTACGTAAGCTTTTGATTTAGGTATACTTGTTTGATGTTAAAGGTGCAAGAGAAAAACACTTAATGAATGTTGTGCACAATACTCTGCCAACGGCTGAAGTCTCTACAGCAGAATGAAGCGAGCCTGTAAGCCTTGCCTTCAGTGAGTCCAGCTGTGCTGAAGCAGGAGAGGGGGAGCTCAGACTCCAAATTATAAGTGCAACTATGTAATGTTTTGTTCTGTGCATATTTTTACTCGTAAATTTATGCTATAAAAGTTTGTGTGTGCTGTGTTTTCTACAGTTTGTGCAGAATCTTTACACAGTATAGGTCCACTGTAACCAAACATTATTTCAATTAGAATGTATGTAACCATGGGTTTGTTGCATGTTGAACATGATAAACGGGTTTCACTAAATGAGACGTTTCTCAATGGCATAAAAAGTCTTTTTTTTTCTTCTTTTTTTTTAAAGCATAAAGGTCGATTTCACCCATTCTGTGCTTGAATTGAAAAATAAAGATTGTAAAAAAAAAAAAGGTGAATTCTTTCTAAAATCGATTTAGAAATGATATACCATTGATGGTATCATTTAAAAGCAGTAAATGAGTTTTCCATTCAGAGCATTAGCACTGGGCCTCGCTTCCAGCCATTAACTAATGGTAGCCACTTTGCAGTATACGACAACGGTGCTGTCCTCGTATCCAGCACACTCCAAATTTCATAAACTAAGTGATGGAGGTCATCGACACAAAGGTAAACAAGGTCCTGCTAGGATTGTGGGAAACCTATGACCTCCAGGTCAGGGTCCCAGAATGGCAGGCTGATCCTCTGTTTTTAAATGCAGGCACAATAGGAGCAGGACAGATGATCTTAGATGGGTGTACCGCTACAGAGTAGAGTACAAAACTGGTTCCCTTTGCATTAGTATATATGTTTCTTATGACACTCGCAATTCCATCACTGATGGCCAGTAAAAACAAGCCAGTTCGATAACTCATTATTTTAGTCTCTGGCCGTATCAATGATACAGTTTTACTCTGTGGTTAAATTCAAACAGAGATGCCATTTTTGCTCGCTGCAAGCACTATGATGGTGTAGCTTACCCCTCCATCACGTTCTCAAATGTTGACTGCAAGGTGGGTCATAAATATGTTGGTTTTTTTGGGTTATGAAATTAAATTACTGTGTTCTAAGAAACATAGTTTGTTGTTCAGATCCAGCAGTGGTTTTGTGCTTTCTTGTCAGACAGCAGTGTGTTTATTTTGTATTGAACATTTACACTGAACAAAAATATAAATGCAACATGTAAAGTGTTGGTCCCAAGTTTCATGAGCCGAAATAAAAGATCCCAGAAATTTTCCATACGCACAAAAAGCGTATTTCTCTCAAATTTTGTGCACAAATTTGTTTACATCCCTGTTAGTGAGCATTTCTCCTTTGCCAAGATAATCCATCCACCTGACAGGTGTGGCATATCAAGAAGCTTATTAAACAGCATGATCATTACACAGGTGTACCTTGTTCTGGGGACAATAAAAGGCCACTCTAAATGTGCAGTTTTGTCACACAACACAATGCTTCCGATGTCTCAAGTTTTGAGGGAGCGTGCAATTGGCATGATGACTGCAGGAATGTTCAACAGAGCTGTTGCCAGAGAATTGAATGTTCATTTCTCTACCATAAGCTGCCTCCAACGTCGTTTTAGAGAATTTGGCAGTACGTCCAACTGGCCTCAAAACCGCAGACCATGTGTAACCACGCCGGCCAAGGACCTCCACATCCAGCTTCTTCACCTGCGGGATCATCTGAGACCAGCTACTCGGACAGCTGATGAAACTGTGGGTTTGCACAACCGAAGAATTTCTGCACAAACTGTCAGAAACCGTCTCAGGGAAGCTCATCTGCGTGCTCGTCGTCCTCACCAGGGTCTTGACCTGACTGCAGTTTGGCATCGTAATCGACTTCATTGGGCAAGTGCTCACCTTCGATGGCTACTGGCACACTGGAGAAGTGTGCTCTTCACGGATGAATCCCGGTTTCAACTGTACCGGGCAGATGGCAGACAGTGTGTATGGTGTCGTGTGGGCTGGTTTGCTGATGTCAACGTTGTGAACAGAGTGCCCCATTGTGGCGGTGATATTATGGTATGGGAAGGCATAAGCTACGGACAACAAACACAATTGCATTTTATTGATGGCAGTTTGAATGCACAGAGATACCGTGACGAGATCCTGAGGCCCATTGTCGTGCCATTCATCCGCCACCATCACCTCATGTTTCAGCATGATAATGCACGGCCCCATGTCGCAAGGATCTGTACACAATTCCTGGAAGCTGAAAATATCCCAGTTCTTCCATGGCCTGCATACTCACCAGACATGTCACCCATTGAGCATATTTGGGATGCTCTGGATCGACGTGTACGACAGCGTGTTCCAGTTCCCGCCAGTATCCAGCAACTTCACACAGCCATTGAATTCCAACATTCCACAGGCCACAATCCACAGCCTGATCAACTCTATGCGAAGGAGATGTGTCACGCTGCATGAGGCAAATGGTGGTTACACCAGATACTGACTGGTTTTCTGATCCACGCCCCTACCTTCTTTTTTTCTTTCTTTTTTTTTTTAAGGTATCTGTGACCAACAGATGCATATGTGTATTCCCAGTCATGTGAAATTGATAGATTAGGGCCTAATTAATTTATTTTAATTGACTGATTTCCTTATGAACTGTAAATCTTTGAAATTGTTGCATGTTGCGTTTATATTTTTATTCAGTGTATAAGCATCCTCTTGAAGAGAGGCTTAAAAACAAAGAGTACACTGCAGCTGTGCACGTCTATTCAGGCTTTAATTCCAACAAGACCTAAACAAACACTGTAGTTCATGTTTTATTTTAATCATTCAGCTTATAAAGTAAAGATGCAATCGGTTTCTTTTTAGAACATTAATTTATTAAGAACCATCTTAATATGGGTTATTTGAACACAAGGATTTAGGCATGCTGTCGCCATAGTGAGGCCTGGTAGTCGCTAACATGGTGTTCCCTGTGACCGAGGTGCTGTCTTGGGAGGCAGGAGTATGAAGACGTGGTATGTGTGGTATTAGGAAATAGATCAAGGTCATAGAGGTTATTGTGTGGTTGTGCCTGGATTAACATTGTCTAACTGCTAGTATTACCGGCATTCTTAAGCAATTGTATTTGGTAAAACCAGACACAGAGAGTCTATCTCATGTTGCAGCAGGCCAGGCATTTTAAAAGTTTGGATATTGTTGCCTTTTCTTCTAGGAGATGTATTTTGGAGCCTGTGTATAGTATCTCTCTCAACCAAGCCCATGTCTTGCAGCTGCAGGTTGTGTGGTCAGGTGGTTAGAGCTGAGGGTTGGGGATTGTATGGGCTGGTGTTAACCCTCAAGGGCTGGGAGGCAGTGTAGCCTAGTGGTGGAAATGTTAGTCAAAAATACACATTTAAGTGTATAGTAATTGAAGAAGACATGCCATGTCCTTTTTTTTTTTGCAAGTTTATTCATCATGTGACTTCACTCCATGTCTCTGCTGAAACATGGCGCTGCACCAATGAAGGAAAAAAGCAATAGTAAAAAATACATCTGATTATCTATGAGAATGGTGCGATAGTATTTTTATTTTATGCTGTAATTCACATTATCCTGTACAAGTCAATACCATTAAATATCATAATGCCAGTCCAGTAAAGAATAAAAGCAAATTAATTGCGTGTTTCATTATTGTTTAGTTTATTTCTTTCCACGCTACCTGCCTTTAATGAAGCTATAATTAGCAATTTTAAACCATGGCCGTTTCTTAATTTGAATTATAGTTTCTGACGACGAACAAATGAGCTCAGAACAATTTTTCTAGCTATACAATCCTTAAAGGAAATTGATCACTTTACTGTGTAAAGGATGTAGTCACTACACTACACACCGTTGGTTTCATAAAGACATTCTGTCTGGAGACACGCCTCTTTAAATCTTGCAAATAACACTGCAGAATTAGGAAAGAATCAATTGAGAAGATTAATTATGCGTTTACATCAAAGGGGTGCTATTTAAATTACAATCGGGTAATACATAGTAGTGAACCTGTTTAGAGCAACGAATCAGTCAACACACCTTTTGTCAGTGTTTCATGTTTTCTCCTGGTTCTTATTATAATGCCAGTAAAACGCTAAACTTAATTTGTGGAGTACTGTACATAGGATTACTCTCACATGACATTACTGGACTGGTAAACTGTTTCATTTTTTTATTGTTATTGTAAATGCCAGCAATAAGGTAAACAGGTCTTTTCAAAACACCTTTATTAGTAGACTGAACTACTGTGTTAGTGGACGACTGTAAATATGATTCTCACAACTGCTGGACATTTCGATTTTCTGAACTGTTGTAATATAATTCTTAGGTTTTCCTGTTTATTTTAATGACGGCAATGAGCCAAGTGATGTTTATAAACATTCTGACAGGTTTGAAGTGTCTTCAGGTGCTTTACTTACTATTACAGCAACAAGAGTGGGATTGAAAAAAAAAGACAAATTCTGCTAATATTTATTAAATGTACTTATTTTAACTAGCAACATTATATTTATGTTCAAGTGCCGTATTGCATTATTAATACATTGTTAAAAAGTGGGAACAAATGAAATTAGTCATTTTTGAAAAACTGAATTTTATATCTATAACAACCGACAGGGCTGCATAGGCTCTGAGGACGATTCACAATCAGAGGCAGAGCCACATTAAATGTCTTGTTTAAATTTAAAGTAAATTGTAAAATAGTTGAGATACTTGTGTTGGAATATTGTTTCAAAATTGTATAATGTAACAAAAATATATTAAAAGGGTTAATGCATGGCCGAAGGTTTCTCTCCGATAATTTGCCCTTTCTCAGTCAAAACTGCAAGTTTCTCAGAATCTTAAAAGCTTAGAGGGAACGCTGCTGGGAGGGCAGGTGGTTAAACAGTGTGGTCTCAGGGCCCATGCACTGTAAACTAGGTGGCGTGATTATATGGAGAGTTATAGTCACACTGTAAGCTTTATGTTGTTTAATCAATGGAGAAAAAATCTTCTGCGTGCATGGAAAACCCATCAGCCTAGTAGTTAGAACTGAGGCACTGGGAAGCAGTGTGGTCTGGTGTTTGTAACAGAGGCACTGGAAAGCAGTGTGGTCTGATGTTTGTAACAGAGGCACTGGGAAGCAGTGTGGTCTGGTGTTTGTAACTGAGGCACTGGGACGCGGTGTGGTCTGGTGTTTGTAACTGAGGCACTGGGACGCGGTGTGGTCTGGTGTTTGTAACTGAGGCACTGGGACGCGGTGTGGTCTGGTGTTTGTAACTGAGGCATTGGGAAGCAGTGTGGTCTGGTGTTTGTAGGTGGGGGACTGGGAGGAAGACAGTGTGGCCTAGTGGTTAGAGATGAGGGAATGGGAAGCAGTGTGACCTAGTTGGGTGTTGAGTGACTGGGGAGAAGCTTGACATTCATTACCAGGTTGCAGTTGGAGTCTGGTGAAAATACTTATTTTAATAATCCTATGTGCAGTAAATAAGACCCAGAGCCATTCGATGCTAAAAACATGTGAACATCGTGTGGTTCGGCTCCCTTGCATACTTCATTTCCTTGTAGTTTCTAATAAAATTGCCTCAGCCTTTCATGTGAGTTAGGGTTTGTCATGGAGTGTCTGTTTATAGATAGTGTAAAGGGGGATCTCTCAGACTGATTCTCCACATGTTTGAGTGTCCTGACTTAAATATACCACAGAGGCTGCAGGACTCAACAGCACTGCCATTGTGGACAGAGCTACTCATTCATCTAACTCAAGGTTCTGATTGAAATGTCGGTGGCCACTTTGAAAGTTCCTGGTCAGTCCTACCAGAGAGTGATCGTTTGAATGGTAACGGTTGCTGAAAGGCATTTCTTTATAAGCAATCAAGGTTTGGCCATACCGTGAAATGTACAAGTTCCCAAGAAAATCGTATGAAGAACTCTGACTCTTCTAAAGAAATGGACAGAAACTATATAGTGATCTGCCTTTATTTCCCAAAGTGATTATAACTGGGGTGGAAATCAATTGCATGACTGATATCAAAAAGAGTGTGATTAAAACCAATGCGATATTATAGGCACTTGCCTACCATTAGCTGCATAAGTGGTTAGAGCTGAGAGAATGGGAGGGAGGCAGTGTGGTCTAGTGGTTAGAGTTGAGTGACTGGGAGGGAGACAGTGTGGTGTAGTGGTTAGAGCTGAGGCTGGGAGGGAGGCAGAGTGGTCTAGCGGTTAGAGGTGCGGTACAGGGAGGGAGGCAGTGTGGTCGTGGTTAGAGCTGAGCGACTGGAAGGGAGGCACAGTGGTGTAATGGTTAGAGCTGAGAGTCTTGGGCTTTGTGGCAATACCTGTGACATGAAAAAAATGAACAGTACTGCATTTGTTTTCACAGAAAATGAATAACAGTTAAGAATAATAAAGTAGAAGTAGAGGGGGGCATTAACAGGTGTTATCAAACAGGTTTGACACTCTTCTTTAAAGTCTCTTTTGTGGGTGACGTTTGTCCCAACGGAGAGGGCTGCAGTGAGTTTGCTAAGGCTCGTGTCTTTGCTTGTTGTTTTCAGGGACGCCTGTGAATCGCATCCCCATCATGGCCAAGCAAGTCCTGGATCTCTACATGCTGTACATGCTGGTGACAGAGAAGGGGGGGCTAGTGGAGGTGATCAATAAGAAGCTATGGAGAGAGATCACCAAAGGACTCAACCTGCCTACCTCAATAACCAGTGCAGCTTTCACCCTCCGTACACAGTGAGTACACACTATGTGCAATTCCACTGGGAAAGCACTTGATGTTTATATGAAACAAATTTAGGTATTGCAGTAAAACAATATAGTCCCACGGGGGGTCCCCAAGTAGCTCAGCTGGTAAAGGCACGGCTCATGTTGTGCATGCAAGTCCTATGGTAAACGGAGTGCAGGTTCTGGCGCTCCCGCAGGTTAGGGAGCGAGAATAAGCAGGGAGTCACCTGACTGCACTTCGGCAGGACTGGAGGCGGTCCTCCAGGGGCTGGTCGCTCGCTACTCTCCTGTGGAAGTCCAGGATGTAAAGTGAAAAATGATTTATACTGTAAAAAAAGTAATTCAAATGGCATTTTAAACTAATTACTTAAAATACACAAGAACTGACTGTTTGGAAGCTAGTATCTTCAGAAGTTCTTAACATTTTCTCACAGACCCATGTCATTGGTAAAGTCCATAGTAAAATGCCTTTTGAAATTGGCAGTCTGCCATCCGTGGAAAACAACTTTACTCATTACCTTACGCCCCTTTGAGAAATACTGGCATTTCTGACGTCTTTTTGAGGCAATATTCCTCTGTTTGTTGTTCCAGGTACATGAAGTATCTGTACCCTTACGAGTGTGAAAAGAGGTCACTGAGTAACCCCAGTGAGCTCCAGGCAGCGATCGACAGCAACCGCAGGGAGGGGCGGCGCCAGGGCTTTGGGGGCACGCTCTTCACCTACTCCCCCAACGGGACCCCCACTATGCTCTCCTCTCCCAAGCTACCCCTGCCCAGCCTGAGCAGGGCCACCAACGGAAAGCACCTCGCCCCCATCCAGAAGATAAAGAAAGGTAAATGGAGGGTTACATCTCAGGCAGCCAAGGAGAGAACAAAACATCAGGATGACAAAATAACTTTCTTTCTGTACTCATTTCAAATCTATTTCCACAGGGGTTTTTTTTGTTGTGTTTTTTTTTTTTTTTAAACTTAAAATGGCATAATCTTTATGAATCTTTTGTTTAATGAAAAGATTATTATAATTTATTTATTTTGAGAATTAACGATCTCAATACTGCTTGCATATTTTTTTTTTACTTTTTTTTTTAAACACACATTTACAGACATATAAATTGATATCTACAGCTGTGGTGGTTGATAGATGTCAGCGGTTTGTTTTAATCCTTGTGTTTGTGTGAGCAACTGGCTAATAGATTAACCACATATAATATATAGCAGACTGTGATAATGATGTGATACAGCCATCTGCACACTTTGTATGGGATGAAAAGGATGTCACATTAAAATGAAAGGGTGCTGTGAAACATACAAGCTGCTCTGATTTCTTGTGGAGGGTGCATCGTACAGCACCCCGCACCATAAATATGCTTTGAGAATGATACAACTTTGTTAAACGCATTTCCATTTGAAATTGTGTGCTGTGTCTCGTTGCTTCACTGTGATGGTCTGGCCTCTCATGCAATCTCTGTAGAGTACCCTGTCCTGTATTTTGCAGAGGAGGAGGGGAGTGGTTCCGTGGCGGGGCCCGGCCGGCTGGCAGGGCACTCCATGGCGGTGCAGGCAGCAGCAGCAGCCCAGGCGGCTATGTCCGCCCAGGTGGCTGCGCTGGAGCAGCTGAGAGACCAGGTGGAGAGCGGGGAGCCCCCAGAGAAGAAGATGGCCCTGATGGCAGACGAGCAGCAGAGACTGATGCAGAGAGCTCTTCAGCAGAACCTGCTTGCCATGACAACCGCACACGTGCCAATGAACATCCGCATCAACAACCAAGGTGTGGGCAGTGCCTGGACTTCTTTCATTCAGGCCAAAGAATGACGATACAATCCCTCTTTCTGGAGTTAAAACTGCTCCATATACTACTTTTAAATAACATTTCTTTTCATATTACAAATGTCTTAGCACAACTTACTAAGGAGATCCAGGCGAGTGTGTGTGTGTGTAGAGCTGAGGGAACCCTAACCCTGAAACCTGGCTCCAGGAGACCGGGAGAGGCAACTTGTTGGTATCAGACCCAGAGTCTCCCCTGGTGTGCCATGCAGTGGCCTGAAACCTAGTCTCCAGAAACCAAGTTCCAAGAGACCATAGTGGCTTTGTTTTCCCTCAGCTTAAGAGTCGTGACTACAGCAGCTTTTTAAAAGTGGTTTTGACTAATAACAGAATTCCATAAATCTGACCTGTCGTATATATAGATTTTAAAGAAACAAACAGTATTCTTCATTTTTGAAGTGTGTCGTGTCGGTACTACACCAAATACTGTTACATTATAAAATGAGTATGTTTAACACTGATGTGTATGTGGAAAACTTTGAATAAATAACTGTACACTATACACTGTAGAAATACTACAGCTACCCTCGATTTTGCTCATGCATGTTTGTTAATGGTTAAACGAAGAAGATTTCTTTCCTTGAATGATGGTTGCTCTGTGTATATTCAGTTCAGTGAGGCTTTTGAAATCTTTTTCCAGAGAGCAGGCAGAACTCTGCCCTGAACCTCACTACAAACGGTACAAACAGTATTCGCATGTCGGTGGAGCTCAACGGGGTTGTCTACACAGGTAAGCGTGTTGTCTTTCCACCCACAATCCTTCACAAGGAAAGTGGTACCCGCACATTCTGTGACTCCTCTGCATTGTAATCACAAGAATAACACTCCATTTGTATTTCCTCCCCCAAAAGAGGATTAAACACGTCCACTGGTCCTGCACCCCTTTCTAGGTTTCAGAGCTCCCCTTAATTAAGAATATTGGTATATGTATTTCATATAGCACTATGAACAGCTCCTAATAGCTCACCTACAGACTCGGGTGACACTTGCAGTATTCATGCTGTGATGAGAAGTGCGGTCAGTTTAGCAGATTTAGCAGAGGCCTGATCAAACTCCTGGAATCTGATCATTTCAATAAATGACCTAAACGGTTCTGAAACCCAGAACTGGGTGCAGGGCGTGTGAGTCTCTAGTCCTATTGACTGCAACTTCAGGTGCAAGATGGTTTAGTTTGTGAAATGCAAAAGGGAATATTCTCAATACTGACTGTTCATCATTTTATGGTGGGGGGACACCTTTTACAGGAAAAACTTACAGATCTGTTGCTGTAAGCTGTTCTGATATGTTTATTAGAGTCCAACCAGTTACTAGGAAGGTGATTGAATGGCAGATACAAAAAACAAAAGCCACGCTACTTACTGTTCTGTAGACACACTGCCGCCTTGTGGTGTAGTGTGAGAAGTGTAGTTCCTTATTTTTCCAGTACTGAAAGATTTTGCCTGAACAGATGTATGTCATGCTTCACATTTTCCCATATTCTGGGCAAGCAATTATTATGAAACTGAGTATTACCGTTTTAGCTTTAAGGTACTGAGAGTATCAGATTCTGGAGACCGAGTGACTTACATTTTTGCATACGGAAAATCTGTGGTCCAGTTGCTATGAAACTTGGCATTAACATTATTCGGCATAAATTCTTGACATTCCCAGATTACGTGGATGCATGAAGTGGTCTGTCTGTACAGGCACTGGAGAACCGCTTATCAGATTTGTTATTATTTCTTTGCTATTTCTTCTTCTATGCTATTCTATACGTACTTTTTTAGCTTGATCATACTGATAGCTGAGGGCAGTCCAAATCTGCAGATAACGGAATTCCTCGGAAATCACGGAATTTCCAGGCTCCCACTGAATTCTCAGTCTTCCACATGTTCTCCATTTTCTGCAGCTACATCAAAGTCATCATTATCATAAACACACTGCTAAATTGACCTGGAAGTGGCTTAGTACTTGGTAAATTAACGGATGTTTTGTCCCCCTCAAAAAGTATTTGACTAGTGTCAAGGCTTTGGAAATGTGGCCCAACAAGAAGTCACATGTGATGTGATGTTTTTGTTTGACAGTTTCTAAAGATTTGACCAACCAAAAATGCTTGATAGATTACATTGGAAGTGCTTAACCTATAGATTGTTTGTTATGATTATGTTTACCGATTTACATTTTTATAAGCCATTATTAATACAAATACTAAACCCATAAGCTGCTCTGCAGAACACTGAGACTTCAAATGTCTGCAGTTTTTTTTGCAGATTTTCCAGCAGATTTGGACTGCCTCTGACAGCTCCAGTGTGAACTCCCAGCCGTGGCGGGGTAGCAGTTACTGACACACTGTATTAAACTCGGATGTTCTGTGCATGTATTTGGTTGTCAGTGACTGTTTTTTTTTTTTTTTCTAGGTGTGCTTTTTGCACAAGCAGCTGCCTCTTCCTCCTTAGTATCAAGCCACAGCACAGGGATTGCTGGCCTGCCTGTGTCCCACACACCTACCTCCTCCAGCAATCCGTCACCTTAGCAACGGCCAAATCACACGCGTGTGTTCCACCACAGCTAGCGCCAAACTATCTCCAATACGAAGTGCACAATCTCAGGTTAACAAATCAAACCGGAGGTTGTTTTTTTAAAGTTTTTTTTTAAGCAGGTAGACTTCAGCAGCCAAGTAGATGTAAGCCAGAGCCAGTATATTAATATATGCAAAAACTTGTGAATAATTTATTTTCTCTCATCGTGTACAGATTTTATTGAGAACAAAAAAAAGGAAAAATGCATTGTTTTCGTTTCCACATTGAATTTCATCTACTGACTGGTTTGGGTTTGAAGTATGATTATCTTTTATTAACTACACTTGGCAAAAGTATATATAAGGTTTTAAAGTAAATGTAAATATCTTTTATTCTAGTACAAAAAATTAGCTTTAAAGTTATATATTTGTTCAGGACATAGCAAAACACCTCACAATTTAGTAACGCTTTTCAATATGGTTTTTGTGATGAAGATAGCTGAGCAAAAGGGTCTGTGAGATATCTTTCGTCACTTTCTTAACAGTAAGACACTTTGCCAGTCTTCTGTGCTACAAATTTAAGCTGGTCAAAGTACTGCCAGCAAGACACAAGGGGGGCGCTGTGCACCCCTACATTACTGTTCTGGAAAAACCCAAGCAGGGGACTAGATTCTGTTCTCAATGAAGTGAAGACACTCAGGACAGAGGGTGGGAGACAAGTCTTCACACTGAGTGTATGGGATGGGTAACTAAGCCATGCTGTTGATGCTGGATCATTGGGATCCTTTAAAACCTGGTTTGACAAAGTTTTGTAATCAATCAGCTACTCCTGGTTTAAGTCTGTTTTGAACCGACTAAGGTTATTGTAGGATGTATGAGCCTGTTTGTCTTCAACTGATTACTTAATGTAGTTGTGGATGGGGGTAGCTGGCACAGTCATTTTAGTAATGCATTATAACAAGGTCATTCTAATAACCAGGACTGGGTGCCGGTACAATCTCTCGTTACCTTTGGCTGGGTTTTCAGAGATCAGGTCTCAAAGTTGATATTGACCAACCCCTGCCCTGTGTATCAGGCAACTCTTAGTACACTAGCTAACAGATGTATACAGAGTTTTGGAGTTATCTCTGTTAACAATTTTTAAACTACAAATTCAATGCCATTCATCGTTTTACTATATGTATTCCAACATGTTCTGTACACGGGGCACAGTCATTTTATCAGGAACGTTCTCCAATAGTGCCGTCTAGTTTGGCAAAATGGATATTGGAGGGTGTTTTGTAAGGTGTATGATGGTTGGGACCTAATGTGTCTTGTGACAAACCTCTAAATAAATGGTTTGATTGTACATATTGAGGAGTGTTCTTAATAAAGTGGCCAGAGTCTATAACTGGAAGGTGCACGCCTGTAGGAGGCTTGTTTGCCTCTCGTTCTCTCCTCCCCACGGTAGCTAGGGAAACAAATAAGTGTTAGTCTGGTACTGTTTTTTTTTTTTTATCCTGGTTTGAAACAGCAGGAAATAGATATTATTCTCAGGGAGCTGTTGCTAGTCAGGATTTACTGAATTGGAGGATCCTGAAACGTTACTTTTGATTTTTTTAATCAAGTAAAGAAAGGATCTGTTTTCGCCTAGTTATGTCATAGTGGTCACAGCAACTAAATAAAATGTGGTCAACAATCACTTCACTAGATCTTAATTGCTTTTAAACCAACATACTAAATTCAGGTAAAGAAAATCACTCACATTTTCAACACCAGTTCAATATACTGTTAGCAGTCTTTCTTCATATAAAATATAGTAGTTTTGCATTAAGAGACTAATATACCGTATTACTTCAATTTTGGTGCTGCCCTTGAATTAAAGACGCCCTCGTATTGACGCCGCAGTCATATATCAGCTTAATAATAGAGGCCCCCCTCGAATAAACGCCGCTATCAATAAAGAAACGTTAAGGTATTTTTTTCTCCCCCTACTAAAAAAAAGCACACACAGTAAACAAATAAATGCGCAACACTGACTGTGTACATGTAACACCCCCGAAGAGAGGGGAGCCTCAGTCTAGCACGAAAATTACAAACTAATGTACACACACATAGTAAGCACCTTTTGTGGTAGTACAGTTCAGAAAGAAAATGCAAGATGAACTACGTACAGAACAGCAGTCCTTCTGAAGTTCTGTTGTTTCTGATTTTGTTGTTTTGTTTTTAATTCAATTGTAATTCCCTTACAAATAGAAACAATGTGCTTACTATCTATGAGAAGATTTAGTTTTGGTTTCTCTTGCAGAGAAATTACAAACAAGCAAACTGATATTCTGAGGTCACTTTTGGTGCAGAAAAGCATCTACGTCACACTGTTGGATTTAACTGCCACACCAGCATTGTGCCACCCCTTAACAACCAATACACACTCCTGATTCGCTGGTACAGTACTCCCCTGACCTTCCAACTCCTACTTAATAGGCTCTCGGTAATTAACTGTCACTGATAAATGTACCGTAGAAAAAGTAGGTTAGCCACACACGCTGCTACATACAGGTAGGCTACCGTATTACAGAAAATAAGCAACCGCGATACTTCTAAAATGTCTTAAATCATGTAATAAAATATTGCAGTGTTTGAAAAAGTGCATTATTAATAAAGGTCTCCCTCGTATACCAGACGCGCTTCTTTTTTAAGTGCCGCAATCTTTGATCAATTTAAAATAAACACCGTGGTGCCAAATTGAAGTAATACAGTACCTTCAGTAAATGAAATATATATTGTTGGGTTTCATGTTTGGATCTGTTGTTATTGCACTGGAGACAATGAACATACTCAGAGGTCATAAAGACCAGGATCTTTAGAAACCTTTCAGGAGAAAGGGTCACAACCTTTGACCCATCATCACCCATTGACTTAATTGATTTTTTTTTTTTTCACCAGCATGCTTGTTGTCCCCGGTAATAATGATAAATTCAGTGAATGGTACAGAGCTGATAAGGCCTCGGTTTCGGTTCAGATGCTATCGGAGGTAGAGGAATGGAGCATTGATCGTTTCTCTCAGTAATGTTGATGCAGTTGACTTATTGACCCCCAGCCCTTGTGGGATTTGGGCGCTTTTCCAAATGAGTGTTGAGTTAAAGTGGCCTCCTGTACAGAAGAGAGCAGACACCTGGCTTAATGCTGAATATCAAGTCCAGTTACAAAGAATCCACTTTCTTCAATGAGATGCAATTGCAATTTCAATCTCAGGGACAGCTTCTATTTTACAGTTTTGGAGCAGCATAGGATGGTTCGACCCTCAATAGGTTTTGATTCACGTGGATACCCAGGTGGGGTTTAGTGTTCAGAACAGACTGATCTTGCAATATCTTGAAGACAATCTGGACTGCTTTGAATGTACTGGAAACAAGATTGGCTTGAATAATGAATCAGCGATGGGGGTTCATGGTATCCCCTTTCCTCAAAACATTTCGGATACTTATTAATCTGACCTGAATTATTAATTACATTTCAAATCAATGAAAGAAAGAAAGCAACAACACTGCTTAATTTAATATTATTAGAATATACAATTATGAATTATGAATCCACCAGTGAATGGAGAGCACATACAATCATATGTTTATAATTGCAAACTTTTTGACAGCATGCAAACAGTGACCTTCCATAGCAGTGTTATTTTGCGGTTGTACGATGACTGTCGCTGGGCTGGGGGTTCCAGTGTCCATGCTGGTCACTTGGGCGCTCTTAATCTTCAAAGGGAGTTGGGTTATAGCTGGAAGAAAGAGAAAGTGAAGTTGCAATCACAGATTTGTGTGTCGGCTTCTGTTTGTTCGTTGTGTTTGTTAACTGCGCCACCAGGGTGTCGTTTGTCAAAGCGCTTTGAATTTAGCTTGAAATGTTTGAGAGGCTAAAGACCTGTACCTGGCATGGGAACTCCCTGGAATGCCACATTTAAACCACCCCCCTCCCCTATTGCATATCCTTAACAATAATATCAGCTTCCCATAAGGACCTTGGTGTGTTGCATGCCTTATGAAACGATTCCTTCTCTTTCTCAACTTGACCCATTTTAGTGACTCAAGAGTTGAGTCACTATTTAACAGGGGAGAGCACTCGGATTGTGTAGATGCAGAATACTGCAGGAGAAGCTATTGGGCAGGGTGCAGAGGGCACCTGGTTAACTGTAGGGTTTCAGTATGGGTCGGCTTGTCTCTTGTGTGTCAAGATTTTACAATTGTATTTCTGCACTAGAAGACCTTTTTACATTTTCTGCACATACTACTTGAACCAGCAGATCTGATTAACTCAGGCTATCAAGTCCATCTTGATCTGTACAGTCAAACACGTATAGGCAGCTTGAACGCTAGCAATAGAAGACACATTTCACCTTTCAAAGTCTCAGCCTGGTCCATTAGGACAGTTATTACTGATCCAGCCTGTCAGATTTGAAATTAATAAAAATTTCAAAAAGGTTCAACGTTGTCTAGCTGCTAAAATTGAATGGAGACGGCTCTGCTCGACAATGGTTTTGAATGTTTCCAGATATTTTCTGTCATTTCCCGGGCTTGTTTCCACAGCTTTAGATGAATACGGAATGGTTTGCAATTTGGAGTATCTAGTTGCTGAAAATAAGAACAAAAAATAGAACTAAGAAATCCAGAAACAAGACTAAAACCTGGCACCTAAATGTCAGGAGCTGCTAGGCCTTGCAGGACCCATGTAAGCATGTTTAATCTACAGCACATGCCTATCATAATAAACCCCAACGCATTCAAATAACACTGACCAAAGAAACCCGGTATTACCATGGTTACCAGTGTTAGTGTAGGAACCCCAAATCAGGCCTTAAAGTCTAACCCCATCCCCCCCAACCCCCTATATCTACACTGTATGTGTGATCTGATGTGTGTGTGTGTGTGTGTGTCTATTGACTTTGACATTCATTTCCCACCTGCTGTTGTTGTTGTTGTTGTTGTTATGTTATTATTATTATTATTATTATTATTATTATTATTATTATTATTATTATTATTATTATTATTATTATTCTGCTGTTTATTAAGTTTGTCTGCAGATTAATGCAAGAACGGCTGGTTTCCTCGACAACGATTAGCACTAATCTGGGCCTACCTTCCCTAAGGTAACACAAGGCAGTAGAAGACTCAGTAGATCGTGTTAGTGGAGATTCACATTGTTCTTGTAGTCTTGCAGCGGCGTTGCCCTTTAAGACACTTGCTTTGCTTGGACCAGCGCAGTCTGGCACTACTTGTTTAGACATCAGGCTTGTTTAGTTTTTCCCTTTTCTAATTTCTAGATAGTGTCTTGCTTTTTGTAGTCCTTGTAACCCGTTTTGCCCACTCTTCTGGTGTGAATAGCACTAAATACCTGCATGTTCTGTGTTTCTAAAAGCAGCACAGTTACATCCTGTTGTTGCAAACCCTTTCTACAGCACTTCAAACATTTTCTTTCTGCTGTTGCTCGAGCTTTGTAATGTGTTCAGACTAGTAGTAATGCAAGGTTACTGCCTGGGACTTTTTGCCCAAGTGGAAACCAGTCCTGTTTGTTTCCATCAGCAGCGGACCGAGTTCAAAGCGGTCTGAACTGGGAGTCTTTGTCATTCAGCCCGGATGGCCAAAATTTGTAATGAGCGTCTAAAGCAAAGGAAAGCTGAAAAAGAAAAAAAAAAATTCAGGGAGTGAGTTTAGAAATTGATATTATATTGGAACAAGACGGGTTTGAGTTTTAATAGTGCTGTGAAAGTAGACCTTTGAGAGATGGGAGACAAAACCTAGAGATATGATTCGGATAGCTCACCACTGGGATGCTAGTTTATTATCAAACACCAGAGGTGTCCAGGCTTCAGATTCAGACCGTGCAACAGTTCTACATAGTCCTGTCTTGTCAAGGACACAGGGAAATCAGGGTTCAAACACTCTATCTTCAATACACTACAGAGCTCTAGAGACAGGGCTCCCTACCTCAGCCTTTTAGCCAGCAAGAGTCCTACGGATGGGCTAAAAACATTGAAGGACTCTATATGAATTATACATTACATATCACAAACACTTATTACCTGACCTGTAGGAATGGAATTTGAAGGACATTATAAAACAAATTCTTGATGGAAAAGAAAAAGATTGTCAGGCACATTTTCAAGTACAATGCTTCTTATCTATATATTTTAATGCTTATATATATATATATATATATATATATATATATATATATATATATATATATATATATATATATATATATATATATTTTAATGCTGTTGACAATTTGCAGTATATTGCCCTTCTTAAAGCCAAATATAGTACAATAGTACTAATAAGAATACTTGCAATCCAGAAATAACACTTTTATAGATAATTCTATGCCATTAAAGTATATTGATTTTCTGTAAACTGTCTGTTTACCCCTACACTCTGTTCAGACTATACTAATTTACAATGTTTATGCACCCAAACTGTTTCAGCCAGCACAGTTAAATAAACCAGCCAACAGCTACTGCTCAAGAGTTCGGTTTTCTTCAGAGGAGATGCAAAATTATTACTGATAAAACAAAATGTGTCTACCTCCCTACCCTGCAGTAGAATTCACAATGTCTGATTATACTGAACTAAGCACTAGGGGTATCCTTCCAGAATATATATGTCAAATGTATAGAATGTGGGACAGGGTGCTGTACGATTCAAGCTTGTATCTTACATAGCACCCTTTACTATATATTTCATAATGCATAGTTCAATAAGAATAATGAAACTGTATAGCTCATTTTAATGTGATGTCATTTCCGTTTGAAATCTGATACAAAGAGATGTTGAGTGGCTGTACCACCTCCATATCAGGGTGGACTATAAACAACCATGCTGTCAGAAATGAACTGTACGAAATTGACTTGGCCTTCAACAGTAGGCCTGGTGTGTTTCTGACACCACGTTTTTCATTGAGGAAGATTTGGTATGTGGAGCTATGTGAAGACAGGCTCTTTGAACAAAATAATATCGCACATAACAGTTCTCCAAGAATCTACAGGTCCTTTTTGGCTTTATAAATTAACCAAAAACATGTCTGAGACAGCCTGTTAGCTGATCAGTACAAGAACTGAACAAATAAAAAGGGGACAGGCAATTGCGAGGTGGGTGGGCAAAGGGATGCCATGCCTTATGCAGTGACAATTCATGTTCAAATCTCCCTTAATAAATTCATTGAAGGGAAGGAGGGTATTATATTTTTTTCTCTCGTTTTTGGGTGTTGATTTTATAGCGGGTTTGTATTTTGTGCAGGTCGTTCTTTTCCTTCATATATTCTGTATTAATTGGGTAAAAAGCTATGAATAAGTGTGTTTTGTTGTTTTGTTTTTTTTTAAGCTGGGGCACAAAACTAATTATTTCATTTGTTCTGACATTGAAACATATATATATATATATATATATATAATATATATATATATATATATATATATATATATATATATATATATATATATAAAATTTCAAATGCATTACGTAAAAGGATCGCTCAGGAATAGGCTTACACTTCTACCTCTGTTCTTCTCAGTTCCGCCCTTGGCTTCTGTAATGACATGTGTGTTTTTAACAATTTTACAAGCATTCAGGAATTAATTGCTTTGTGACTATTAAACACTTTTGAAAGAGTTTACATTTTATAATAATGTTATACAGATTGTATTTAAACCTCTGCATATTTAAAAAGAAAATGACAATTGTAACTCTGTAAAGTTGACAGAATATTACTAATAAAAACTAAGTTCTTACTGCTCAAACTGGTTTTCATGTGGGTTTTGAAGTCTTAATTCTATTCCATCCTGGAACAAAACAACTGTGCTTTTTGAATGCTTTGCCATTTTCAATGTGACTTCCATCCAGACCCTGATATTAAACCTGGAGTGGAATGGCCCTCCAGGACCATGACTGGACACCCCTAGTTTAGGCAACAATGTTGTGTTAATTAAGTATGCAATCTCTCATTCATTGAAGTTACGTTTCACATGAATAACTAGTCTTATAAATGCTTCATTCTTCCACATAAAGCGTTACCCAATTTTCTTCTTAGAAAAAGCTAGAACAAAAATCTAGAAAAACAAGATTTAAAACTCAAATTACTTGCCTGTTTAAAGGACAGTAAAAAAAAAATATATTTTATTATTATTCAATAGAATATTTTTATTCCTCTATCAAAAAAAATGACCATTGATTGTTAAGATGACAACACAGCCCCATTATTAAGTAACATCAATGAAACTACAATTTAAATAGAAAATCACAGACTCCATGTTTAAATCTGGCCCATGACCAGTTCTCAGCAAGCAGGCAGTCTGCTCCAGTGTGTGAGGCTGGGACAATTAAGGGCAGTAAACAGTATCATCGCCTTTGTTGAAATCCTGCTGGAATGCGGATGTTTTCCAGAGATTTGTATCAGTTACCAGTTACCCTATTTCCTTGGGTCACAGAGACTGAAACAGGGTTGAATAGGACAGCTTGTGAATAAATACACAGTTCTCTGAATATGTCTGCTAAAGCAGTAATGTAATGCCGTTGACAGACAGTAACAGTGTATTTCCTGTTGGTCTGCATTCGAACCATCTGTTCGTTTCTCTCTTCCTCTTTATGCAACAGAAAATGTGCCTCAGCACTGAGTTTAACACGCATGCACTAACACCCTGAAGGGTGATCCTCATCAAATAATTGAGGTATTCGAATGTTACTGTTTAATTACATACTTTATTACAAGTATTTCACTTTTGTTTACTATATATAGATGGAGAACAAAAAGCATTGCATCCAGAATCTATAACCAACTTTTATCAATCACTAGAAATACTTACTGAGAACTTGATTAACAGAAAACAACATTATCATTATATATAGGAATAATACACTACAGCCTACCTGAAGAGGATGTGTCATGCTCATGAATTATTGTCAATTCTTTAATATCTTTATATATTCTACTGTGTGTGAGGCACATCCATTTGTACAGGTATAATCTAAGAATAATGAAAGGTTACAATTTAAAAAAATAGGTCAGGGTAAAGCAAAACTGAATTTAAAAGACTATAGAAGTAACTTATGCTATCCAGAAGTTATAAGAAAAATGTTATCAAACAGCATTCATTTATAAATTCTTATTTCTACCAGAAGATGGCAAAGTTCTTCCACAATTGCAACAGCTGCTGTACCTAACTTGCAACTTGTGTAGTTCCTTCTGTTTGTGTGTTTTTGCACTTCCCCTATATTCACAGTCTGATTGGCTAACATCCTGTAATTATGCATTTCGATATTTGGCTGACAGCGTGTGCGTCTGTTTGACTCACTTCCCACATTATCTGCTGTGAAGGAGGACAGTAAAAGCAATGTGGAAGATAGAGGGAGTGTGCTGCTGTTGTCTTGCAGTCTGGCTGAGCTGTAAGTATTTTTGCTGAGATTGAGATCAATGTGTTTTTGCTCATAGTAACTTCAACAACCTAACTGTAAAACTGTAAGGCAGAACTGCATTTTAACTGATTCCATGTCCAGTTTAGTAGACAAGTCAACTCCACACAAGTATTTGGCTGGTGAATGACAAAAAAAAAAAAGGAAAATCAGCAATTCTCTGCTTTGTGAAATTCTCCAGTTTGTTCCTGTCTCTTGTTATTCTGTGACAAAGCTGCAGCCAATTTCAGTTTAATTGTTTTTTTTTTATTCAAAAAACATTTGAATGTGTTTGTTGAGGAGAGGATATCGCCTCTGAAATTGAAATCTGGATCAATGTAGTTAACAGAAGAGAGGGACCCGGCTGTGTGAGATGGGAATATCGTCTCCACGTGACAAACAAAATGAAGTATTTACTAGAGATCTATTTAAGCCCTTCTTTGCATGCATTTGTTCATTAAACACAATGATCTTGTAATATTGATCACATCTCTTAATACTCAATAACAGACTGAAGAGTGGCTGTTTAACTCGCATTAAAAATAAAAACGATGCAAAGGAAAATTACCTTAAAATGAGAAAAATTGCATAATAAATACAAGTAATATGTAACTCGGCGAGCTCAGTTCTATGGTAGTTTTACTAAAGGTGAAAAAACTTCTGTAGTGCACTTTTCATTAGTGGCTCTTTACAAACGAAAGGAGGCCATTTTGTCTATCAATACTGCTTCCTATAGCAGACTGATCCCAAGGAAGTTTCCAAGATATAGCCTTCAATAGACCTAGAGCCTTAGAGAGTGCCAGCATGGTGTCATGAGCCCTCTCCCCACTGGCATATAGTAAAGCTGTTGTTCCTGCAGGGGCTCTGTCTGCGACAGTGCTGAAGGCTGCAGCTCGCAGCCTGTCTCTCAGCCCGGGACAGACAGCCGTCCTGGACTGCAGCATTGAGAGGGACAGCGGGGAGTTCGTCAGCTGGTACAAGCAGAGCCCTGGGGATGCACCTGAGTTTGTCCTCAGCCACTACCACACCAACAGCTCAGCCGCTAGCTACGGCTCCGGATTCTCCTCCGAGCGCTTCACTGCCAGGGCGAAGGACCCGCTCACCTACCAGCTAGTGATTAGCAGTGTGGAGTGGAGCGACACAGCCGTGTATTTCTGTGGAGCATGGATTTAAGGGTGCCCTACTTTACAGGAAGAAACACATAGACTTATACCTCTGTTTAAACTGTTATTCACTATAGTGGACTACAGCACTGTGCAGATGTCGTAGAACACGTCACGATTACAAAATTAGTTTTTGCATGTTATTTTTCATGTTATGTAATAATTTGTTGTTTTATTATAAAGCTGAATCTCTAATTTCTATTTCTATCTTTCACGATAACAATTAGAAATTATAGAAATCACTTTGCATTTTTTCCCCCAAGTGCCCAAATACTTATATAAGGCAACCAGCTGAATATCATATCAAATAATAGTGGACTTATTGACAAATCTGACTGTTGACATTTGTAGAAAAAGTTCTGAAAACTTTACGACTCTTTTTTTTACTCTTATTTTTTCCTCAATTAGAATGATGGAAAATGTTGTATGAAGTAGAAAATAAATAAATAAATAAATAAATAAAGTCTACAATGTTTTGTCATCGGGTATTGCTTGTTGAAGAAATATGACACAACTGGTTTACTGCATATGGAGTTCGAAAGAGAGTAGGCACACGTGACTCATACCCTGCCTGGTAACAGACACGTCAAGATGAATTCTAATACTGAGTGGCAGAGGCAGAGATACTTATATTGTGTTAGCCAATAGAAATACAGCAAAACTTGAGAGCGCCTGATTGAAGTTTATGAAAGTGCGTGGAACAAATACAGAATCCCAGCCCATTCAGAGGTTACAGAAAACTAGACAGTAGAACTTGGAAAGGATTTGAAATGTGCAACACAGGCGCTAGGGGCTCAAATGGAAGCCATCCGCCATACGCAGATATGGCAATCGCACTGCGATTATTTTTAAAGGAAAATATTTTTAGTCTCCATAGCCTTTTATGACGAGCCACCACTGCTGTACATCTTACATAAACCTAGAAAAGTTTAGTTTTAAGTGTTTTATTACAAAAATATGGAACATTACAATCATGAATCTATACGTCATGTTTTCAAGTAAGTCCTTATTTAGAAATGCCTTCGTTAGTTATATGTTTTAATGACACTATTTCTATAGCTTGTGTGGTAAAGTGTGGGGAAAGGTTGTTGAAGTCAGATTTGTAGATCCGAGGACTGAGTTGAGTTTGTATCCCATGCAGAGCGAGGAAAGGGAAATGTAGTCTAAAAGGTACAGGTACAACAAAACTACATTTCCCACAATGCACCAGGGTTGATGGGCTATTTGTTATTACCTCAGGTGAATTAAGAATAGTTATTTAAAAGGTGTAGTCATTAACCTAAGGTGAGGATGAGGAGTGGTATTGTAAACGTTGAGAAGGATAGAGCTTGTGGAAGGTTTGGGTTTGGTCAGAAAGGCAAACAATTGCATTACAATCACTCTATCTAGTTTTTGTTATGATTACAATCACTCTATCTAGTTTTTGTTATTGATTACAATCACTATTTCTAATTGTTGTTATTGGGAAATAGTTTTTGGTGTAGTTTTATTTTAATGTATGCTGATTGCACCTGTCTGTGTAGGAGCTAACAACCTTTGGATTAGCATTAGTGCCCTAGGATCAAAACTGGGCCCTATATGGTTTTTTTGTTTTATATATATATATATATATAGAAATCACTCAGATGGACATAATAGTGAGGCCACCTGTTTGATTGCACCTATCTGCACACCTAGCACCCCATAATCAGGAGCTGACAACCTTTGCATTTGCATTAGTGCCCTATGATCAAAACTTTTATACTTGTCTACACTTAATATAGGATTGTGCCAGCAACAAAAAGTATTACTTCAACTTCTAACACAGACAGCAACACTGTATTCAGTTATAAGTTAACACAGAGAGAGCACATTACCTCGTTTCTCCTTGGACAGTAGGCAGCTGAGTTGTACTCCCAGATGTTTCTTCCATGGTACCTGAGCTTGAATGACTACCTGGCTAATTAACCCTTTTAATTCCTAACTCTCACCCTTACTCATGTCATTGCCAGCCACTGTCTCCCCATAGTAAAGGAATGGCTGGGAATGAGCCAAGCATGATGGAGCCTCTCTATCAATATGCTTTCATAACATTCAGTAACAAAAACATCCAGTCTACAATAATACACAGCCTTGAATCTCACAACCCAGTGTAGTTAAGAATCTCTCTTCATAAACAAGTACAAGCTTATACAGAGTTACATGTGCAAAAGATTAGACCAGACACAGTAATTACTAATAGCATATTAGATGATTTATTAATGATTAAAGAACATAGAATCTTACAGTCCCAAGCCTGAAAGGGGAAGAACATTGTTCAGACCTCTCAAGTTCACAAACCATAAAAACCATAAATTCAAAAGATGTGAGAGATATTATATATATTATATATATATATATTATATATTATATATATATATATATATATATTATATATATATATATATTATGCCTATGAACGATTATAGCATTCTAGAGACTAAAATCTAATTTATAAAAAAAGTTAATGCTTATAGTTTTAAAGTGGATGATGCAGCCAACAACCTTCCTAACTTAATGTATTGAAGTTCCCCTTTACAGTGGCTTGCGAAAGTATTGACCCCCCTTGGCATTTTTCCTATTTTGTTGCCTTACAACCTGGAATTAAAATGGATTTTTTGGGAGTTTGTATCATTTGATTTACACAACATGCCTACCACTTTGAAGATGCTAAATATTTTTTATTGTGAAACAAACAAGAAGACAAAAAAAACAGAAAACTTGAGCGTGCATAAGTATTCACCCCCCCAAAGTCAATACTTTGTAGAGCCACCTTTTGCAGCAATTACAGCTGCAAGTCTCTTGGGGTATGTATCTATAAGCTTGGCACATCTAGCCACTGGGATTTTTGCCCATTCTTCAAGGCAAAACTGCTCCAGCTCCTTCAAGTTGGATGGGTTCCGTTGGTGTACAGCAATCTTTACATACCTCATACCACAGATTCTCAGTTGGATTGAGGTCTGGGCGTTGACTAGGCCATTCCAAGACATTTAAATGTTTCCCCTTAAACCACTCAAGTGTTGCTTTAGCAGTATGCTTAGGGTCATTGTCCTGCTGGAAGGTGAACCTCCGTCCCAGTCTCAAATCTCTGGAAGACTGAAACAGGTTTCCCTCAAGAATTTCCCTGTATTTAGCACCATCCATCATTCCTTCAATTCTGACCAGTTTCCCAGTCCCTGACGATGAAAAACATCCCCACAGCATGATGCTGCCACCACCATGCTTCACTGTGGGGATGGTGTTCTCGGGGTGATGAGAGGTGTTGGGTTTACGCCAGACATAGCGTTTTCCTTGATGGCCAAAAAGCTCAATTTTAGTCTCATCTGACCAGAGTACCTTCTTCCATATGTTTGGGGAGTCTCCCACATGCCTTTTGGCGAACACCAAACGTGTTTGCTTATTTTTTTCTTTAAGCAATGGCTTTTTTCTGGCCACTCTTCCGTAAAGCCCAGCTCTGTGGAGTGTACGGCTTAAAGTAGTCATATGAACAGATACTCCAATCTCCGCTATGGAGCTTTGCAGCTCCTTCAGGGTTATCTTTGGTCTACTTGTTGCCTCTTTGATTAATGCCCTCCTTGCCTGGTCCGTGAGTTTTGGTGGGCGGCCCTCTCTTGCCAGGTTTGTTGTGGTGCCATATTCTTTCCATTTTTTAATAATGGCTTTAATGGTGCTCAGTGGGATGTTCAAAGTTTCGGATATTTTTTTATAACCCAACCCTGATCTGTACTTCTCCACAACTTTGTCCCTGACCTGTTTGGAGAGCTCCTTGGTCTTCATGGTGCTGCTTGCTTGGTGGTGCCCCTTGCTTAGTGGTGTTGCAGACTCTGGGGCCTTTCAGAACAGGTGTATATATACTGAGATCATGTGACAGATCATGTGACACTTAGATTGCACACAGGTGGACTTTATTTAACTAATTATGTGACTTCTGAAGGTAATTGGTTGCACCAGATCTTATTTAGAGGCTTAATAGCAAAGGGGGTGAATACATATGCACGCACCACTTTTCCGTTATTTATTTTTTAGAATTTTTTTAAACAAGTTATTTTTTTCATTTCACTTCACCAATTTGGACTATTTTGTGTATGTCCACTACATGAATCCAAATAAAAATCCATTTTAATTCCAGGTTGTAAGGCAACAAAATAGGAAAAATGCCAAGGAGGGGTCAATACTTTCGCAGGCCACTGTAGGTTGTCCCTACATTCTTTTCAACATGTAAAATGTAAATAAAATAACAAATGCAAACCAACCCCTTTATATTAAATCTCCGACCATGTTTTTTCATACAACTAGCTTCTGTAAGGAGGCACTCGTTAACCCCCGCTGTCCCTTCGGCTTCTATAAGGGGTGTCTGTTTAACCCACATCCCTTCTACCCCAGACCCTTCTATTCCATACTGGGAGGTTGACTATGGGTGGTATAAAGTGTACAGCTCAGAAATATTGTATACATTCAAAAAATAACATTGACTAGCAAAGAACAGCAAAAACAAAGGCTGTGTTAGAGTGCAGGTGCACTGGCAAACAGTTTGTTCCAGGGCAGTCGCTGAGGCAGTGTGCGAATCAGTCCGTTTACTGTGCACCTCTTTCTTTCACAGTTCATAGTGAAATGTGTGTATTTGGAATAAAGTCTCTCTGGTAACTCCACAGGCTCAAGGTGGTGTGTAGAAATGTCTTGGACACTTGGCAGAGGGAGGCGCTGGATTATAGCAACCTTGTGTTGCTCCAGTGTGTGGACTGTTTCAGAGAAGGCAATGCTGAGGAAGGTGACAGAAGGAGTTGTGCCTTTTCATGGTTCAGAGTAAGAAGCCTCCTTTAGTTTATGGTTAGCTTCCAGGATGAACGGTTCCAACTCAGCAGGAATCGGATCATGCTTCAGTGGGCTGTGTGAGGGGGAGCTGGAATAAACTCAGAAGCTGCACCTCTCCCAGTCATGTCTGTGAGTAGCAAACGCAGAGTCGTCTGTCTGCAGCAGGTGCTGTAAAACTGAGTGAGATGCATTTAGGCAAAGAAAAAAAATGCGGGTTTCTTAAAAGCATATACAGCAATAAAATCACTGCACACATTTAGCATGTTACTTGACAGATCAACTACAGCACCGTACTGGTTTAGGACCAAAAACAGAAATAGTCCAGTAAGCTCAAAAGCATAGGAGTGTGTGTGTACCAAGAGTGAGAGAAAAAAACACTCTGCATTAACCTTGGTAAGCAGAAAGTGTATAAACTTGCCAGAGTATAAAAGATAAAGTAGAAGAGTGTGTATCATAAGAGATTGAGAAAGAAGCGCCCGTGTGCTGATGGGCTCCCATGCCCGCAAACAGTTGGGTGATTCCATTCATCCTGCTGGAGTTGCACAGCAGGCTGAGTGGAGGTGTGTGCCCTGTGGTTGCTGCCAGGCACTCTCCGCCTGTGACACAGAGGGTGCTGTTATCTGGCCCGTGGGGAGCATGGTGTGGATATGGTCCATTTGCTGTTGGAGTTTTTAAAGACATAGAAACTCTGAAGGTTGTTGTAGGGTCATTACTCATAGCACAGGGGCCCTCTGTAAAATCTCAGCAGAGTTAAACAAATCCAAATTCAAATATATTACTGTATAATAAGAAGAATCAAATGTTTTAATTGGGGACAAAATGTTTTCTAACAAAAAGACCAACAAAAAAAAAAAAAAGTAAAAAGATTACAAATTATTCAGTTAAAACGGGAAGATAGAAAGTTTTACAACTTTCCCATTGTATTTAAAATAGCATCAAATTACAGTAACCAGTTCCAGTTCTTTCTTGTCTTCTTGCGTTTGTATGATGTTTCCATTAGTTCGGTCTTATTGCAGTTACTGAAATATTTCTTAGACCCGACCATCAGGCCTTGTAACACAGATCAGAAAAGAGTCTGTTTAGGTTAACGCAGCAGCAGCCAGTGCATCATATACCTGGTCCCAGGATGCCTGGCTATCACAATTGTGTAGTCTAGTTATCTTTATTTTATCACAATCTTGAACCATATTTGAAAAATGTTTACAGTCAGCTATGTTCATAGCAGCATGCCCGGCGAGACTGTCAATGTTGCAAACAGAAGACATGAGCATGACAGTACACATATCATGCTTGTTTCTGCATTTGCACCCCTCAGATCCCCCTTACAAAAATGCTTTATTACTACAATACACTGTTGTAATGTATATCGGCAGTATTATAACTTTCTATCTAAGGTAGCAAATCCTTAACATTTCATCTCAATGGCAAATGTAAAACTTTTAAAAGTAAAATCTGACTGCAAATTGCATTTCTTTACTGATTTTACCAGTTTTCTGCTGGGAGATAGCAAGTATAATAATACAAAAATCAACAACAACACATCAATAGTTTCCACTATTAATTATCATGTATTTATGGGATGCATTTTGGCCCTTCACTTTGCCAGAGCTAACACACAATCTGTTATATCCCGTAGGTCTGTGTCGCTTTAGAAAGACAAAGCTGTTTATATATATATATATATATATATATATATATATATATATATATATATATATATATATAATATATAGTTTTGTATCAGTTATTAAACTATACACTTATCTCTAAATACGATATCCAATGGTTGCAATTACACAAAGAAACTGAAATAAAAACAAATAAATGGCAAAACACTATTACAAAACAATAAAAAAAATGACTTTGGTTTACAGAAATTCTTGTGTAAATGATAGTGCCCTGCGTTTCGATTTTGACAAACAGAATTCCTTTTGGTTTCATCACAACACATGTAGCTTCCATTTAAATATGACCCTTTATGATTCAGTACAGTCTCATATTCATACTCAAGGCTGTAGGCGTTCATTTGCCCTGCCTCAATAGCATCGTGTTGATCTTCTGCTCCATGTAAAGTTATAGCATTTGATTTTCCAAATAGCCTTCCCATAACTTCATGGACCTCGACATATAGTTCCTCATAAATTATGTCTTCTGTTCCTAAGAAGTGCGACACCTCGTCTATGAGGGTCCCAGGCTGAGAATCCTTTTCGAGGTTGGTTGGTGCCTGCCAGAACTGCTTACACAAGTAGACGATGCATTCTTCATCATTAGAGTCAACATTGGCGTAATCATAGTCACTAGATGACGCAATTTCTTTCTTAAATTTAACTTTCTCCAATTTTCCTAACATATTTGATATGACCTCTTTAGTGGGCATTGCACAGACCTTGTAAGGGTCAACAAGATTGCCACAAGTATATCCAAACTTGATAGGCTGGTAAGACCCATACATATCTTTTTCCAGTGCATCCTCTAGAATCTCCTTAGCTGCGGTCCTCGCGTTTTCAGCTATCGTTTTCTCCTTTCCATCGAGGTCAATAACAATAGATTCTTCTGCCGGATCAGCAGTGGTAGAATCTTCTTTCCAGCATAGGTAAGATCCTTGCACTTTGATATACCTGACCAAGAGACTTTTCTTGAATGCTTGGATGGTCCTCTTCCTCTTGTGTGCAAGCGTTTAACTGCGGCGTATGTGGCAGCCAAATGGTTTCACTTTCTGCTTAAAAGCTCAGACAAAGCGAAAGTATGACAGCATGGCAAAGGTTTGAGTTTCATTTAGGATAAGGGAACAACCATTGGTTAATCAATGCAGTTTCTGGTTTGCTACAGAACTTCATTTTTTTCATTTGAGCAGTGTTTTTGTATTTTGATTCAAAGTGCTCCAAAATACATTGCTTTACATTGCTGCTATGCTATCCAGAGCAAAGGTCAAAATGCATTGTTTTACATTGCTGCTATGCTATCCAGAGCTACCTTCATTGCAGGATTGCAGATGCAAAAGACACTTTCCCTACAGGAACCAATAACAGAGTTTTGGAAACACAGACCCGAGACAGTCATTGTGCAACCTGCTAAATAAAACATTAGTTTACCTACCGTAAACCTGGTTCCCTGAAAGAGCAGATGGCCACGAAAACATCGTTATGGGATATACGCCTGCCTATTGGTAGGTGTCACTGAGCTCTTGCTATCAAAGCTGCCGATAGGCCCCCTCCCCTCGGTGACCCCCTTGGCTCTGCCTGCTGAGGGTACATAACCATCACGCAGTGGATCCTCGCCCTCTTTTGTCGACCGACGTGACTTTGCAGTTGGTGGCCATCTTCTCTTTCAGGGAACCAAGTTTCGGTAGGAAAACGAACGTTCTCTTTCAATTCGAAGATGGCCACCAAGACATCGTTATGGGAAAACGAGTACCAAAGCCGTAGCAAGGAGTGAAGAACGGCAGCATATGAGTGATGCCTAGCCCTGCCTGACCAAGGTCAGCGGTGTGAGCATGCAACCTCAAGGACCCTAGTGCCCACAAAGGGCAATGAGGAATCTATCGCATTCAGGCGAGAGAACCTGGAAAAAGTATGCAGGGTAGCCCTGCTAGCCGCATCACAGATTTCAGTTATGGAGCCATCTCTGAAGAGTGCCCATGACGTAGCCACACCTCTCGTGGAATATGTGGCTACCCGCACAGGCGGGGGTAAGCCAATGCGACAGTCACTGCTTCAAAAGGGGCTGTCCCAGAGATCGTGTCCCGTGGCAGACAAAGAGCTGGTCTCACTGATGCAGAGGTCTCGTCCTGTCCACATAACATCTCAATGCCCGAACTGGGCAGAGAAAGTTCAACTTCCTATCCTTCTTTGAAGCAAATGGTGGAGGATGAAGGACTCCAGCCCCACAGACTGATTCATGTGGAAGGCTGAAACCACCTTGGGGAGAAAAGCAGGGTTTGCATGCAGTGACACTCTGCTACCATCATCCGAAATACGCATGCAGGAGCTATGCACAGACAGCCCATGCAGCTCACTTTGCGGAGGTGATAGCCAAGAGGAAGGCTGTCTTTGTGGACAGGTGCTTCAACTCAGTGGAGTATATAGGCTCAAACGGGGCCTGCGTGAGAGCCTCCAATACAATCTCAAGGCTCCATTCTGGGAGAATAGCCCTCCTAGGAGGGCGCAACCGCCGAGCGCCTCGGACAAACCAGGTAGCCAGGAAGTGCGCACCTGGGGACAGTGTCAACGGGGCCTGGCAAGCAGAAATAGACACTAGGTATACCTTCAGTGTGGAAGGCGATCTACCAGCTTCAAGCAGATCTTGCAGAAACTGCAAGATGACAGGCATGGGATAAGATATTAGATCATGACTGTTAGTACGGCGCCAATCTTGGAAATATTTCCACTTAGGCGTACAGCAACCTAGTGGAAAGCGCACTAGCATTCTGCAGTGTACCCACAACCACGTCTGACAGCCCTAAGGCTGACCAGCTGTCCCTTTCAGGGGCCAGACCCATAACTGGAGCCTGCTTGGCTCCGGGTGCCAAAGTGTGCCTCTCGCCTGACTTAGGAGATCCCGGCGAAGCGGGATCTCCCAGGGTGGGCCATTCAATAGCTGGCACAGGGTTAAGAACCACATTTTCCTAGGCCACCTGGGGGCCACTAGGAGAACTGACGCCTTCTCTGACTGGACATTTTCGAGAAAGGCCGGGAGTAATGGCAGAGATGGAAACGTGTAAAGGAGCGCTCTGGACCATATGTGGGTTAGGGCGTCGACGCAGAGTGGACTGCTGAAGCAGTGAAGGGAGTCTTGGTGAGGAGTATACGGCTGGTCTGGCTATAAGCAGCTGCGCTGCAGCTAGTCCTCTACGCAATCATGGGAATGCACAGCTACAGTCAAAACAAGGCCCAACCTGCGCTCCGCAGGCTGCTGGTTGGCTAACTCGGCAGCGGGGCAAGGCAGGCCCAGCCCCATGGTGTAACAGCGCTCTCCCAAACGAGAAAGGGTGAAAAAACACACACCATTCTTAACAGTAGTACTTACCTGCAGTCGACTAAAGACGACAGACAGAGAGAAGCAGCCTGACACGCAGAGCAAGCAGGTGCTGATAGTTAGAAACAGAAAGAAAAAAGCTATGAATTAAAGCTACTGATTCCAGGAAAGCAGCGTAGCTGACTTTCAGCACGAAGTGCAGGGGAACTAGCAGTAACTCACGCAGTGCTTTTTAAGAAGACAAAAGGGCTCAATACAACAGAGAGGTCGTACCAATCTTGAGAAGTGACGAGGGTGAGGCTTCCCTGCGTGACGGTTATGTACCCTTGGTAGGTGGGACCGAGGGGGTCACCGAAAGGAGAGGGCCTATAGGCAGCTTTGATAGAAAGAGCTCAGTGACACCTACCAATAGGCAGGCATATATCCCATAATGATGTTTTGGTGGCCATCTTCAAATTGAAAGGGAACTTACATGTAAGATCACTGTTTGGCTGATGTAAAAAAAACTAAAGCTTGTCATTATCAGCATTGTATGTACATGCCATTCATTACTGGGTTCTTAATTCAAGTTGCAAATTATATCATTTAAAATTATCCATTGTTGCTGTGTTCTTTTTCTTTTATTGATTCAAAATGTAGTTTTAATAATTTAGGACCAGCATTCCGTCTGACGAAACTTGGAAGCTATGGAATGGTCCTCAGATATGTGGTAATTGAATGAGTTTCATCCATTTTTTTTTTTTTTTACAGATTTGAAATACTGCACAATTCATCTGTTGCTTCCTGGTACCTAGTCACTCCTGTGTTGTAGGTCACATAATCAGAAGTGGACCATGGGAGTGAAATTGACCAAACGCAGAGAATAATAATGTTACCAGCAAGCACATGCCTGCTCTTCTCTCATGGATAAGCACACCCCTGTTCAGAAGGGAATATGCCTAAGTGGGTGTTACACTGTATGCACCATTATCATGCTATTGTAAATATCTGCATATTCAAAGCTAAGGTGTAAGAGTTCCATTCAGAAACAACACTCCAGTGTTAAATCTCTGAATATGGCTGTTAGTTTATTTCTAGAAGGATGTTTCACTGTCTGTGAGTTACAATCTCACACCTTGCGGGGGAAAGGATTTGCACAATAAATGTGACAAGTAAATATCAATGGCAAGATACTTCTGTTTTTTTGAGTGAAACCGCATTGGTTTATTTATTAGTCTGTTATAGTAAGTCGTTTTCACCCGCACTGCAGCTGGTTCATGGACTGTAAAAACTGTTAACAGATCTTTCCTGTTTTCTACATCACAGTACTGGTTTTAACTGATTTAGATATGTTTGGAAAACAACCAGGCTGCAATGCACTGTTAATCCCTCCAAAACACATTCTCAGTAGTGACTGTATATTTCATACGTGTGCATCAATCAAATGGCATGTTAATCATTTTATATTCCTTTTCATTATTCTTGATTTCTATTACAGAAAGGTAAGGGTATTACACACACACACACACACACACACATTCATTCATATATATATATATATATATATATATATATATATATATATATATATATAATATATATATATATATATATATATATATTCAAAAGTTTACATACACCAATGGAAATGTAGAATTTCTAGAAATTTCTCAAAAACTAATAATTATAGTAAAAATCTTTTGCAGCAAAAGTTTTGTTTTTGTGGATGAGGAAAAAAGTTACAAAAACCAGATGTCTACAATTATCTATTTCAGCAATTTTTTTTTCAAAACTCAAAAAATGCTCATTCAAAAATATTCATACTCTGACAAGTAAAATGAAATTAATAGCTACTTGAGGCACCTTTAGCCATAATAACCTATTTTAAACAATTAGGATATTTGTCAATGAGCTTTTGACATATTCTTTAGTGATTTATGACCATTCTTCAATGCAAAATTGTTCCAGTTCATTCAAATTCTGAGGACTTCTCTTGATTCAGCCTTCTTCAACTCATACCAAAGATTCTCAATTGGATTTAGATGGGGACTCTGACTAGCCCATTCCAGAACCCTGATTTTATTCTTCTTGAACCATTCTGAAGTAGATTTTGATGTGTGCTTTGGATCGTTGTCGTGTTGGAACGTCCAGTTGTGTCTTAAACCAAGTTTTCTCGCAGATGGTTTCAGATGACTAGTATATTTTAGTATGCTATGGAATCCATTTTACTATGCATTGTAACTACATTTCCTGTGCCATTAGAGGACAAAACAGCCCCATAGAAGGATATTACCACCTCCAAACTTAACAACTATCAGTGTGACCAAATAGCTTGATTTTTGTTCATATCACTCCACAAAAACTTAGACCAGAACCCATATCCATCATTCAATTGCTCTTTTGCAAACTTTAAGCGATTGTCCTTCTGATGTTTTCCTAACAGTGGCTTTTTCCTTGGCCTGCAACCATTGAGCCCTTCACCATGCAATACTCAATCTATGGTTGAAATGGAAACCTCAGTCCCATCCCGGATTGTTATTAACCTTCCTCACAATTTTACTACTTGTTTTTGGTGAAAGAACCTTCCTTCTTCCAGACTGAGGGAGCGTTGTGACAGAACCATGAGTCTTGTACTTCTTGATAATAGAAACAATAGTTGAAATTGGGATACTCAAATGCTTGGAAATCTTTTTGTATCCTCCAGCTTTATGAAAATAAATAATATTCTGCCTAAGGTCTTCAGATAGCTCTTTACTTTTTCACGTATTGACTTGTTGGTAATGACAGCAATGCCTAATCCTTTTATTATCTCTACGACTGTTCACCTACAATCCAGCAGTTTCTAGACTTTTCTAGAGTTAGGCTCTGCATTATCATATTGAAATTTCTAGCACCTTGTAGATAATATTAACATAGCATAAAAGGGTATGAATACTTTTGAATTAGCATTTTTGGAGTTTTGCAAAACAATTGCTGAAATAAATAATTGTAGACATCTATTTCTTTTACCCTTTTTTTTTCTTCTCATTCACAAAAGCAAAACTTTTGCTACAAAAGATTTTTCCTAAAATTCTTTGTTTTTGAGAAATTTCTAGAAATTGTACATTTCCATTGGGCTATGTAAACTTTTGACTACACCTGTGTGTGTGTGTGTGTGTGTGTGTGTGTGTGTGTGTGTGTGTGTGTATATGTATATATATATATATATATATATATATATATATATATATATATATATATATATATATATAATGTATTAATAATGTATGTGTTAACACGTAATTGCAATTAAATGTTGTATTTTAATATGTATTTAATCAAATCAAATGATACTATTTTATGAACATTTTAAATCTGTTGCTCAAATTGTGAATTAGTTGTATTGTATGGTAGCTTTCTATTTTTATAAGACAAATATATTTGCTATTTATATTTTTGGTATTATATTTATTACCATAAATGGCAAATATACTTACCTTATAACTAAACTATAGAAAGAGATGAATATATTTAAATGTAATTATCTAAATATGTAACTAAATTTACTGTGAAATAAAACCAATGTACTGTAATTTATCAAATTTATATATATATTTTTTAAAGTTTGACTATATAAATATGAAACTTGTGATTGGCAAAAAAAAAAAAAAAAAAAAAAAATATAGTAAAGTATTGTTTCATTTAGAAATAGATTTTTATAAATACTGACACATTTATGAAATAAAGTTTGGCAACAATACATATGCCATATACAGAATATCTATTAGTGGTTTATTAAACAAAATGAAATATGCAACTAAAACAGTTTTAACATAGTTATTATGAATCAGATAGAAATGACACGCGGTTTTGTTGCTTGCAGTGAGATTGCTCACGGGTCAGCGGTTTAGCAGAGTGCTGTTTCTGTATTCAGATTGTGTAACTGGTGAAAACTAATTTGCATCTGTACATATTCACGATGTGCTAGAACAGCTTGTGTCTGTGTGTGTGTGTCTGCTGGGGAGAGGGAAGCTGCATGCAATGAGGAGCACACTGTGGCTGTGGTTCTGGATTGCAGTCTGGATCAGGTGTAAGCATTCATTTTGGGTTGTTACTGACACTCTATAGCACTCAATCATTACAAAAACACAGTTTAGTGTATAGAATAAACGTATTGCTTGCTATATCATATTATCACTAATATAAGCCAAGGCAGAGTTTATGTGTAAATATAGGCGCATGTGCTTATTTGAACTGAAGACAGATCAAAAACCTATGGGTGTAAGTGGAGGTGCATTGTACAAGTAGAGGTGTATCTGGGTGTAAGTGGAGTTGTATTGTACAAGTAGAGGTGTATCTGTGGGTGTAAGTGGAGGTGTATTGTACAAGTAGAGGTGTATCTGGGTGTAAGTGGAGTTGTATTGTACAAGTAGAGGTGTATCTGGGTGTAAGTGGAGTTGTATTGTACAAGTAGAGGTGTATCTGGGTGTAAGTGGAGTTGTATTGTACAAGTAGAGGTATATCTGTGGGTGTAAGTGGAGGTGTACTGTGCAAGTAGAGGTGTATCTGGGTGTAAGTGGAGTTGTATTGTACAAGTAGAGGTGTATCTGGGTGTAAGTGGAGTTGTATTGTGCAAGTAGAGGTGTATCTGGGTGTAAGTGGAGTTGTATTGTACAAGTAGAGGTGTATTGTACAAGTAGAGGTGTATCTGGGTGTAAGTGGAGTTGTATTGTACAAGTAGAGGTGTATCTGGGTGTAAGTGGAGTTGTATTGTGCAAGTAGAGGTGTATCTGGGTGTAAGTGGAGTTGTATTGTACAAGTAGAGGTGTATCTGGGTGTAAGTGGAGTTGTATTGTACAAGTAGAGGTGTATTGTACAAGTAGAGGTGTATCTGGGTGTAAGTGGAGTTGTATTGTACAAGTAGAGGTGTATCTGGGTGTAAGTGGAGTTGTATTGTGCAAGTAGAGGTGTATCTGGGTGTAAGTGGAGTTGTATTGTACAAGTAGAGGTATATCTGTGGGTGTAAGTGGAGGTGTACTGTACAAGTAGAGGTGTATCTGTGGGTGCAAGTGGAGTTGTATGTAAACCCTGCAGGTATTACCCTCCTTGGTGGTTTAAATATTTTACAGGTATGATTTTCTCAACCTTCAAACACATAGGATTACTTATACAGGGTGTCTTATAATTCACACAAGATTGTGTGAGCATCATGAAAACTGGAGGCTACGGGGAGGATAATATTGGAAGCGAAAGTCTCTGTGACAGAGGGAGACACTGTGACTCACCTATTGGCCACCTGAAGGCTGTTCAATAATGTTAAGGGGAGTTGAAAACAATGCAAAACAACAATGTTGGGCAAATTATGAATCACTTTGAAGTAATTCTGGTGGTTTCTAGATCAGCTATTGTTTCAATTCAATATGGGTCACATAATTCTAATAGCAACCTCGGGAGAACTACATAGAGACGAGCTGCGCTATTTATCTGGTGCAGAAAGACGAGCTAGTGGAATACATTATTTCAAACACACAAAACATTATCTTCAAGCCGTTGCTTTTAGGATTAGGGTTAGAGTTTGGCTGATGTAAATCTTAAACCAATTATTTGAATTTTCTCAGATGACTCGTCGCTGCAAAGCCTGGCTCGTCTTTCTGAACCGATGCCCCAACACCTCTTGTCTTGTGTTTTTCTTTTACAGAAGAGACCGTGGTGAATGAATTTGGTGGAGATGGGGGACGAGGACTTTGAAAAGGATCTCTCGGTTATACTGTAGTGGAGTCATCATTAAAAGTATCTCGCCAGTGTGGTGAGGCAATTAAAAAAGAACTAGAATGCTAGACTGCATTGCTGTATTGTAAAAAGTCTACAGAAGTTATGCTAAGATTATACAATGCCCTAGTTAGACCCCCCACCTAGAATACTGTGTGTAGTTTTGGTCACCTTTGCATATGAAGGTAAAGAGAAGGGCAACTTGTTGGAAATATGTTATTCTTATTCATTTTTTAAAAAGCGGTAGGAGGTTGAATTTGTTATTTGATATATTTTAGATTAAGAATGTTTTATTTGGTCGGTTGGTGTTTTTTAAATGAACAAATTAACATTATATTTTATTGGCCTTAAAATGAAAGAACGGGATTCATAACATAAATGAAATTTGTATTTATTTTTGGTTAAGGAAAGATGTTGCAGGATTATTGTGAGGACAATTTGTGCACTGATGCGTTGTAACGGTGCAGTCTGTGGAGCTGCGATTGCTCTCAGCCTTACACCGCACTCATGTACAACTTGCTCATGTGATGTGTTAGTGGTGCCCTCTAGTGGATAAAGGTTGATTTCCAGTGTTTC